>NC_090789.1:17760972-18087222 GCF_040054535.1 Antennarius striatus
TTACTGACTGACACTGAACTCGTCCGCTCTGACTTCCTTTATGGTCCTTCTTATGTGGTCTGGGTTTTTCAAGTCATCCCAAGTCAATGTGACCCAATCCAAAGAACTTTTCTCTCCATTTGCTTTCCAGTGTATCTTCGACCTCCACAGGTAATCACTGACAATCAGTGAGGGGGTGGGGGGGGGACGGGACGACAAGTCTCAGCCCCACAAACAACCGCTAACCCAGCCTTGGATCAGGAGGAGAGTTTGGAGTAGCTCGGAGGTGAAAACTTGCGCTTCAGGTATTTGATTATGTAGAGAGGAAGACAGCTGACCAAAGTGATGGCAGACACCTTCCACAGGAAAGGCCAAGTCGTGATGAAAGACAAGTCTGGGGGAGAGAAACACAGTTTAGTTTAATGTTCTGTTGCTGAAAGCACCGGAGAACGGAAAATGAATCAGGTAATGAGAGAATCACATATGAGGTCAGAAGAGAGGGTGAAATAACTGGTGTTGAGGTGAAAAATCCTACGAGAGATTCACTAAAATGAAAACTTAACAGTAAAAAGAAGATAATAAGGACCTGGAATGTAGATGATTCACAACAGACCAAATGATGGAGTGAAACGAGAGGACGTCAGACAGGAACTGACCGACAGGAAGCACACTTACCAAGGAAAGCGCCAAAGGACACCCTGCCTATGCCTTTTGCAACACACAGAACCAAAGGAAGTGCAGCAGAAATAGAGTGCAGAGCAAAAGTTAGCAGGAGCACAGACTCATACGGGGACAGAAGACGAGAGACGGAGGAGATGCTGAAGGAACACATCGATCACTTCATGAATGAAATGCAAAAAAATTCCTTTTCATTTCTAAAAAGTCGTGGGTAAACCTACCAAAATACTCGTTGAGGAACGCCAGCGAGGCCAGGTAGAAGCCCAGGCTGAGGAACTCGGCCAGCACCATGAGCCAGTGCCACGTTCTGATGGTCAGGGCCACCATCAGCAGTTCGGTCAGGATGAGCGCCGTGAAGGAGATGGCGACCACGTGGACGAACTCCGACTCGAACAGCACCAGTCCGCCGTACATGAGGATGCCGCCTGATGGCGTCAGTGGAAACGAAGTCAAACACAAATAATCACTGAACGGGTTTAGGCGGCGTGTTTGGAACACACACCCACAACAGGTGTGTGTGACATCAATAAACAGGAATGACTCTTTCACGGTTTCATCGATGCCAGGAGAGATATTTGTACATTTCTGTTGACACAACAGAAACCGTGACGTGATGGAGAAGGACTCTAAACATTTTTATGAGACGTGTTTCTACGGTAACGTATCCAGACGGTCTCCTCTCTCCTCTCTGGCGTCCACTCCATCTTGATAGTCCTTCATTTCTTATAGCAGGGCACTAATTGAGCCTAATAGCCTATATCTGATCACATAATTGCCTTTTCACACAGCCTATATACAGGACATTCCAGCCAGTCACACACTGTAATAAATGAAGCTGGATTGGAGCCTAATATTTCCTTCTTCTCGTATCGTCTTTGTGCCCCCCCCCCCCACATACCTGCTACAGGCATTTAATTAAAAACCCCCCGAGCTGTCAGGAAGTCACGCTCCAGCAAGAACATAGATCTTTCTCACACGCTGCATGGCTTAGCGATTACAGAAATATCAATTTACTGGACACACAAAAGCCTGTATGTAAAAGCAGATGGCAGACTGGAAACCCAAGATACTGAGAAATGGACTGTCTGAGAGCCTGGAGGGGCCCAGAGACTCAGAATTAGAGGCAGTGGTTATAATGAATCGCGAGCGGAAGGAGCTGCTTTTGACAGTCTACAAACCAGAACGCTCATTCTTCAGAGAAGCACTCATGTTTCCGTTTGTGGAAATAAAAATATAGTTTATGCTGATCAAATGCCGTCACCTGCCAAATAGAGCCTCAGTAAACTTTTATAGAGTGTGTGTGTGAGCCTTACCTTGATACACACTGATTAAAACCCAGATGAGGAACGTCTTGAAGGATAAAGAACGACCCTGAAAGAGGAGAACGACATCTCTGAGTGGAACGCGAGGCCTTTTCACTCGGTGCGGCCTGCTAAATGTTTCATTATGACACACAGACGTTTAGAAGGACCGGGGGGGGGGGCGTACCTTTGTGAGGTCTTTATAGAGCTCTGGGTAGAGGAGGGCCATCTCTGGCTTCACATCCTGGTCCAGAACCAGAGAGAACACAGGAAACATGGTATAGATGGTGGTGTACCTGCAGAGGAGAGGAAGAGGAGAACAAATAAAACAAGTTAAAGCTCAGTCCTGCTCCTGTCGTCTAATCTCCACAAGTTGGAATGTTTGGAGAGCAAGTAAAGTTGTTTTTTTTTATAGTGTGAAGACAGACACTGAAAAAAAGAGTTGAAAATGTAAAATTTTTCTGAACAATTAATTATAACATTATTTTAATAACCTTTAGTCAACTGTAATTCATTTACACTTACATACGGACATTGTGATATTACGATATTATGGCATGAGACTGTTGGCTACAAACTCTGCAATCCTTTTTCTGTTTGATGACCAGTTTTCTTGATCACAATTTCAGGACTAACATCCTTCTAGAGAAGAAAGTTTGGTTTTGTGACAAGATCATCCTTCTAAGTAAGACAGATAAGGAACTAAAGGTCAGTAAACTAACAGTCAGTGTCTCTGGGAGGATCCTGCTGACCCGCTCCTAACTGAGAGCATTCGTGGACATTATGAAATGGTACATACCCGACCATAAGGAAGCCCTGGTACAGGGGTATCGAGGCAAAATAAAAGACGGAAGAGAAGACAGCCTGAGGACAGAAAACATTATGTTTGAAGGTTGGGAATTTGTTTGGTAAAAATGTGGATCATTGTGTTTCTACGGTCAGCAGAGAGCAGACATTAAACACAAGACCACTAACTGAAAACAGACAAGAGTCGTTCTTTGACAGCCATTACACACTTTGAAACTTCATTTCGCAAAAACACAGTTTAGGAGGCTGATTTCTGCCTGTACCTGCATGGTTGAGATGATCATGCCTCTGTGCATGACGAACTGACCCAACGCTGCAGAGCGCTTGTAGCTGTTCCTGCCGTGAACCATGAGCAGGCGGCCAATGTGCTTAAACTGAGTGATGGAGAAGTCTGCAGCGAGAGAAGCCTGCTTCCCTTCCTGTTGACACACGAGCATAAAGATGAAGAAAGTCCCAGAAAATCCTGAATCACTAAGACAGATCTTAAAGTTTGAAATGAATACAGATCAAATCTATGAAAGTTTAGGTTTAAAAGAGGCGTGGCCACTGCTGGAGAAGATACCTAATTTTACATGTTAATGAAGTCTCCAGACATGTCTGATGGAATTAATTTACAGGTTCTAAAACAGAACAACACTTAAGCTGTGTTCACTGATTACAGTCTAACTTTACCTTTCCTTCAATTCCAATGCCACAGTCTGCAGCCTGGATCATACTGACATCATTTCCTCCATCACCTGCCACAAAAATAAGTACATAAAATAAAATAAAATAAAATAAAATAAAATAAAATAAAATAAAATAAAATAAAATAAAAAACAAAAAAAGAACAAAACAAAAAAGAAAAATCAGAATGAAAGTGCAGCTTCACATTATTTTGTCATCTATACTGGAATTTATAAGTCATGGGCTGTGACTGCCACCTTGTGGACAACAGGAGGATTGCATGCATTTGTTCAGGCATCTGTTCCAGACTATTAATCCTTTCTGTGTTTAAATGTACATCTTGGTTATTCACATTATTCAATGTACTATTTTATACAAGGTAGACATTTTTCTGACTGCATGAGAGAAGACGTTCCCCATCTGTCTGGAGACAGACGTTAAACCTTTGGCCGACACTCGCCTATGGCGCAGGTCCTGTTAGCCGTGTGCTGCTGGAGGAGGGTGACGATCTGAGCCTTCTGCGTTGGGGAGCAGCGACAGCAGACCACCGCTGGACACTGACACGCCAGCTCCACAAACTCATGCTCATAATACCTCAAACACACCTGCAGCAGAGACGGAGACACAAGTCACGCTTTGGTGGGAACAAAAACTCACAGATGTATTAACTTTTCTAAAACAGTTATGTGTTAATCTTTGAATACATCAAGTCGTTTGCTTGGATGTTACAAATTGAGATTCTTTCTCCTCATAAAAATGTGTTTTAAGGATTTGATTTCTTCTCCAAATCCTTAAGGTTGTGGTTTAACTCCAACGCTTTCATTTTGGCTGAGAAGTGCATTTTATTCCTTAACGGTCGGTTTGGCTGTAAACTCAGAATCGTCTGCTGTGCAGGAAGCGTCGCTGTGTGTAGCTTTGTGTTGAAGTACCTCTAAGGAGTCCCCAGAGATGACCAGAGCGCAGTCGTGTTTCCTTCTGAAGGCGTTCAGCTCCAGATGGGCCTCTCCCCTGTTAGAGACCTGAGAGCCACACAAGACAGGATATCAGTGCGTTGTTGTGTCGACCTCACGACACTGGGAGACGGATCCGTTAAAAACATCGCACCGGTCTGAAGACGTGGATGTCTTGATTCCTGGAGACCAAATGAGAACTTTTGGCGATGCATGTGGCCGTTTCAAGTTTGTCTCCTGTCAGCATCCAGATCTGAGCAGAAGGAAATCAAACATGCATGAAGTCCAACTGACTCAAGTGTCAAATGTCTTCAAAAACTTCAATTTCTCCTCCTTTTCCTGTGTCCGATCACGAATCAGAGGTTATTTTTATTTTGTTTTACTTTAACAGCAGTCACTGGTCTGGGTGTTTTAAATCCTCGCTGACCTTGATGCCGGCGTTCCTCAGCAGCTCCAGCGTCGGCCTGACATCAGCTTGCAGCTGGTCCTCCACACCAGTCAGACACAGGAGCTCCATCTCCCTCTCCAAGCTCTCCACCGCCGCTGCTACCTTCAGCGCTCGATCGTGGATGCTTAGCTTGGCCTGGTTGTAGCGGCTCTGCATATGGAGGGTCAGAGAGAGGGGAAAAAGTTTACTTTAATAAAGTTAAATGGATGGACCGTACAACACCAAGACAAAACATCATCTACAGCACAGACAGTCATGTTCATCCACACCTCAAAGTCCTGGTACTGCTCCTCTGACAGACACTTCTTGGCCACCACCAGTGTCCTCAGGCCCTCTCTGGCCATGTTCCCACACTGACAGACAGAAACATGCCAGTTCATTTCATGTATGGAATCAAAGGATGAAATCTTATTTATAGGTTGAATTTTGAAGATTTGCTGGGATCCAATATAAAGTCTGAGAAATGAGGTCTTTTTTTCCTAAAATTGAGTACAATTCAGAAACAGATCATCCGTCCTATCAGAGGAGCTGCTGTATAAGTACACCATCTAGAGGACTGTCAATAGCTGCATATTGTTACCAACACCAAAGGAATCAATAATGAATAACACCGCCTCTGGTGCAATCCAGAGGACACAGTAAAACAAAGGGATGGATGGCAGTTTATTTTTGATATGAAACACCAATGGGGCGAATCCGTCCTGCTGATTGGTTATCGACAGGCAGAGTAACCGCAGCGCCTGCTGATTTGACAGCAGGATATTACAGCCAACAGGACATCATTAGCACCATTGTTCAAGAATATGACATACTGTAATTACTTGAACTTTATGTAGGTCACTAATTAAATCAAACAGCGCCCGCAGTCCCGGCTGACTCAATAATGCCAATATAATTATGAACATAAGCACACGAGACCTTCGACCAGCGAGGCGGCCGCTGATCTGGTGAATGTCCTGATGAAGACAGAGACACGGACAAACTGATGATGTCCATGAAGGCCTGATGTGTCAATCACAAATACTGGAAATAAAAATACACTATTTCTTGCTGGTTATTACTTATTTTAACATTTGAATTCATTTTATTTTAGCATCACATTTTGCTGGTTAAACCCGATTTAACCAGCAAAACTCCACAACAGCCTGTAGATGCATGTAACTTCATGAAAAGTACAATTTGTAATAAATTCCACTCTCAGGATGGTGATTCAGTGACTCTGCTGGTGCCTTTACCTCCTCCTCCAGCCAGTCATTGTACTGGACGATGCTCGCCATGGCAACATCAGCACCTTTCATGTAGAAAGTGATGTCGCCTGTTGACTCCTCCTACATCAAAATCACAAATAAAGATCATTGCATTTCTTTAACAAATGTAAAAAAAAAAAAACCAAACAACAACACACCCATCATCAAGCAGTATGGTAAAATAGAATTAAATAAAACTAAACGACAGACAGAAAACTCATGACTCATGGACTAAAACGCCAAACAGGAAGTGTCAGCTGCGTTCCACGCATCATATTGTTGCATACAGGTTACACACCCTGACGATGATGCCCATCCTCTTGCTCTCAGAGGTGAAGGGGAAGATCTGCAGGATGTGGAAGGAGAGAATGTGTCCAGATGGAGTTTTCAGCTGCAGCGAGTTCAGATCTCTGTTCACCAGGGTGAGGCCGATGCTCTCGGTCCACTGAACCAGCGCCACCTGAGAGGACCAGGAGCAAATACAGCCTTTATTGGACTCAGAGGTGTAGGAGACATCGTATCGTCACACACTTTGACCTACATACGGAGAAACCTTTGCTCCCCCGGTAACGAGTTGCAAACGACTTGTGAATGCTTGGAATAAATTAAAGTTTCTTTCTTCTTCTTCTCCTTTCGGCTTTTCCCTTCAGTTGCCTCCATCTAACCCTGTTTTCTGCATCCTCTTCTCCCCACAAAATTAAAGTTTCTTTAAGTTTCTTAAAGGATTCCGGTGAAATTTTGCATTAGTGTTCCTTTTGTTTGGAGAAGAGGTGATCAGATTTTGAGGTGGATTTGGATCAAAGTGTTGATCCAGGGTGATTTCTGGACATTATTTATGAATAACGACCAAGAAGGGAAACTTGTTTTTAAAATTTGAAGATAATCACTGTTGAACAAAGATGTTAATAAAGACATAAAAACGGTAAGCTGGACGAATGGTTTCTCTGACCGGTTGAAATGTGAGAAGAGCTGTGGTTTCTCCAGAGCTCTTCTCATTCAGCTCCTGATAAGTGTTTTTCTGTTTCTCTTTCCTCTTTCTCTCCTCAGCAGGAACTGCGTCCCTGACTTGAGCGTTCAGCTGCACACGACTCGATTCTCAATGGGTTCATTTTCAATTTGCTCCCCTCAAAGGTTGTTATTATACTCTGACCTACAAATTGGAACTTCCTGTTCATACCCCATCATTTCTCCTGCTCCCCCTTTGAGCTCCGTAAAAAAGCCTGCCTCTATTTACTCAACACACATCTGTGATTTATTATGTGTGTGTGTGTGTGTTTATAAATTTTACACACACACCTGCACAGACAAATGTGAATATGCACCATATCTCTGGATGCTACATCAGCTCTTCATCTCCTATATCAGCTGTAGAGAAACTTTTATTTTGTTTTTTAACAACTTTACCTGGTTTATTTGTTATTTCATTAATTCTAGTTTTACAGACTTGAATTTAACACTTTTATACAGACAAATAGAACCTTTTAATTATTTTAGGCTTTACCTTGTAGCTTAAAAATAACAAGATCTGGTTACATTTATATGTCATTTTCTTTTAGTTGTGATTGTCTAAATTATATATATTGGACAGTCCTTGATCAAAAATATTAATTTTATCTTATTTGTGGGGAAAAAACCTCCATCTTTGATCTTGGGTCTAAAGAAAGGGCCTAAGAGGAAATAATAGTTGTGATTTCAATCATAACTGACCTGGCGGCACGTCTGGAGACCCTCTGAAACGTATTAGAGTGGAATAACATACTTAAACATGTAGTGGGTCATTTCTGTCACTGGGGGTTCATTTCTTTCACTCCTGGATGCAACAGAACCAGGTGACCTGATGAAAACATCGTCTTTTGTTTTTCAGATATGTACTGTTTAAATGCTTCACACTGTGTCTCAAACACACATTCGACCTCCATGATGCGTACACCTCATACACACACTGACATGGCTCTGATAAGTCCAACTGAAAATGATGAATCACATAATATACTGGACAGAGCAGACATTAAAGTCCACTGTCAAACGTGCTTGTCTGTCATCACATGGACCAAAGACTACAGAAGGGCCAGCAGGTCAGATGATCTCTAACGTGATCCTGCAGGCCGACCCTCTGCATCTCCTTAATGACTGCTCAATATGTTAGAGAGGATGAACAGAGAGCCACGGCCAATCAAACACTGACTACCAGAGGAGTTCTGACGCTGCAGCTAATAAGTGATGAGTGGAGGGGAGGGGGACAGCAGGACATTAAAGACACCGAAGGAGGAGATGGGACAGCTGGACCAACAATCACAGACCTCCACCTCTCATCGTCTCTAAAAGAAAATTAAGTATTGATCAATTCAATCCGTGTGAGACAATGCAGAGGGAAAAGAGAAAAGACTGAGATACTATATATTTATACTGTATATGAGAGGACAGCAAGTTAAAATGGAAACCTAAGAATTTTCTCCTGCCAAGTTTTCTTCTTCCATTTGCTTGTCTGATTTGGTTGCAAGTTTATTGACAAGCACAATGACTCGTGAACCCTCTAAAGCACGTGTCAAACTCATGGCCCGGCTGAATCACCAATCTATTTTATTGAGAAAATCACTAAACTCTCAAAATTGACATTTTCAGGTCAAAATATTGCAGGACCAATAAAAGTAATGACTATCTGACCTGCAACATAGGCTGTGTCTTGAATTTCGGACCCCTTGGGTGATCAAGTTTGACACCCATGTGAGAAGTCTTACTTGTGATCACTGACAAGTCTTTACTGTAATATAATCAGAAATAACGTTCAACAGGCTCAGTGTGTGCACCAGGAGCCACGAGAAAAAAGCGGAGGAAGGAAGCTGCAGCGACGCCTTTAGAGGCCGTCGCATTCCTTCCTTTGGCCGGAGCAAAAGATTCTCCAGACGCAAATACAGATGATTAAATAGCTCAACCTCTATGAGGAGTTCATGACCCCCAACTGTGTGGTCATGACATGAATATCATGATGAATGAGGGTCATTTAGGATGATCAACAGTACACTGGAACAGAGAGGAAACTGTAGACAAAAGGATTTTTCTTTATTTACTCCTGATAAGAGACCCTTAAAATGAAGAAATCATTTGAAGAGAGTGGTCAATAGAAAACATCACCTAAAATCTGCACCTTAATCGACGTCAAGCTCAAAGTCTAAACACCTCCTCCACAGTCAAAGGGGCAACTTTCAACAGAATTAGTGAAATTGACTTGATTTTTTTTTTTTAAATTTATAAAATCTACCCAAGTAGACAAAAACAAAATATAACCTCCTTGACACAACAGCACATAACCTCATTGTGGTTCTGACTTGAAACACTCATATGTCATCAAAGTTCTACATTTCATATTCAACTGAACATCTGTAACGTGTAGCACTGAACACAGGTCTGATTGAGAGGAGACCTAAACTCTCTTCAAGCTAGCAGCACCAGAACCCTCACCTCGTCGGGGCTGGAGGCCTGGTAGGTGCGGTTGTCGTCGATGAAGTCCTGGTCGGCTTCAGCGGACTCCGCCTCTCCGTTGGCGTTGGCCTGTGACTCGTAGACGGGCGTGACGTTGTGGCACAGGGCGATGGCTTTTACCGCCTCGTGGATGCGACTGCTGACACTCTTACGGATTTTGGGCCCTGATGTCTGAGTCTTCCTCGAAGGAGTGGAGCTACCGGTGCCACCACTGGAGGTCTGCGAGGTCACCTGATACCAGGATTGAATTTAAAGAACAGACAACGCGTGTAACATCAGATCATTTGCTGTCAAATCTGGCTGCAAGTTGCAATGTACCGAACCCTGGGTTAAGTCTGCTTTCTCTGAGGAAAAACCACCTGTCCATGATTACCACATCTCATGAGTCACAATGTAAAGCTCCCACCCTTCTTATAGGGTGGGAGCTTTACATTGTTATCAAGTTACTCCTACTTTTAGGAAGGAAATGAGGAGGAGATGGAAGAACTGTAAGTACGCAACCTTTACCAAACCTGGATGAAAGATGAATGAAAAGACAAGGTGTGTACAGACACCAGTAGAAGATAAAATCAAACACATTCACTCAATTTTTAAATCCTTCATGAAAATGTTATATAAATATAGAAGAAAATTTTAAATGCATGCATTACTCAAGGTGCAGTCTGATTGCAACTTTCTTACAAACTTGTAACTTTCTGTTGACCATAACATTCTTTTAAGGAGGAAGTTGGGCTTAAAAACTCATCACTACACTGGTTTAGGTCATATCTATCCGACCGATTTTAGTTTGTCTATGTAAATAATAAATCTTCAGATCGAGGGACTCTCACCTGTGGAGTACCTCAAGGATCCGTTCTGGGGCCTATTCTGTTTAATCTGTATATGTTACCATTGGGAAATATTATAAGGAAACATAACATTAATTTTCATTGTTATACTGATGATACTCAATTATATTTATAAATGAAAACAAATAAATCTGATCAGCTAATTAAATTGTAAACCTGCCTCAGGGATGTTAAATCGTGGATGCTTCACAATTTCTTAATGTTGAACAGTAACAACACTGAAGTCATTATTATTGGGCCGAAGCATCTTAGAGATTATTTCTCTAACATTGCTTAGGTAGCATTCCTCTGTCCTCCACCAATGAAGTCTGGAACTTGGAAGTGATTTTTGATCTAGATCTGTCCTTTGATTCTCATCAAGTCTGTATCCCGGACAGCCTTCTTTCACTGGAGAAATATTGTTAGTTAAAAATTTCTTATCCTTAAAAGACGCAGAAAAAATCATTCATGCCTTTGTCACTTATAGATTAGATTAGCTGTTGTAGCTCCTCTATTAGGACTCTACAGTTAGTTCAGAATGCAGCTGCCCGCTGACTGACTGAACTGGGAGGAGAGAACACATCTGTCCTGTCCTAGTGTCATTTGATTGGCTCCAGATTAATTATAGAATACAATTCAAAGTCCTCATGATCACATATAAAGCTCTCCACTGTAAGGCTCCGTCTGACATTGAAGATCTTATTGAAGTGTATCACCCACCCAGAGCCCTTCGATCCGAGCATGCAGGATTTCTAGTGACCCGTCGGGTTTTTAAGAGTAGAACAGGAGGCAGAAGCTTCAGCTATCTGGCCTCTTTACTCTGGAACGATCTCCCAGCCTCGGTCTGAGGGGTAGACACTCTCAGCTTATTTAAGAGTAGACTAAAAACCCTCCTCTTTGATAGAGCTTACAATTGAAAAAACACACACTACACTAGATATGCTGCTATAGGCCTAGGCTGCTGAGGGTATTTTTTCTCCGTCTCTCCCGTTAAAGGGAGATACTCTGGAGCTCCTGTCACTTCTTTATCTTTCTTTATCTGTCTATGCTCCCAAAATTTATTATTACTGTCAAATCACACTCTTTGTGTGCACGATACTGCTGCCGTCTTTGTGCCTCTGTTCCACAGGTGGAGAACGCGGATGGAAGACAGGATATCCAAAAGCCTGGACCCCCAATACAGCGACAGCGCACTATGAACATTAAACTCAAATTGGCCTATCTGCCACTCTCACTCTCTCTCCCTCCGTCTCTTTTACTTGACCTATCTCTGTCCCCAGTGTATTTCTCTTTCCCAACCAACAGGTCAAGGCGGATGACCCCCCCTCCAGAGCCTGGGTCCTGCTCAGAGTTTCTTCCTCAGTGATGGAGTTTTTCCCCGCCACCGTCACTTACGCTTGCTCTGGAGGGCATCGTTGGCTTTCTATCTGTAAAGCGCTTTGAAATGTCTTCAGATGTGATTAAGCGCTATAAAAATAAAAGTTGATTGATTGATTACAAACCTTAAAGCTTAACTTTATTCTCAAAATAATTAAAGATGTCAGAGTTGGAAAATTCACCAACTGTAGTTTACTGACAGAAATTTGATCAACTGCTTTTTCCTAATATTTAACTTAAAAATTTCAAATACTAAATACTGTATATATAAAATAAAAATATTAAATTAAGGTCCTGCATCACATCTGTGATGAGTTTCTGCATTACTTTTAAAAATGACATAAAACGTGTTCCTATTTATTTGTTAACAACTGACACTAATACTTCTCATTATTCTTTGAGAGGAAAATGAGAAGATAGTTGATGCTTTCATATAAAATGACGATAAAAATTCAAATAATAGCATTTTGTAATCATGTGACACATCAAGGAAATGGCTGTGTAGCTTTAAAATATGTTTTTTCATGAACTGAGATTATTTACAGTATTTAGGGTGTGGGGCAGATGCTGAGTCCACCAGATGTTTGGAACCAGCTGAGAATGAACAATATCAGTCTGTCACGAATGAAGCAAGATCTGAGCCACCCAGTGAGGAAAACACTTGCTTACAGTATGAAGCGTCACCCAGGGACACTCCAGGATGAATGAACAATATGAATGCACAATTTTCCTGGAAAAGTTATGTTTAGCTACATATAAAAAAAATTATCAAACTGATCTACAAGGAGAAGCAGGCTTGAGCAGGACAGATGGAACTATGGTTCATATTTGTTCTTCAAATATGAATCATATGATATGAATATGAATCCACTCCTACACTTCTCAGCACAATGAAAGAAAACTTTCACTGAGATATGATTTACTTCTGGATCGTTGTAACTAGACAATAATATCCTTAATATGTGGTTATGACACTACATTAACTTTCATAGACTTTAAGCAGTCGAGATCCAAAGTTTATTCTAAAAACGAAATTTCTATATTACATTTTACTGTAGATCAGCAAGATGGCTCTATCATGACATGAAAAGAAAGAGTGAATAGCTTGAAGATTCCAAGCTAAAGAATACACAGACCTTCACTGAATATTTCTAGACATAGAGATGGAACCATAGTTAGCAGGTCCAGAGCTGAAGATGCGAGTGAGTCCAGCATCCACAAGGAATGGGATGAGAACCGTCAGGGATGCTGACAGAATCTGGTGTCAGGCCGAGGTTCACACCCTCAGCAGCTCAAACCAGCTGAAGGGTCTCTACGAAGTACTCCCTGTGCCTGTCTTTAAGGTCCGAATCTTTAGAGATTCAAGTTGTTCAGATGAACTGCTCCCGTGTCGTTGCTGGAGACAGTGATGCTACTGTAAAGCGTAAAACAAACAAAGGAGGTGGTAGCCCTGCTGGACATTCATAAATCTTACCTGTGCGTATGACTGAATGATGTGGCTTTGGATCTCATCCATAGTGTCCGTGCCATACGACACGGTTCCCAGGTGCAGCCGCTTGAAGACCATTTCATTCTGTGTCAGAGTGCCTACAGTTCAGAAGAACATCTTGTCAGACATTCTCAGTTGCTTTTTACGCTATGCTTCAAGAGGCGACAGAGAGGATTAGCCATATGCCTCCTGTTGCCCCTTGAGGATGAAGGGAAATGATGGATGCTTTTAGTGTCGCACACCTGCATCTATTATTGCTCTCTTGGTTTCCTTGTGTCTATACGCCCTGAAGGAAGTGTAAGCCAGCATGTGTAGTGTTTTTACAACGAAACCCAGAGCAGAACATCTTAAAAATAACTCGGTGTCATTTAAATTTTGATACCACTTAATATGTATTTCACACACATACAAGTCGGAGCGAACACACACTCACACACACTCACACACACGACCTGTAAACTTTCAAAGGGAGAGAGACGGTGGAGTGAAGGGCAGCCATGCAGCAGCGCCTTAGGAGCAGCTTGTGGGGTTTGGTGCTCAAGGGCACTTGGATAGTGGTCAGGAGGTGAACTGACACCTCTTCAGCTTCCAGTTCCCCTTCCAGACTTCGGTCTTGAACCACCAATCCTCTGATTCCCAAGCCAGGTCCTTGTGGACTGAGCTACTGTTGCCCCCAATTTATATGAAAAAAATTCCCACTCTTCCAAATAAACGAATCTTAGTCGTCCATCACATATAAATACATGATGAACACATAACGTACTGCTTTCACCGATTCATGCATCTTTTTCCAAGCAAAACCAGTAAAAAAATGAATTTCATGTTATACGTATCTACAAACACTCTGCCTCATTTATATTCAACTTTTGTTTCTCTTTTTTTATTCTCAGTCTAATTTTGATATTAAATTTTTAAAGCAGTACTTATCATATCATCTGTTCTGCACCAAAGTTCTGGGAATATAGACATGATTAAAAAATTGAAATAAATAATACTAAATACAATAATACTAAAATAAATGTCAAGCGGTTTAATGTTGGACTTAAAAACACATTTGTGGTAACAAATACTTCTTCACGGCATAAATTAGAGCATCACCAACTCTGTAAGCATTTGCCCTCAGACGACTGCTTATAATGCGTCATGGGACATGCAGGGTTGTTGTAGCTGCCTTCTCACTGACCTAATCTCATTAACAGCATGGACTCCATGTCCTCTGAAACCAAGAGACAAACACAACACTGCATACAAAAAGACCGAGTGAATGTTCACTTAAAGAAACTTTGAAAACCAGGGCCGTGGCCTTGTTTAATGGATGTCGCTGACTAGAACAAGTCCTGATAGAGGGCATCTCACGTCCAAAAACGGTTGGGGGGGCCACAGGGTTAAACAACGCTGTTGGATTGATTGAATTCTTTTTTTCCACATTCTTTAACTATCAACCTGGATAAATAAGCACTCCAGCTAATCTACTCCTACCTGGATCAGGAGGGTACGACAAAGACGCATGAAGGGACCAGCGCAGGAGTTCATCACTCTGACATTCTGCCTAGCGTTAGCAAAGAGTTCCTATTTGTTACCTGAGAATCGCCACACGATAACGAAATGAGTAAGAATTCTAAATAATCCTGGAAATGCAAAAGATTTGTTGATACTTTTATCCTTAGGTTTATTCTGCAAAACAAAATGACAACTTTAGATCCGACCAGGCTTTGATCTGACAGCTGAAATTATATCACATCAGTATATTAAATTGTGATAGCAGCGACAAAAGATCATCAGCCGTGTCTTAGAGGACACATCAGTCCATGAGTGTTTTGGGTTTAATTACGTTGGTTTATGTGTTTCTTCTTAAATACATTATCATAACAAAATACCAAGACCCATTTGTTATTACTCTGCATGTTTTTGAGTGACATTCTGCTCAGATTTTTTTTTTTTTTTTTTAAGAAAGTGAATTTCAGTTATTTTGCCTTCACTCGTGTCTGGTATGAGGGGATGTACATAGGCTGCCTTATAGTACAGTAAACAAGAGTTGAGTGTGTTTCATACTAGATCCTGTTCTACACTGCTTTAATTTAAATTCTTTAAAAGTATAACTTCTTCAGCCTGTTAGGACACCCACCAGTCTTATCTGTCAGCAGGTAGACCAGCCGACCCAGTTCTTCTGGAATAGTGCTGGTTCTCACCACAGTGCCTGGGATGTTTTCATCTTTCATGATCATCCAGCCGTATGCTGCCTTCCCCATGTCCAGGTTTACACGTAAACTACACAAAGGACAGACATCAACAGGGATGAAAATGAACTGTAACAGCAGAAGCAAAAACAGTCTCTGTAACATGAAGAACAAAAAAACAAAGATATTTTTACAGACTAACTTTTTGGATTTTTTTTTTTTTTGTAATTGTGAAACTAAACGTTCAACAAGAGGAAATGTATATCACAAGACAGAACGCCACTTCAACAACAGAAGTGCACCATAAAGTACCTGATGGGGATGATGTAAGAGAAAAGCACAATAAACCGGACGAGATTGCGAAACCAGGGGGTGACAAATCCCTGCAGTGCTACCATGACAACAGACAGAACCACCTGGGCCAGGAACAGGGCTTTGGTTAGACGGTTGAGCTCCAGGTCCAACAGACCAACCTGTAGGGAACAGAGGTCAAAATAGCAGACATTAACAGAACTGTTCTAGTATTTATCACCATGGTTTGAGGAGATCTTTGTTTTTGTTCAATGGAGATTATTATTAGTATTAAAGTAGAGATTTAGGGGGAAAAAGTCCCATCTGCTCTAAAAGCCTGCCAATATGTAGAGAAAAAACAGAACCAATAAAAAAAAAAAAAATTGGCTGCAGGCTTTTATCATGCAAACTGTCAGTGCAACATAAATAAGTTTATTGGTGGCCCTTGTTTGTGGTAAACTACAAGCTGTCTTATTGACATGCTGGAGTATTGTCCTTGAATGCAGCAGAAGGTCAAAAGACCTAAAAAATAGAGTTCCCATATTGAGATGGCTCCCTAGAAAAAAAGGACAAAAGGGAGGGTCAGAGTTGTCTTTTATTTTTCGAGTGCATCTCCCAGCCAATAGAGCATGTGGGAAAAAGATGTCAAATAAAGAAATGCCCTTCCCCTTTCTGGCAGCGCTCACAGCAAAGCCTCGCACACAGAAGGCTTTCTTCTGACGCACCACGCTTACAAAAACAGCAGAACATAACATCTCTCCTACCTCAAATAAAAGAAACTGCTCTGAAAAGGAGGGGAGGGGGGCAAGCACGTATAAAAAAAAAGCAAGCAGAATTCCTCCGCTGCCTAAACCCCCACCACACTTATTCCCCTGAGGACTGGGAGAGCTGGGAGTCCAGTGTGACTGATTTATCAGTTGCTGTTAAACTCCCAGTAGTAGAGTGCGCAGAATGGAAGGGTAAAGGGAGTGAGTGGGTGGGTGGGTATCTCCCCCACCCCGCTAGCCCACTATATGGTTCATGGTTGAGCTATTGAGAAAAATAGGGGGGTTTGGGTGGATTAAAATGAAGAAAAATTAAGACACAGCGCATGCCTGAAAAAGCAAAGGATCCCCGTCTGCTTGAACAATAGCTGGTCTAAATTTTCCAAGCCTTGCTGGGGATCAGATGAAGTCATTATTCATTTAGTCAAGGGGGGGAAGGACTCAATTACCTCAACCTAAAGATGCTATCAATGAATTTAAAAGGTGCATATTTTACTCCATTCTTCTCCTATCCATTAAAAGTGAAAGACATGATTCGATCTGCCTGTGTGGCTTGTGTTATAGAATGTGTCTGGAATCTGATGAAGGATTTCATGAATATTCACCAAGTGAAAACCATGGAATGTCTGGAAGTTCAGTGTTTGTAACACAGGAAAACAAAGAGAATAAACTGGTATTGATTGTTGAGATCTTAGTAAACAACTTCCAAGTTTCCCGGTTCTTATAGAGAGACGCTGTTTGAGAGACAAGTGAAGAGAACAGGGCATCAGGACTGGAATATGTGCCTCTACTGAGGAGCAGCTTCTTGACGTTGTTCCATCTCCTCACCCTGACAGAGAACAACACCGAGACAAAGAGTGAATCTATATCTGACTCCCAGTCGGATTGATCAAATGCAGCCACTGCCCTGTCCAGTGTCACAACAGATTATATGAGGCCAAAATGTTCTTGAGACTTCATCCAGAGCGTATCGACTTTCTCCCCCCAATCTCCAACCTCCATATTGGCATTTCTGACATCATCTCCTTGAAATATTGAATTCCTCTCAACTGTCCAGCTTACACAAAACAGTTGGCCCCCACTGTTTTACCAACGACATCAGTGTTCCTAAAACAAGAGGCTGGTGTCAAAACTGTGCTGCAGAAGAACAGGTTTTGCGGTGCTACGGTCAGTGTGCCAAAACTCCTAGTGAAGGAGAAAAAAACAAATCCCTACCTCTAGGACACCGTTGATGGTTAAGTATATGCTGTAAACCGACGTAAAATTCTACATTTAAAATCAAATATTCATTAATCTCCTTAATCTGATGACCAAATGCTCCAGAGAGATTACGTCAGATTAACTTTCTGATGAAAATGTCATTCACCTCATTGGTTAGTTAATTTCCCTTTTTGCTAATTAGCAACTGGTACTGACCTTTCGCACTGACAGGTCCAACTTTATCTAGAAAGTCAAGGTTAAAAAACCACCTCCCCAAAGTGATTGATTAGCGATTAGAGGACAGGGAGAAGCCATGACCAGGGGGGAGGGGGGCACACTTTATAAAACGTTTGTAAAGAGCATCACCGTACAAACTTAGGACTTCAGTTTGTTGTTCCTTCGTGAGAAAATATATCATATGAAAAAGAAGAAGTGTGTTGGAAAAAAATCAATTGATTACTAGAAAAAAAAAATCTCACCTACTACAATAAATGTTGATTCAAACCTAAACATGATACATGAACTAGTTCCAGCAAAAATGTGCTGTTTTCTGTATCAGTTAACTGAATTTCTGTGGGTTTTCATCAAAAAAAAGAGTTTTAAAATATACATAGTTTTGACATTTTATACCTCAAATAGTGAATAATGTTAAATTACTAAATAATTTTTAAAAAATCATAGTACAGCAATAACCTTACATTTAAAGGACCAAATCAAGTTAAAATCTAAAAAAGATAGTCCTACCAACAGAAATACAATCACCACAGTCGTCACCTTGTTCTTGGCGTAGGACGTGTTCAGTACGCTTCTGGTCTCCTTGCCAGTGTAGATCACCACCCCTATCACTGTGCCTGCCAACCAGAGACAAAAGGAAAGTAATGCTGCTCATTAACTGCACCCCCAACATCAAACTCACACACACACACACACACACACACACCTCTTGGTCACGTAAGATGAAGTGCATAAGAGGAAACACAATAAGGCTGAGCTGATGTAGTTCTGTCTCATGGCCACTCAGGCCGACAGACAGGAGTTTAATTCGCTCAGACTCTCAGGGCCTTCAGCCGCCCTATAGAAGCTCATAAAACCTGATCAATACGCTGCCATCTTTAGTTGCCAATTCATTACAGCGGCCTTATAACAAAGGATTAATTACTCATTAATATTAAATGAGCCTAACGGAGGAGTGAAGGCAATAATAAGCCCCTGAAATCCCTGAACTAGAAAAAATGGCAAGAAAGTTAAAAATGAGCAGGAAACAAGGCGGGGGGACCGAAGCGCAGCCAGAGAGCAACCGGGTTACAGGACCTGAGGAGAAAGGTGATGAATGGCTCTCGCCGATTTCTAACTTCAGAAAATATTGAGCGATGTGATAAATTGAGCGCGGCACAGCACGCTTTTGTGGCTTCAATTTGAATATGCGAATAACTAATTCTCCAGTCACAGCTGGACTGAGGCCTAAAAAAAGTGAATACATGATGATCTGGGCCCAGAAAACCACACCAGAGCCGATGAGGAGTCTGTCAAGGGGAGGCCCGTGGTGTACAATGACATTCCCAAGCAGAGATGATGTAAGAGGTTTAAGTCTGGCTTTTTGTGCGAGTGTGTGTGTCTGTGTGTTAGTTCTTCTGGTCAAGGTCAGGCCAGAGGGGAGAGCTACACCACAAATCAATGGTGTGGCCATCTCCGCGAGCGTCAGGAACACTCGACTGACACAACCGTTTCTGTGGGGATCGCTTAACGCTGGAGGAAGGGAGGATTATCTCCACTGTGGGGATTCTCAGAGCTCTTCAAACAAGAACAGAGCAGCGTCAAACCAAACAACTTCAGGGCAAAACGCCATGAATAAAGCCTCAACAATTAGAACTTTAATGAATTACTATAAAAACAATTAATTGGAAACTATTTAGAGACTTTATCAATTGTGTGAATCTTTTATCTGTCCCTCGTGAAATAAAATGAATAAATGCTGGACAAAATGAACCAATCTGAAAATGTGACATTTTTGCCAGCTTAACATGAATTACGGTTAAGAGAATTAGCTGCAGGCTTGTGCATATCAATTTCAATACAAAAATGATCAAGATTAGTTCCTGAAACTGTTTTTTTTTCTACTGAATGATGGAAAACTAACTTTTTCAATGTGGTGCGAAGAGGTTTTCATACAAGGACCCTCGTCTGGAACTGAGGGAGCATTGTTGATGTTAAATACGCTCGCTGCTCCCCCACGGTTTTCATTTCACGGTTTTTGGTGAAAAATGTAATACTGGCAAACATGAACTATATTTCCAACAAAGTCGTGTCTGAAAATATTTGATGATTTAGTTTTTTTATTTTACCACACAATCACACAGCAATTGTTTCTTTTAAAAATTAAATATTAAATATTTTAATGGAAGTACAATACAACAGAATCCATTTGGTGCATGGAAATACTTTTGATCCTGAGGTACAATGTTAAACACAGTCAAAATGTTCAAATGACTTCTGAACAAACACAGCAGAGATGATGCTAAATAATACATTATAGAAAAAAACAGGAAAACATTTCTATACAAGATCAAACAGCGAGAATCAACTTACCAGATGCAACAACTGTGCTGGCCCAAAGAGTGTTCTCAATACTCAGACTCTCATGAATTTGTGGATCTGTGTCCTCCTACATGACAAATGAAAAGAACAAACATGCTTCACCACTACTATTGTTATGCATTTTGCATAAATGGCTACGATATGGCAGTGAAATACACATTACGGCAGCAGCAGCGTGTCCACACAACTCCACAATACCCACAACAGTCCACCTAGAACTTATTGTCCCGTCGATTATCTCCACATCAAAATAACAACTGTTTAACGGTCTACTTTAATAGCTCGTAACCGTACAGATGTGTTTGCTTCAAAGATACAATGCTTGTTTCGACTTTAATGTTACAACAACAGTTACTGTCACAGAAAAGTAACTTCACCAAGAGGCAGAGGAGATTTATCAGTGTGAAAGATACTCCTCAATGTTGAGAATTTATTTCAGCAATTAACCAGCTTTAATCAGTGTTGTCCTGGGCAGGTAAAAAGCAAACACTAGACCATGAAGCCATGAATTTTGCTTTTAGACACACACACACACACACACACACACACACACACACACACACACACACACACACACACACACACGCAAGCACATACACACAAATTAGTTTTCTTTGAGCAAAGTTCTACATAAAAATTAAAATAAACTGAAGCTGAAACCAATTCCAGCTTCTTGTTATTTAATTTCTGGGTCCTGATAGATAATTATTCAGAAAAGAAGGAAATACTTTGCAAAATATAGTTTCTGGTTTTTAACTCTGTTACATTTTCTCAGTTCAAGACGAATTTTGTGCAGTCTGTGAACGCGATCAGCAACTGGCTAGTTGTAGCTAGTCCTGGCTAAACGGTTTAATAAAAACAAATTTTACACAAATCAATAGAATTGTACAACAAAATAAAAATATAAATAAAAAAATTTGCTATTTTAGGCAACACACTTTTTTACAGCAAAACAAAATTTCCCTGACAAACTTTTCAGCCAAACAGAGCAGAAGAACCTCGACACCGTTGAGAGTTTGTACGTGGTAACCAGATTACCTGGGCTCTGCTGTGCCATTAATTTTCACAAGCACCTGACACGGTAGTGCAGACTGGAGCAATACAGTAGTCCCTCTATCAATACTGTTACAAGGTTTGGCCTGGTGATAGAGGCTCCTTTTAAAAATCAGTTCAGAGGGTGCATATAGATGAGATTTCGGTGATAAATAAGCCCCTGGAGAGCCTCTTGTTTCATCCGCCCTCCTTTTTTACCCCTCTCTCTTAAATAAAGACAAAAAGCCGAAAATGGCTTGAGTCAGGAGCGCCGAGTCGAGGCTCCGGTTTCAGCTCAAATTGCTCAATATGATAATTATGATACCCAAGCACCCACATCCTGTCAATCCACTCAAACATGGAGGGAAAAGTGCATGAAAAATAAATGGCAGGTTGCAGATTGCTTGACCGCTCTGACATTGGTTAACTGTGGTGTCCATAACGGCAGAGGGTCTCAATAAATACCACAGAAACAAAGCAACCATATCCGTCCAGGGGGAAAAAAGAAACCCTCATAAATAGGTAAGTTCATTTGCTGCGGGTCTGTGGGAACCCATTTTTTTTCCCATCCTGCTCAGACTAAAAGCACACGCTATGCAAAGGAAGGCCGCGGAGGATGAATAAGCGGAGGAAGTACTCGCTCACTAAGCCTGGTGTGTGGCCAAGAGTGAAGACAGACCACAAAGCCTCCCTTTGTACTCCGGTTCTCCTCTCTGTGGGGGCTGCGCTAATCTGCTATTAATAAAAAAAAAAAAAGAAGAAAAAAAAATCACTGAGCAACAAGCAGGGCTGGATGGATGGAGCTGTGAAAACCTGCCTGTGATGTAAGAGCTATTCCTGCTGGAGATAATAACGGGCCCAGATGGACACACAAGCTCTCATTGTTGCAGCTTGTCAACACATTACAGTGATACACATCTTCTCCGTCAATCCAGCCTCTACAAGAAAAAAAAAAACCTGCATGTGTGTAAGATTTGTTTTACAGCATATAAATATGTCAACGAGCTACTGTACCCTTGTGAAGTTCCCCTCAAAACTGTGGATGTCCAGCTGAGGCTTCTGGGCGAAGACGTATGCTCTGATGGAGAAAAGGTCCTGAGAGGAGGAGATGAAAGAGAACAGGAGGTTTTTACAAATATGAACATTCTTTCTAAATGTAGGATCTGTTTTCTTGAATGGAAAAAGACATTTTGAACGGGCTTCTAGTGTAAGCTTTGGAACGTCTTAGAAGTTTTAATTTCTTACATGCTACATTTTTTAAATTGTTTTAATGCTTTAGAAACATTTTGAATAATCTTCTTTGTGGAAAAAATCAAATTAACTACGATAAATTCTGTCCATATTTCTTTACTTTCTTTTGAGACGTATATCACCTTGTATTTAAAGAAGTCTTTGGACTGGTGATCCCCAAACTTTTTTGCGCCACAGACTGATTGAACATCAGACAATATTTTTACAGACCAGCTTTTAAGATGCAGCAGATAAATACAACAAAATAAAATGATATGACTTGAAAAATAGTTTTCTTTTTCCTTGAAGTCGTTGAGTCTTCTGTCTCCTCACTGGCTATCTCACCTTGTGCCAAGAAACTTTCCAAAGACGTTTGTTTTTTTGTTGGTTTTGCTAGCTTGGGAGTTTCAATTTAGCTGTAATGTATTCTGTGTTAGTGGCCCTTTTAAGAAGGTAGCCATGTGACTACCTTCATAGACACATGTGGAGGAGAGAATCCGGTCATTTTACAAAACATAACATTGTTCAGAATCAGAAAATGAATTTAAGAAATAGGATTTCTCCTCAGTGTTTAGGTTTCCATCACAGTCAGACGTCACTTGATTCACAGTCACCAGTGATTCCCGACATTGTAACGCATACACACCCCGACCGCTGGTAGTCTCTGTGTACAGCCGACGGCCACCTTCAGTTTCCAGTCTGTTTCTCCATCCAGCTGGTCTGTTCTGATGAAACATGCACCTGGAACACAACAGAAATATCAAATCCTGAATAATTAAGTGTCATTATGTGTAAAAACAAAACAAAAAACAACCTCATTCTTCTCTTGAATTTATGTGTAAGAACTACATATTTCCCATGTTATACCAAAAACAAAATGGCCAATCATTACCTACTTATCTGAATGTTTTACAATCATACTGTATCATATTGCATCACACTTCATATAAACTAGGATATTTAAAAGGCAGCAATCACTTTGGCCAAAGGTTATAGTAACAGGATAAAGGTAACACTGCTGACAAGAGCAGTAAAAGTAAATAAAGAAAATGAAGATCACTGATCTGTTGATGTTTGTTAGTAACATCCATAGCTCTTTGCTAGAAGTTGGTGGTCATCAATAATGATGTCAGTCTGACTGCATTAATTATCTAAACTCTCATTAACAAGGGGAAGACTTGGAGTCTCCCTTTCAGACAAAGGTTTTCTAACTTTGACATTATTTTAAACTGAATATTGAGGATTTTATGCTACATTTTGTACGCTAAAAAATATTTGTTCCAGTGAAACTCGGCAATACATTAAAAAGAACCCAGATGGTTGTCACTGAAATTCTAAGGAGCGTTTTGTTTCATCATAAAGCTTTGAGAAACTGCGTGTTATAAACACCTAAGAGCAGGCTGAAACACACGTTCCTCTATTAAAGTGGAATATATTAGTGCATGGTCATCAGTGCTGTACATTAGAGCAGCAGCACTACCCACAGTTGGTAGACACGGCAGGGTGCTATAAACACAGAGCAGTCATGACCTGTATTGATCTGAGGTAATATTACATATGAAACTGATGGATGAGAGCAATTATTTGACAGAGAGGGTAAAGGGCAGCTATAAACCATCCCTGGAGTGTTAACTATGATGGAAAACATTAACACAAGGACGATGATTCATGCTTCCTTTCTGCTGCGATGGCACTTCAGTTCCTCACATGACCTCTCCGAGAAACGTGGGTGTGAAAGACAAAGTATATGAGACTATATCTGTGAAAGATAAAGGTGTGTTTATGTATGTGTGTGTGCGCTAGAGGCGTAAAGACATCAATAACTCCCTGACAAGATTATTGGCACATCAAAGATTGATGGAAATGAAGTCCTCAGAACATTTCCTCCCGATGCCCCTCAAAAGAGATCCGGGATCTGATGCAGCTCATTGATTAATTGGAATTTACATCATCAGTCACAGGAAGAATGTGACATAAATCATATGAATCACTTGCTGCCGTGCTCAGATGATGTCAGAGAATTGCAACTGTGGAGAATAGTCACGTTCTCACCCAAATGATCTTGACTCAGTTTGCTGAAGTGACATGGAGCAGACAAAACTTAGATGAATGGCCCCATTTATTTTACATGTGCTTTGCATTTATACTGCTATTATTTATTCTTCTTGAATAGAGATAATTTCTCTATTTTTAGAATCTCCATCAGCTCAGGTGGAATTTTGTTGCTGGTGATTTTTAGTATCGTCCTGGTACACATTGATAAAGTTACCATAGCTTCATCTGCTCACCATTTTTCTCTGATGTTCTCAAGAATATCATGTCTGCAGGAATCCTTTGGTTCTACAAAAAGACACAAGAAGTGAAACTGATTAATTCAACAAGATCAACTCCCTGACAAAAGGATGAAAGAAAGAGTTTTTGAAGTCCGTCTCACAGGCGACAACAGAACTGTAATTATTTTCATGTTTGAGCTGAAACCTAATTGGGTGTTTTATACAATCCTGTGTTCCATGTTTTCCTCCCGTTGGACGTGAAAAAATCTCTAGCAAGAAATATATGCATTGACTAAAACTAACAGTCGTGAAAGCATGCAGGAAACATTTGCTAAATTAATGCAGACAACAAAACGTATGAACTCAAATTTTGTTAACCAAACTAATGGAAATAAATATTAACAAGATACACAAAATATGTCAAACATATTCTAAAAGAACACTTTCTGATGAATAAACTGCTCTACTATGTCATTACTTAAGTTAATAAAAAGGCATTCACATATTGAAAGGTTCTTTTTAACAGTGACTTTCATCTCGGAATGAATCCTTGTGAATGTAAATACAATATATGTAAACTCGTGCACAGTTAACACTAAAGCTTTACCTTCTCAACAATGATCATGTCTCCAACTTGTATGTCGGAACTCTTCACTTGAACTTTACCTAGGAGGAAAAAGGGATGAATAAAAGAAAATGTAAAAAAAATGTTTAAAAAAAAGCAGCAATACTTAAGTTACTGAAAGGATTGTTCAGACTCTCAGTTTTTAAGACATTCTGTTAATTTTTAAACAGGTATGAACGACTAAACAGGTATTAATTTCTGTGCTTTGAAAATGATGCTGACGCCTCAAACCACGGCCCACTTCTCGCTGCTGCTCTTCTCTCTTTCTCACCCCTCTAACGGATTGATTACCTCACCCATGATAATGCGACAGATTACTGTTTTCATCTCTGGTCTGGGAGAGTCAGTAAAACAATGGCACATAGGGTCACTCTCAGTTAGCACTGCCTCAATATCTGTTACAAGCCTTCTTCCTCTGGGCTTGCGAGCTGCCATTAAGCGTGTAAAAGCAGCACATGAGCGCACGGAGTGTGGTCACAGATATCACACAGGAGGATTTTACCACACATTCAACAAAGGGATTGCTCCTGAATCATACAGTCTTTAGAAACTGAGAAAGAAAAATCAATGCAATTACAGAGAGATGAACGGCTGTTCAAAGTGGAGTGCTGTCTCTTAATTGCATGGGCAGAGCTATACACTGGAATATCCTTTATCATAATGTCAGCAAACATTTACAGGCATGAGGTGGAGCGCAGATAGATTTCCACCAATCCTCTCACTGACCTCGTACTGTCAGCTTGCTGTAGAGCTGAGAATTCATCTCTTTGTCACGCCGGTAGCGTCGCACTTCATCCACTGCTTCTCGCATTATTGTAACGGTTAACACAAAAGCCTGAGTGACAAAATGACAGAACAGATCAGTCAAACTGTTTACAAAGCTTCAGTCACCCAAAACTCATGTTACACAGTCAGTATTTTTTAGAATAGTTCCTCACTGACAGCAAACTCTAGTATTATCTACAATAATAACCCAGTCAGACTAGTATTATCTTGAATAAAGGTCTAGTAAATTCATTACAGTGTAAATGCTGGAGTGTATTTACCAAAGGTGCCCAATATGTGTACAAATATCCTATTTTCAGCGATGGCACGAACTGGGAACAGGCCACCACAAGGAAGTATAGATTGAGAAAGAACTTGAACTGCTGGTAGAGAACCTGGGTGGGAAAAGACGACAAGAAAGTACAGGTGAGTGATGTTTTAAGCCATGAGAATAAAGGATGATGATGATGGTTGAGAAAGGCGATGGAGGCCACAGAGAGAGACAGATTACATGCTCCAGCAATGAAAAGACGTGTTAATGCTGCAGAGTTTATGTTGCCTAAATGGAAAGGATTTAAGGTAATGGATTCAGCTGGCATGGAAACCTCATGTAAAGCCAGTTGGTGAAGAATAATAACGCAGTCCGATGATGACAACAGAACAGGAAGTAAACTTTGGTGATTCAAACACACTAAAGAGCCACCTATGACTGAGGGCTCTTTGCTAATGGGCAATCCATCAACAGGGATCCCTCAGCATCTGATTTTTTTTTAAGGTCAAATTTTGAATAATGTTTGCAATAATGAGAGACAAGCATCTAGTCACAGATTATCAGAGACAATGGGATCAATGGACGATGCTCTTCAGTTAATGAACCCCCTGACCTTTAGGGAAAAATGCACACTGCTAAAGTCAATTTGTGTGTATTTAATAATTCAAAGTGGAGAGAAAAGGAAGACCTGTTTTGTTTCACGTCGATGAGAAATTCTACTTCTCTAAAAGACAGTTGACATTTTATGGGCTGGGCTTAAGGCAGCCCTCTTAATCATGGAGCCATTTGGTTTTTAATAAGTAAGTCTGATGAATGTCTAATGACCCCTACAGTGCAAACCCCTTAATCTAATGACAGAGCAGTTAACAGTGGATGCTATGTCGTTTTACGTGACATTAATCTGTACAGAGACGGGAATGTTTCAAATGAAAGGATGAACTGTAGTGATAATAAAAGTTAATGACATATAACTCGTTTAAAACAAAGATCAGATCATGAACCGTAAAATCAGTTACATAAACAAAATACCAGAGTGAGCAGAGGCGTTTGGTTGTCTTCTCAAATCCCACTCACCCCAGGAACAAAGGTGAAGACGTTGTACTTCTGGTTTTTGATGCTATTTTTGGGGAACTTCTCTTCACATTTCTCTGGGTAGCCAAGCCACACCGTCCTGGCCTTCAGCTCCTTCTTCCTCCGACATACGTGGACCAGGCAGTCACAGCAGCTGACGGGGGGAAGAGGTCAAAATGATCCATTGAAAACAATTTAGGTTTGCATTTATCCGTTTCATTATCAATTAATCCACATTTTCAGAGGCACAAGAGATGGAGCAGTCGTGCACTTGTAGAGATGTCGGTGGTTCAATCTCCAACCAAGCAGTCTACGGGACCAAGTGTGTGAGATACTGAACCTCGGTTTGCTCCCAGTGGCTGTTCCACTGGTTAAGCTGCTCAAGAAATGATTACCTTTTACTTGTTAATAAAAATAAATGAATCCATCTTCATATGTTTGACATAAAATTTGTAACAATTAACTAACCCTTTAACTAATTCGATGACATACAGTATATGACACTTGATCAGAGTTGTAGTAGTAGGAATACTTTAGTAGGGGAATTTGCCTAATACGTACGTAACACACTTTATAAAACTTCAAACATAAAACTTTCTTAAAGACTGTGAGCAAAAACAAATCATGCCTCTCATCTCATTTGTAACATTCATGTTTTTTGTCCAAATGCAAATAATTCTTTCCTCCATACTACAGTATGTTTTTATAGATATCTAGATTTCACAATTTAACCTCCATATTTCCTTCAGCCGTTCAATTAATTGTGGCGACTGAGTTTCACGGCCGTGATCTACTGCATTCCACAATGCTGTTTGTTATCTACAATCAGTGTCGTTAATGATATTTACAATTTCAAGGTTTCTTTTGCCACTGTTCATAGACAAGTCACTTTTACTTCCTGTGTAGTGAGGGAGTTCTTCACTTTCAGCTAAATCAATAATCTGAAAAGCTTAGTTTCTCCGTGAGGGATTCTCCTGCAAACGCCATGGGAGGAACTTTTTAAAGGCAGTGATCAAACATGGTGCATGCCAGTAGAAAACGTGCAGTACGGCAGAATATATGAATTTGTCCTTCCTTACTTGTTAGTTTTTCCTAATGTTGACTCTTTCTTCTATGCAAAGAGCAGTTTTCTTTACTGTGTACCTATTTTATTACTGTGATATTATCGTTGTTCCAAGAAGAGATTAGGTGGAAGAGATGGATTGCAGAATTACTTTTTTTAAAAATATTTGACTTTCTATCAAACTCCTAATGACTACATTGGGGCTTATCTAGCATATCTGATATCAAATACAAACAGAGGCGTAGCGTGGGGGTAAATTAGAATGAGAGCAGCTCGATGGGAGCATGACCTAAACTGGCACCTGGGAGGGAAAGAGGACAGAGTGTCAGTGTACACTGTCATGCTGATCAACTTGGCTTTTCCACTTTTTAAGCAAGTTGGCATAAAACTAAATAAATCAACTTTGGTAAAAAGCCTTGTTTGCATTGGCCTTGATGATCTCTGTCTCTGTGCACTCCCAGTTCACTTTCATAGCAACCATTATTTGAGCAAATGAATACTATTTAAATAATATGCCATTTGAACAATCAGGGCTTATTCAGTGTGAATTATTTGTGTTTTATAATCCCACACTAAACACACATAAAATTACTGGAAAGCATCAAACTGGTCAGCTGTGAAAAATCCAATTTGTTCATTAGTGGAGGGAATGGGGAGGGGGATCAATATGCAGCTTCAACTCCATCTGCACAGAGGTTGCAGCCATAATAACTTATTATTATTATTATTATTATTATTATTACTACTATAATTATTATAATTTTGAATTAAATGCATTTTTACATGTCTGTAAATGTTAAACTTCAGTGTTCAGACATACTCAAATAAACCCAAAAGAACATCTTCATGGGACACAGGCTGTCAAATGAATCATTATGCAGATAAACCACAGCATTGTGTTTGACCTGAAGATCTTTTTGGACTGATGGTGCGCGTCGAGGAACTCGACCAAAAACACGCCCTTATCCTCTCTTTGCATTTCATGCTCAACTACCGGTGCGTTTGAAATCCAAACTGATCGCTCTCCGACATCATACAGGTACATTACACATACACTAACAGAATAATAAAAAGCATGAGAGTCTACATGAGCTCACAACACAAACGCAGTCACCACAACAACAAGAGAGTTTCTCTATGACAACACATTACATAATATTGAAGAAATGTAATAGAAATTACATGAAGAAAATGTTCAGACCAAAGCAAGAGGCACACGATAGTTCACACTGCCCATTTCAAGTGATTACATCTCTGAACTAGTGACCAAAATTACTCAAATGTCAGGAGTATTTGAGTCATGTGTCAGTCAGTAAATCTTTGCACTGATCTGCATCTGTTTAAAGTGCTTTTAAACACGCATCAGCATCTCAACTGATTTTCTCATTTCAACAAATTTTTCTCAAAGACCCCTTTTTCTATTACTGATAAAAGTGAAATTTTAGAAATTGTACAAAACACAGAAAAGACAGGGAACTTCTGTGGAAAAGCCCAAAGGCTAAAAAGAATAATGGTCAGCTTGGTCTAATTGTTTGGGTCTTCTTTTGAATTCGGAAAATATTTTGTTGTCCACATGATGTCCTGATGTACATGTTGTAAACAGAGAATTGCATCATTGTGTTAGACTCAGCTATCTCTTCGTGACTGAATCACCCAAGTTGAATGGAAAAATCAGTTATGAGGTGTTATAAGACAAAGCCTCATGACCAACAGCAAAAAAAATGCAGTCGAAGAGGATAAAAAACTGGGAACACTGGGCCAAATGTAGATCATGGGAAGCTTCAAACTGAACAGCGATGTCTTATTCTTAAATGTAATCTTCAACTAAATTTACAAGGTTTTAGGTCACTGTAGTGACTAAAGTGAAACTTGTTTTTAACAAGCTTCCATCCACTCGAGTTTAGCAGATGGAGGCTCATTGAAAACATAATTAAAAACAATGTTTATAGCCGTTCAACATGAACTGGTGACGTGACCAGACATGGACCAGTCCCATTGTTGCAGTTTTCTTTTGTATCTTTTTATAATGATTTTGTTTTATCGTGCTATATCATTCATCTTCTTAATATTAGTTACTATCACTAATAGAAAATAAGGTTTGGGGGCTCAGATCCCAGATCTGTCCTCAGCAGGCAGGGGACACCCCTGGTGTAGGAATACCTGCCACAGAGGACTCTCCAGCCTCCCATTAGGAACCAGCTGAGGCCTCTCTGTTTCTGGTTGACTCTGGCCCGGGGCAGCGTTTGATAGTTGCTTTCATCATTCTCAAAGCCCTCCTCTGACATCATCAGAGGCATCTCATCCAGGTTAGAGGGCTCATCGTCAAGAGAGTATCTGGGAAGATGAAGTCAAAAAAAAGGCAGTCAAATAAAGAAATGTTGAAAGAGGTCTTGTAACATTTTCTGTGTATTATGCTTTCTCATGATGGCTTTCCATTTAAGAATATAGAAATTACATTTGGAATTATAAACCCAGAATATGAAACAGGCTTAATTAGAGGCTGTGTGACTGACATACAGCCTGTGTGGTCAACTACCCACATTTTGTACTTAGTTGAATAATAAGGAGAAAAAAAATTCTCCCTGTAGCACCAGATGTGGTGGAAAACTAACAATACAGCTCAGGTCTTCGATCATTGAGTACTGTAGAGTGTGTCTCCCATTCACACTGTAAAGACACACTGGAAACACTCCTCAAAGACGCATTATGTCTTATTCATGAGGCCCCTCTATAGAAGCAAAAGAGTCTGTGGCAAAACAGGGAAAAATCTTTATACGACATCTTGAACTCACTCCCCTGAAAAAACGAGTTTCACTCTGACCACTCAGATAAAGAACTTGCTTCATACTGGATGATCACTAAACACACACCGGAACACAAGTTGGTTGCAGACATCATGAACACCTCAACAAAACTGCAAGTGCAACGCACTTCATCAGTTCAGAATCTTGATTGAAAACTCTTAACATATGGGTACTAATAGTGTTCAGTGTGAGTTATCAAGTCACAGTGAACTCTCAACATCAACATTCCTCTCCAAACCACTGATTTACTCCCATCTACTTTCTGGGTTACAGTCTAATCCAGACCATTCCCATCATGTTGGACAGTTTTTAGGTCCATGCTATTCTTTATCTATATAAATATCATCCACTAACATTTTTCTCACCTGTATGTATTCCACATGCTCGACCTGATTTGCAGGAAAAGTAACAGATGGCATTGATTCTCTGAAACACTGTTATGATTTTCAATTAACAGTAAATTAATTTGAATTAATGTGCAAGGAATCCTGAAAGTGACTGATTTTGTGCTGCATTTAAACTACCTGCTACTAGATAGCAGTGATTTCAGCATTTCATTCATTTGTCGTCAGCCTTTTGATTGTCTTACTTTATGGTAAAAAAGGCAACTAAAACAAGAACAATAAAGCACATGTTATTGATATAAAGAGGAACAGCCACAGGCCTAATAAATCCTGCTAAAACTGTAAATTCCACCGAACTACACAAGCTGTCTGAGATAATGTCAATGGTAAAAACATGGTTATGAAGATGGCTGTGAAGTGCTGGTGGGTAACAATGGAGTATGACAGTTCAGACCTCATGACAGACAAGGTTGTTCAATGTGGTGTGTTGTACCTTCATCAGCAAGGTGAAGGTTAATCAGCCACCCATAGCTGTTATCAGCATAAATTGAATATAACAGAGACAGTCCACATCACTCATATCTCATTGTGAGTACTGTAGTTGAAAACTTCCCGACATTGGCTACAGCTGCAGCCATCGTGGCAGAGCTTGACTGCCAGTAAATCAAAAAATAAAGAGGTGAAGCAAAGACTTTTTAGATGGTTTTGTTAATACATTCTATTATTATTTTTATCTGGTACTCAGGTAAAATATTTCTACTTGGCACGATTCACACAAACACACCTATGAATAAGCATTGGTCGCGGCGATGCCAAGCAGACAGCAGGCAGCTAGCTGTCCCTCAAAATGACCACACAATTTTAAACAACTTCATTCTATAAAATAATTTAAATGAGTTAAATATAATCTGACCGTGTATTTGTCATGAAAAGAACAATAAGCTGTAGGGAGTGTAGCAAAGTGTTTTGCAGCAGGCAGATTTTGTGGTTATTTATTTAAGCTGAGCACAAAGTGGAATCAGTTTGAAGTAGACGGGTGAGGAGAGGCAGTTTTTGGCTTCCGTTTTCAGCTCCAGTTGTCATTTAGTTACTTATGAACCAAAAATGCTTGGTTTCAAGAAGACACATAGTGAATGAATAACTTACATGCCCTCTCTAAAATAAGTTTTATTTATTCAGTACTTGGCATTTCAAGATAGACAAAATGTGAGAATTTTTTAATTTGCTTAGTTCGGAATTAATGAGTGTGTTTTAACTGATTTTGATTGATCTAATTCTGAATGTCCAGATCATCTTATGAGGCTTTGACTTCAGCAACAAGTATGCTTGAAGCAATGCATAAGTCATAAGGAACTTTTCATTGTAGTTCATTAGATCTTTTCAAACATTATTGGAACTTGCCAACAACATATACTAGCAGCTCCTTATGACAAAACTGTCACTTATGATTAATTTAGTTTTAAGCCTTGAATGTGGACCAGATTGTTAAAAAAAAAAAATCTGATCTTTGTCGCTTGCAGGTATTACAGCTAACAATAACTTCATTTGTCAGGGTAGCTTTAACATCTTCAAAGTCACTGTTCTGCAGCCTGACGTCCATAATGAAGTCAAACTGGTTCGTATCCGGTCCAATAAACAGTCATGTGAATTTTACTGTTTGAAGAATGGGAGAGGCAATTCCCTTGTGACTCAAATTTCAAGAAATTATAATTAAAGACAAACACAATTCAAGAAAAACCTCTTGCATTCCATGCTAATTGTGGTATATATATTTACTGTCAGGCATATATCATACATAAGTAAACAATAACAACCTACTGCTTGTCTTAAAGTACCTGATCATGCGACTAGTTCACTTCCTGTCCATTCCTTATAAGCTCATCCTCGTCCAGTCTGAAAAATGAACAAGCTTATGAATGATAGCTACATAATGAAACAATAATGTTATGACATGTAATGAAGTTGGTTGAGAAGGAAACAGAAAAGCTGTTAAATGTCAGTAGGGAGTAAGTAGCGCAGTGGTCAACTTACAGCTTATATGTCACTAACCAATGCTAACCAGCACCAAGAATTCAGCAATAAATAAAATGTACATCAGCCGATTATTTAGCTTTATGGATGCTAGCATGAGCAAGTCCAGAAGTTAGCTGTCAGACATAAGGAGCTGTCAGAAGCAATGCTAGCAAAACAAGCTAACAGCCTCGAAGCACAGCGATAGGGACCCCGTCACCAAGCGAGACGGCAAATTGTAAACCGTCTTTAATTATCATTTTTCCAGAATGTAACCAGAAGAACTAACAGACTGCTCGCCATACCTTGAAAGTCTGGCGGAGTTGTAATGTGGTCTTATCCTCGGGATCTTTCGCATCGGATTTAAGGGGATGCTGTCAGCCATCTTGGCTGGGCAGTACCTTTACGCTGACGTCACCAAAAGGGGCTGGGTTTTTGTGTTACATTCAAGTACCTCAGAAATTGTTACAACTATGTCATGTAACGTAAATTCGAACCTTTTGCAAGCTGTCAAGTTTGTAAGAATGTAAGGAGTACTTTTCATTTTCCTCATATTAAGCCCCTGCAGGATAGCTCAGATTTTGGTTAAGTTTATAAAACAAAATAATTATTAAATAATGTAAAATCTTCTCAAAAGGAGACCCCTTTTAATGTAAATCTTTACGTTTACGGCTTTCTGGAGTCCAAGTAAGAGTCATTTAAAGTCACATAAATTGTCTTTACTTATTTAAACGAACTGAGTCTGTTTCAAACTACACTTCAAATACCCGTATTCTTGTAACTTCCCATCAATTTCTTATGAACACGTTTAAGGATGATCACCTGTCTCACTTTATTTAATTTGAATGTGTCTCAAATTATTTGTAGCAATAATTTGCACAGGAACTAAGATTAATTAGACATTCCATATTTGATTTGGTTATAATAAATGGAGACAGGACGGGGGGGGGCGCACTATGCTATCCTGTATAACAATGGTTAATGCAAAGAGACACAAAAATTCATCTAACTTACATTCACAATTTTTTTTATTATAGTTGCTCTTGTTGATTGATAATATGTAATGGAACTTCTGTTTGGTATGACTGCTGCCAAAAGCTATAATAACAAAGGTGACGCAGTTTTAAAAGGAATTATTTTTTCTTTGAGTAGTTTATGAAAAAAAATAGTAATTTGCTTCCACGATGCACAAGATAAATTATATATGGAGTTGCTAATAATTTAAATGTTTTTAATTTTGTCTTAGTGTTTTAAAACTTTTCGCTGAAACCTAATTTCTGCAAAAATTTGAAATAACTCCCAAACAAGTGAACTCTTTTCTTGTTTAAACAGACAGAAGTGGTGAATTGAACATACAGACTGTTTGTTCTAGTTTTTTATTAGGTCCAAGTGCTGTTTAAAAATGACAGTTTCTCATTGCAACTGATTATTGTTGGTATTTTTGACCATGTGTTGTGCTTTGCACCAGCTGTCAGTGTTGGGCAGCCTTCTGGAGGAGATAGCAGAGCCTTTGCATTATTGATTTGAACATATGCATCTTTGTTCAGAGCAACCATACCTTCTTAAACCTCAGGGATTCTCAGGTACAAATCAAACAACTCATTTAATGTATAGAAAAACAACATTGACAAATGTCAGCAAACATGAAGAACCGACTATTCTCTTGTCATTTCATTAAAAGTTCTTTTTTAACTCTATATATAATGCATCAGATCAACCAATGTGTTTCACAAATATTTAATGTTCATAATTGATTGCATAAGTTTTCAGTCACTGTTCAGGTTTTTTCCTCAATTAATTCCAATTTCTTTGCTGTCATCAATCAGCATAGAAAAATGCCTATTATTCCCCAGGTCCATGCCGGTCTTGGTTCGACTGGTTATTGGGTTTCCTGTGGTGGTAAGTCTGTCCATGCCTACAGCCAGAGGGTGAAGCTGGGAGATGCCTCTGTTCTGAATCACCGAGATCTCATTGTTCTTCGTGGCCAGGCTGCTAGCAATAGCAGTCGCATAGCGGTTCCAAAAGCCAGGGTCTACATTCATCGCTCGAGCTGTCAAGTCCTTCTGAAACATCTCTCCAAACTTCACAGCTTCTCCACCCAGCAGAGCCATTGGGTTCTCTACCGACAGCCTCCGGCCTCTTCTGGCTGGTGCATTGTTCCACATGTGAGTTCCCATATGCACCTGATGTAAAAGAGGAAAGATAGGATTGAAAATACATACAAATAGACGTTTCATGTTTATCTGAGTTTAAAAGTTCAGTTTTTGAAGGCCAAGTACATTTACAGCAAAAAATATTACACTTAATTAGCAAAATTTTAATTCTATTACATTGTATTATATTATATTATATTATATTATATTATATTATATTATATTATATTATATTATATTATATTATATTATATTATATCTCCCCACCTATATATTTGAATAGGTTTTCTTGAAAAAGTCTCACGCTGTCACCAACTTCACCCACTACCTGTCAATCAAGCGCCCAACCAATCACGGCACATCTGCCAGAAGGAATCACGTGAACAATATGGTGTAAGGCATCTGCTATGTTAGGAGAAGAAATAACTATAGATGGACTTCCCATTTAAGATAATTTTAGAGTGTCATAGCTGTTCCAACAATTTTCATGTTTTCGAGCAGAGAGTCCAAACAGCAGGAATGACACAGAAAACGACAACGAATTCTGAGTGAAACTCCGACTGAAAGAGAGGAAAGGATTGCATCACAATAAGAGAAGTACTACTTAGCCACAGCCAATGAGTGCCAAGCACAAAAGGAAAATCGCCAAGAAAAAGAAAGGGGGGGTGTACAGAAAGTATGCTATACATTCAGTGGGTTAAAAGCTATCAGCTAAAGGTGCCTGTCATTAGTTATCAAATAAATAAATAAATGAACTAATGCCATTCCCAGTCATTATTTCCTATCTATCTTGCTCCATAGAACAAGGTAGCTATTTATTCTTTTCATATGTTTGGTATGAAGTCTGATATTATTGTTTTATTGTGAAATTTCCACGGGTTCCCGCTAGTTATATATTACATTACAGTATACAGTATTATGTATTATTATATTATATTACATTACATTAATTATTATATTATATTGTATTGTATTGTATTGTATTGTATTGTATTATATTATATTATATTATATTATATTATATTATATTATATTATATTATATTATATTATATTAAATTTTATTATGTTATATTATATTATATTAAACAAAACAAGCAATGTAAAGATGAAGCAATTTCACCAAAAATAGATGTTTGCCATGTATTGACATTAGATATTAGCCTGAATCCTGACAGGACAACAAATGAAAACACCCTCAATTTACCTTCAGATTCCCTTTTGTGGTAAACGCTCTGCCACAGATGGTGCAGACAAACGGTTTCTCTCCAGTGTGTGTGCGCTCGTGGATCTGCAGGGCACTGGCTGATGAGAAGTTCTTCCCACAGACGTTGCAGTTGTGCTGCTTCGGTGTTCGACGCGGGGGAACAGGGCCGGGGAGGGAAGTCATCCCTGAGCTGCCAATTGATGCATAAGCCTGAGGGATAAATGCTGGGTGCTGCACCTCAGATGGGTTGTTTGCTTGATTGTGACCCTTCGCTTCAGTCTTAATCAGGCTGGATAACGTGCTAGTGGCCAGGCTGGGAATGTTTGGACCTGTGGGTGAAAGGAAATCACAGAAGTGAATTTTCTTGCACAATTTAAACTTTATATAGATAAAAGAAACGTTGGAAAACACATTTAACTTCAGGTACAGGTACCTCTTTCTGGGATCAGTTGAAATGGCACATAAGGAGTCTCCTCTTTCACACAGAGCTTGTCAGCCTGCATTCCTCTCAGCTCCTGGGCCACTGATGCTGAGATTGGAGAATCGGGTTGTTCTCTCTTCACTGAGGCTGCTAAAGGCTCCTGGGGCCTGATGTTGTCCACTGCAGGCTTTTCCACCATGGCCTCTGAGTTGCTTTGAACAGGAGATGCTGGTACACATGATGAAGAAGAGGACTCAGACTCATCTGGGTTGTTTGTGCTGCAGTTCTCCACTATTTTCTCAGATAAACAGGATTTAGAGTTGAGCTGCATGCTGTCATTGAAACCATTTGTGAGGGGTTTTACATCCGAGGAGTGCGTTAGGCTTACAATAGAGTCGGACATCATTTGGTTCTCCAGAGCAGCCATACTTGAAACAACTGCAGATGACTTAGGAGGAGAATAACGAGCAAATATTATGGGTTTAGCCAGATTTTCAACTTCCTCTTCCTCATTATCGTCCTCCATTGAGATATCATCAGTGAGTTCATTACTATTGCTGCTCAGACTGTCAACGTTTCTTTCATTGACAGACATCTGGCTATCCATCTCTTGCAGCCCGTCCACCAAAATTGGGTCCGGAATCTGCCCGACCATGTGCAGGCGGATGTGCTGCTGTAACACAACAGCGTTGGTGAACTTCTTCTGACAAATGGGACATGAATGTTCCACTTGCACAGGTGGATTTTCTCTGTGAACACCAATGTGAGCCTTCAAGTTGCCTTTGGTGGTGAAAGCCCTGCCACACACTTTACATTTGTAGGGCCTCTCCCCAGTGTGGATGCGATAGTGCATTTTTAGTGCACTCTGACAGCTGAGGACACGGTGACATAGTATGCACTGGTTGGGGTCTGTGATCTTTTTGTCAATGTTCTCCACCAGCTGCTGGAGCTTTGAGGTTTCAGATGTTTGCATAGAGTCCAGGAGGTCCCCAGTTGGAAATGTGGTTTCATCTGAGTTAAGCAAGAGGGGTGAAGAGTTGGAAACAGGGGATGCAGAGGTGATGGGTTCAGGTGTGGTGGTCAAAGTTTGAATTGTACTACTGGATGCTTCTGTTACTCTCAGTCTAAGGGAGCAATTTTGGGGCATGTGTAACTCCTCTGTTTTATTCAATGCTACCGTCTCAAGGTTTGAGTGTGGAGACTCTGAAACAGGAGAGATGTGGACCTCACCGCCTCTGTGGTCAGGTGATAAAGGTACACAATCAAAAGGAGCTAGGTGGTAGGAAGATTTAACAGATGGTGTTACACTTACAGGGTCATTTGAGCCTCCGACACTGGAATTACTGGAGGAAAGTGGAAGACCAATGGTGGCAGGAAGGTTTGCTACAACAGGTTTGCTATCCAGCCATGAGGACACAGGTTTTTCAGGAGGGACTGACATTCCATAGGGAATCCCAGAACTTGTTGGCACATTGTCTAGATATTCTGGCACTGGGTAGGGGTTCATCTGAACATGCGGGTACTTCTCTTTATGTCGCTGGAAGTGCACCTTTAAGTTCCCTTTTGTGGAGAAGCGATTGCCGCAGATGTTGCATTTGAAGGGTCGCTCTCCCGTATGGGAGCGCAGGTGTATCTGCAGAGCGCTGTCGCTGCCAAACACTTTGGCACAGAACCTGCATTTATGCTTGAAGAAGGGCTCCTCTGGACTGGGCTTGGTTTCGAACAAAGACGCGTGAGGCAGCTTCCCTTTCCTGTGCTTCATCAGGGCTGCGAGAGGGTCAAGTGCATTAGCGGTGGCAGCGATGCTAGCCAAAGGATTGGGGAAAATAACGCTGCTGGGGGGGCTCTGAGGTAGAAATGGCAAGCTGGAGGATGAGCTGAGGAGGCAATTCTGCCCCAGGGACAGCGGGCTAGGGGAACAGCTCATGCTGCTGGTGTGTGAGCTTGTGTAACGCGGCAGCAACGTGGCTCCTGTCTCGTTACACAGAGGCTCATGGCTGCTGCAGCTGGAAAGACAAGGGGTTGGATTCTCTGAAGAAGCTGAGGTATGTGTTAAATCTCTAAATGGAGACTGCCCACATATAGTCTGTGAGGGGGGACTTTGTGACTTTCTGAGTCCAGAGGACAAAGAAACGGCCGCCTGTCCATTGATAGTTGAGGGCATAGTCCCCGACAGCGGCAAAACAGAAGGCGGCATGATGACTTGAGACGGGAAAGGGTTAGGCGTCCGGGACAGGGATCTAGAGACTGGATTTAACGCCGTCTGTACTGGTTGTTTGTTCATGACGGCTACCTGGCTGCAGATCTGTTCGATCAGCTGCAGTTGGTGGACCTGTTGCTTCTGCAGTGCTAGCAGGTGATCCAGGATCACAGGGATGGCCGCCGAAGCCGCCTTCCCTCCAATACCGCAGTTACTGATGCCCTGGGAGAACTGGGCAACAGCCACCCTGGTACTGTGAAGGATCTCTAGCGTCACATTCGTATTTGGCATGCTGTAGATATCAGCTGACACATGGGGGGCACAGGACCTGTTTGAATCTGGAGGATGAGGACTGGAGGATGAGATGTATTTCTCTTTTGGACATTGCTCAAGCTCCATGGCTTCATCTCGCTCAGCGCCTTCTTCTACGTTATCCAGGCTGTCGTTGTCAGTCACCAGCATCTCTCCCAGTTCAAAGCCAGCGTCCGTGGACTCCGCTGCCGTCAGATCACTGGACACCACGCTAGGAACCGGAGAAGGTCTGACAGGAGATTCTTCAGAAAAAGGCATCCCCTCATTGTCCTTCACAATCAGCACCAAGGGATCCTCGGTGCAGACCTTCTGATGTTCACTCAGTTCAGTCCAAGTGAAGAACTCAGCACAACATTTGTCACAGACATGTGTTTCCTCCGGGCTGCGGCCGCCTGCCGTGGTCTCCTCTCTCTCCATGCTCTCCACAATGCCTGAAAAGAGATTAAGAAAGCAACACTGATAATTTATTGTTCTGGCGTTCTGTTAATCTCTCCACACATAGCAGACCGTCCATCTTTCCAAACTCTTGCTGCATGGGTGGAAATTGTTCAAACCAAGTGAACTTAAAATTCCACAAGAGATCCTTAAATGTCCAAAGATAATAGATATGTCAGGCTGAATTACAAGGAGGTTTTTAAAAGATAATAGTGACAAAGGGACGATTAGAAATGTTTGAGATTGCCAGTACAAACGTATATAGTATATTGATATACAATAAAACCGTAGCGAATATATTTTGTCCTGACAATGAATCTCCTTAAAAAAAACCAAAGGGCTCTCTGAGTTTTGACTTCTAACGAGAAATAAAGTAAAAGAATTGTACATGTCATTTCTGTTTGAAAAAATTAATTCTCAGCTATTTTAATTTTTGCATCTGGTTACTAGTAGAATCCTCCATACATTGCCTTTTTGAATTCCACTTTCAATTCCAAAATGCAGCACACAGATGATAATAATGAGGCTTTAAAGTGGTCGGTAAAATGTTTTAAAACTCACACCCCCTTGTTTTCAGATGTTAATAATCTTTCCAAAAAAATCAATAGAGTTCAATAAAGTCATCTGACCTCTCATTTGTGCATTCAGACAGGTAATGAAATTCCATACAGTGTATTGATTTTCTGTGCATTCAAACATTTCAGGGATGAGTGTCATCTCTACAAAAAAGACCTGGAGTTGTGTGAAGACAGCTGACAACATCTTCTTTAACTGAGGTGCGTTTATGTGTTTATTTATATGTTTACATCGGATGCACCAAGCAGCATGAAACACATGACAGGCTCACTGTTTTTAGTGTGACACTCATTTTGCTCAAAATTTTGATCAGCAAAATTACATTTTTCAATTTTCAGAAGATAACAGCTGATATTGATAGTTTCTTTGTTTGTTTGTTTGGTTTTTTTGGGGGGGGGGTAGAACTCCATCTATAATATAACAGATTTAATGGTCCAGTAAACGTGTCATACGTGTCATAAAATATATATGAAACTAATAAAAAGTATTTATTCATAACTTGCTTGTATATTTTTTTTAATGTAATTTACTGTGACATACTGTGTATATATATACACAGGTGTATATATATATACAGGCGTATATATATATACAGATATATATATATATATATATTTTTTTTTTTTTATATTTATATTTATATATAAATTTATTTAGAATGCTTCACATTCATTTTGATGTCATACGTTCGTTTTTTGCTTTTTCAGTAGCTTCACAAGTCTTTAAGAAAATATTTTAGATTCAGAATTATTGCTGGGGTTAAGGTTTTGTGTGCGTGTGTGTGTGTGTGTGTGTGTTTGGTGGGGGTTTACATGTTGCACCCTTCGTTCTTGAACACAGTAAATGACATAAATCCATTTACCATGAATGACTGTGTAGCTGCGCTAACTGTCATTATGTTTCACCTGAAAATGAGTGTGCTAATGCTAATCACAGACATCAGACATTACAGTCCCACAGCAAGCTTCACGTATGCAGACATGTAGTTTGTTAATATACTGTAGTCTATAGCTTCACATCGTCTCACATCTGAGACAACAAAAGTGATTTTAACACAGCTGAGTGGCTAAAATCTCTGTAAAAGTCCAAGTCGTCAGTAAATTATCAGTGGCTGGGCCCACTAGGTGGGTGGTCTGAAGATCACCAAGGCGATTCAGCAAACACAGGCATGAAAACACTTCCACTGTTTTAGGTCAGGATTTTGTCTGCACTTTGTAAATTTTACCTCCAGAAAAAACAAAGAAGAGATCAGCTTTGATTTAAAACTCTGAGTATATTTCCAGATATAATAACACACAGATAGAGATTTGTTTTGAAATGTCACCCTCACTCAATCCATATTGTTGGGGGCAGAAAACAGATTTATGTCTGCTTCACACCAGGGTTTGGAGCTGAAAGGAGAAAAATAATCATGAAGCTGCAGCTGAAAAGCAAACAGACCCAGCCGGAGTTGGTGTCCCTCCGTTGTGACCTCCGGGTTGCAGAGGTCAACGGTTCACATGCACTAATTATATTATGAACCAGACTGGAGCACTTGCCCTTCGTAGGGTGAGGCTGACAAAGGTTAAGTCAGCGAGCTCAATCAAAGCCCACCTCAGAGTGGCAGAGCCCTCCGTCTGAATGCAGGGCTGTGGAAGGGCCTCTTCTGGACTCGGCACCTTTTTGCATCCACAAATAATAATGATGCACACGATAGTAAAATGATAAAACTGAAAAACCTGGAGCATCGCTGTGATGCCGATTACATTAATTAATAATACTAGATTGGTCTTCTGCAGGCCTTTTGCTTTTGAGAATTTGCAGAGGCTTGGGCTGATGAATAAAGTTGATATTGATGAAAAAAATAAATAATGTAATACAATATGAATCACGTTACATTAATTTAATTAATTAAGATTCAAGAACTGCCAGCTCAAGCGTGGTGGGAATTAAATCCACAATTTTACATCATATTTAAACAGCAGGACAACAATACATTAAAAATTCAGTCCAGTTTGGATAAACCCATCCCATAGTTTAAAAGTTCTTTTTTTTAAATGATTGGTTCTGAAATTAGTTCTGAGTTAGCGCTGAAAAAGATTTAAATGACAGCCGGTTTGTCTTGTACACTTATTGCGAGAAAATTAGATTGTTTAATGAAATATTAAAATATCAGAAATGATGTTAAGCTTCTGGTGTTACATAACACAGACTGGCAATATTTGAAATATGATCTTACAAGTAATGTGTACAAGGCTGATAATTTTTCTGTAATTATTTTATACACTCCAGGGAAAACCTTCATATGCTTAGATTAATGTTTAAATCCATTTAGCCTGATCTGTTTTGTTTTTCACATTATTATTGTAATTTGAACAGAATACTAGTCAAATGTTATAAAGCACTGCAGGAATTAGGAAAAAATATAAACTGGCACTGCTTACAACACAATACAAACAGTTTTTTGTTATGTGTTCCTTTTATTTTCAGATCATTTTCTCCTGATGAATGGTGTAAATGTTTATCGTTGAAGTTTATAGTAGTTGACAGGAAGGCCTCCAGCCAAACATAACTTTCAGAAATAAAACTTTAACACGTCTGCTTTATTCTAGAGCCACACAGGAGTAAAAGAGCCCCATGTCTGATGGGGTTTTATTTCAAAGTTGAAATGTAATAAACTTAAAAACAGCTTTGAATTAGCAGCATTCGTAAGTCACGTCTCAACAGTTTCTAAAAATAAAAAAAAATCTAAATGTATAATAAACTTTTATTTAAGACGATAAACTTTTCAAATGACTTTAAAATCAGGAGTCTGAAATTATGCATCGTTGGAATTTTTTTTTATTTTTTATATATATAAAATAAAGTTTTACCACCTTAAAGACATGAAGCTGGCATCATAATGGCACATTTTGTCACCTATCTGTTCTTCACATAAAGTTCTCTGGGTTCTCCCCAGCAGACGAAGCAAACCCCGTCAAAGTGTCTCCGTTCTCCGGACACCTACCATCGCTGCCGATGCGTCCGCTCCGCGTCGCATCCACCTCTGACCTCAGGTGCTGCGGTTTGGCTTGCTTGCGGCGGGACATGTTGCTCTTGGACTGAGACTCGTTGCTTCCTTCCGCCGACTCATCTACGAGCAGCGAATGGGACCCTTCAGGCGGAGCGGCTTCGGTGAAATAAGCGAACGGTGGCCGCTGGTGATGCCCGTGTGCAGATTGCGCATGTCAGTGTAATTGTGATGGAGGAAGGATAATACTTAAACGACTCTTTGCACTTCGGTGGATGATTGGCTCCAATCCAGCCAGATATGGAAATGAGAAGCGGGGGGTTACTAATAATTAGTTCACTTCCTGCGCAGCCTTCGGCAACTTTTACGCACAACTCCCAGCTGCTCCGCCGCGGTAAAGTTCGACCTGAACTGATGTGAGCATCTTGAGGTTTAAATCGGCGAACAAACGATGCACAACGAGTTGATTTAGGATGGAGTTGATTTAGATCTTTGCTCCTTCAAAAGATTCAGGCAGAGTCCTCCGGTTGGAAAGCTGTGCGTCCCGATCGAATCTCAACCCTGACGCAGACCTAAAACATCGGAGTAAAGCCCATCGCAGGTTATCCTTCCATAGGAGGGTGTGATAATTGTTGAGTCCACTAAAGTCCCCAATCGACGCGTTAAATCGATTTGAGTAAAAAAAATAGAAAACCGAAGCGAAAAGCTCTCGATCGGGTCAGGCCTGGGAGTCCGACCTCAGATCGGTGGCTGTCTGACGTGAGACTCCCTGGTTTGTCCCGGGCACCGGCTCCCTCCTTGTTGCCTCCGCCTCCGGCCCATCAGCAGGCTCCCCTCAGCCGACTGCGATAGGCTACTGCCAGGATACCACAGGAGGTGTTTGAGCCCTTGCTTCATTTGTTACGACCTCCCACAATTTGGCGCCATTATAGATTGAAAATATCTCTATGTTGGAAATCAAATCTTATTGACTGATGGTCGGTGATGCGTTGAGGGAAAACACACCTGAGTTGAAGTCTGAGGAGGGGAGAGTGTTGACAGACACACACACCTTGAGTTTTTGTAGTTTTTAGGTTGTGTCGGTTGCTTTACATAGTCACAGACCACAGGTCCCTGCTTTCAGTTGAATCTCTTATTCATCACTACATCTATAGAGTACTGGGAATATAATACAATCTGTTTGGGGATTATTATTTGGTGCTCTTCTTCTACATAATGTAAGTAATCCAAAACCGAGAAAAGAATAAGGGATACTTCACCATAGCAATAATCCCTTTCTCAATGTATTGTCAAAAACGTGTAATTATGTGGTATTAAAAGCTGCAGCTCAGTGAGGGCAGAATCAGCTGTTGATAATTGCAAGTACTACACAACAGCCTGGTATTGATCGGCATGGCTTCTATTCCCCTGCTATGGAGAGATAAGGAGGACCCACTCCTGCTGGAATATAATTTCTTCTGACCTATCAGGTTTCTACAGACTTATGATGAATAGCCAGAGTGGCCAAGAACCCTTATCTGGAAACTCAACCCTCTTTGATTCATTATTGATTCTTTGTAACCAGCGACGGCACAAGAAAATCAAACTAACAACTACTTGACCATCACCTCTTCCAGATTCAGACTCGGTCTGCTGCTTGCTCTCACAGCCTGAAGAACCCCTGGAATTATTGTGCAAATTTGTTGGAGAAACATTAGCATTAGGAGCAACTGCATTTGAACGCAGTCAATCACATGCAATCATAAATTACTTCAACAACAAATGAAATTGATAGCAAATAAAATAAAACTTATAAAAACACTCGATAATAAATAAAAGATACTTTTTTTTTTTAGCTGATTTCATGTACTTGATTTGAATAAACACACAGGAGACAGGATTTTAGCTCACAAATCCCAGATTAGGCTTCCTCAGATAAGAATCTTGGTGGAGTTTGTTTTCCTTCTGATTTTATTTTGGTTTTGTTTTTTCTTTTACTTGTTTATTTGGAGAAAAAAATGGGTTAGGACCGTCTTCCAGTAAAACAAATGAATCGTCTTCAGACTCCTCAACAGTGGCTTACGTTTTACGTTTGTGTGAATGTTGCAGAAATGAAACCACGCTAATAAAATCAAGGAGAGTCAGACTGATCTACAAATACATCCGTCCGTTTTCTGGTAGACGAGAGAGTTGCGACTGTGATGCTAGAGGGTCACAGGTCTTCTGGAGCCTGTCTCAGTTGGCTGTGGGCGAGAGTTGGGGGTACACCCCGGATGAGATGCCAGCTCATTGCAGGACCACATGAACGTCATTCACACTCACACATAATGACAATTTGGAATGATCAGACGATATAAACTGCATGTTTTTGGAGGTGGGAGGAAGCTGGAGAACCCAGAGAGAACCCCCACAGACATGTGGAGAAAAGAACTGTACCAGACCCTTCTTGCTACGAGGTAACATCGCTACCCACTGCGACCCTTAAAATTAATCTCATTCTGCAGATAAATTTAACATGCTTTTCTTTTTTCATATTTTTCTTTTTATATTTTCTTTTACATGTGTCAAACTCATTTTTACTGAGGGCTACATCATAATGGTTGTCCTCAAGGAGCCAGATGTAACTTGTAAATCTAATTAAATGTAGCTCAATGTAATGTAAAACAAATATAAAATATATGTAACTATTCCATAATGTTAAATGCTCTGAATTTATTACTTAATAAAGTTACAAACACAACAGTTACACAGAAAAAATTTGTTTGCTTGTTTCTCTGTTCTAACATAAATCCATTTAATTTGTCAGATTATTAAACCCACAGAACTCCATTAATTAAGGATCAAACTATCCAAGTGAATAAAGAAAAATAACATCAAACACAAGTTAGGACATTCACTTTTTTCAAGTTTTTTTTTCAAAGTTAAAATGGACTGAATCAATGCATTGTGGGAAATGTAGTATTAGGTCTAAAACACACCTTTGACCTTTTTATTTTTAGACACAATGAGCTTTTATGATCTTGCAGGGCCGCATGTATAAAGTTGAATCCCATCACTTCTAAAAAAAAAAAAAGAAAGAAAATACAGAACGTATGAGGTCAGGAAAAGCCAGGAATGTTTCTTTTTCTTTTGTTTTTAATGCAGACATTCAAACTGAAACCTCACAGTGTTTCACTGGTCTCTTTGCCCAGTGCTGAATGACATTGTGAAATGTTTGTGTTATTTTGACCACCCTCAGGACTGGAAAAGACCAATAGCTCTTAAGTATCATTAAATAATTGTGATCATGCTTTAGTTCACTGGGCTGTTTTATAAACACAAGCTGAAAAACAAGCAGTTGTAAACAAAATAAATGATTTCATGAAATGATTTTATGAAATCATTTTTAATTTAATTATTGACTTAAATACTGTAGTTACAGTCAGTTACAGTTGAAAATCCATTGAGTTGACTTTCCAGTACCCAAGAAGATATGTGTTTGATTGGGAGATTGTCACCAATAAATAATGCTGTGCGTATGAAATTGAGTCTGTGGATTTAAAGGAACCAGTTTTTCTGCATATGAAGTTTACAATATGGTCTGTGATTTACTGCTAGTTGAATGGAGAAGCAGATACAGCAGCGTCCTGTCGGCTGGTGCCTACAGAGGAATGTGAGAGCTGCTGTATGAAGCGGGAGGCCTCCGATGGAGATATGACAAGCTAATGGCCCCTGACTCGCAACTGAGACAGACAGCATTCAACTACAGGAAAAATGAAAGATACATCAGCCTCAAAGACCTGACGAGTGTTCACTGGAGGTCTATCAACATTAGCATGACACGTCAGGGGAGTACAGCCAAGAATTTTTACTGCAGAGTCAGTTGAGCCACATTTTATACCCTTAAATCTCAAAGACCCACCAATGGAATGTTTGTTAAAAAATGGAGTCAATTCTGCATTCAAATGTTTCCAGAGAAAATAAATATACAAGGATGATTTGAGGGGGAAATGATTCATCATACACCTACAATCAGGGGGTTGTTTGTGTTAAAAAAAAAAAATCGACAGGCGTAATTCTTTTAATTTTCTGTGCCGTCCACAATGTGGAATATGAAGATGATGAAGATCTCCTGATTTAGCCTCAGGAGCGCAGAAAAGGGCCGATCACACCAACAATGGCAAGATTTAGTCTAATACTAACATCAATGCTAGCATCAATTGATAACTTCTCGTGTGATGTCTCAACTAATTCAAACTTCAACATATGTTTCACTTCCAGTGAAGGAAGTATTGCTGGAGGCAGAATGATTGGATGAGGTGCACTGGTCATGTTGGTTGGTTTGTGACCCATCCATTCTCAGCAACATAGTACCTGCCATGCACAGGTAATATACGTAGAAGGATTACGTCTAAAAGATTTGGGGCGTGGGACTTGAAATACATGTTGGAAAGGAAAACAATCAACTTCATTCTACTGGGGTGCTGAAAATTTCAACACACTGGTCAAAAATCTAAACTATATTAATGGTTTTACAACACAGATGAGGAGTGGAAAAATCAAAATTAAAGGTTTGGGTGAGCTGACCCTTTTAATTATGTCTTGTCAGTTTCTAAATTGTGATTATGTCTAGATCAACTATGGCCTTTGAAAGGAAGGTGTGCCAGAAGAGTCTGTAAAGCCTTCTGCCTCCTATGATTTAGTTTTCAATGAGAACAACTGGATATCGTAATATATTTTTAGTTGGAAATATATTTTTCTTAGTGGCTTCAGGGTGGCAGTGTATTTGGTCCCCAACCACCCCTCCCATGCTACAGAATACGTCTAAAAGAATTACATTCACTCAGGCTGTTTCCTCATATAATCACACTAAAGGATTTTTCTTGAAAATGATCATGAATCACAGGACAGATCAATACGCTGGGCCCTGCCTGCTCTGGCCTGATAACACCAATCAATACAGGGTATTTGTATTTTAATTAATACATGACCGCGCTCCAGCCCTGAAACAGTAAAGTATGACCTCAGTCTCTTGTGTTTTATGTCCTAGAGAGAATCACATGATGTTGATGCGATCTGTTCGCTGATGAGCTGAGAGAAAGAAGGCATCAGAAAAAAGAAATGTGGATATAAATTTGTATAAATCACGAGACAAAGTGTTCACCAAAGTCAAGCTAGCAGCTGTACGAGCGTGTTTTAGTGATGTCATGCAGTAAGTGCTAATATATGCAGGGCAAGCATGGCAAACACCACATGCTTATGTATAAGTTATTACAATAAATAATGGAACGTAGATGAGATTAATAATTATAGATAGATATTATTCAATATGCGGTTCTTTTGGTTATGTTTTTCAGTGGAAGTAGAGTGGACTTACAGGCATTCAGTTTTATTTCTTATTTTGACAACTGCAGATGAGGACCACCCACCTTGAACCGGGGTCTACTCTGAGGTTTCTCTCTGTTAAAAGTAAATTTTTCCTTGAGTTTGATCATGTGGGAATGTAAATAGGTTTCAGTAAGACAACATATGGTCTAGACCTGACTACTTTTGGTCTTCCAGTTTTACGTTGGTGTTTTGTAAATAAAAGTAAGTTGAAAACTCCAAAACACTATAAATTAGAATGGCTGTCAGTAGAGTTCATAATATGTGAAGGGTGATCAATAAGCGTAGCTGTCTCGCTATAACAGCTGCTAAGTACAGATACATGTTTGTGATCAGATCCTGATTATTATTCAACTCTGCCGCATGCACTCACTGATCAATATCAACATTTTAAATGTGGAAGTTTTTAAAGACAGAAAGAACAACAAAAAAAAACCTGGATCTGCCGATGGTTTTAGTAGTTTTTGCGTAGTAAGTAATTGGAATTTCACACAGATAAGTAAAATTGTAATGAATTCTTGTATTTGTCCCATTGTGGGTTTCACATTTAGATTAATGGGTTCTTTCCTGGACCATTCACAGTAGCTGTTACATAGTCCCGCAAACAAATAAACAAATGGAAATGGGTGAAAATAACTCTGGAACCTGGAACTGCCAAGACTATTTAATTATAATTAAACAAAGTAGAGCTAAGTTTAGTAGAAATGTCATTAGCATTTGGTGCTAAACCACTGAAAATACAATTGTGTTTTACTATTATTTTTAAGCACCTTTACAAAAATACCAATATTACATTTCACAATAAGTAACTGTCAATTACGACAGAAAACTGAATATGGTTAGGATTACTGTTTAAAAGCAGATGATTTAAATAAATAAATAAATCTGTCAAAATGTCAAGGAAGGGTATCTGTCCAGACACCCGCAGATAAAATCCACCATGGAGTCCAGGTGGTGGTGGTGGTGGTGGCGGCTGATGACTCTGCTGATGCGGATAAGACTGATAGAATGTTGAAGTTGATAAATCTGCAGGGACTGGGCAGTGATGGGAAAGTTGAGGTTGAGCAGACAGAGACTCACGTGAAAAGACCAAGTCAATGAAGACTGCCAAAACTTGAGAATGACGCATTGTGTGTGGCCTCGCAATGCGCCGGTAAAGCGTCCAGAGCCTAACCCGCCTATTGCCCATAGTCAGCTAGAATAGGCTCCAGCAACCTTTGGGACCCAAAAACCAGAAAAGCGGCTGAGGGTAAGACAATGACAGTCGACGGATGGATGGTGACGGAGTGAGTTGCATCACTGTGCAACCAGGGAATGTCTGGTAGACATTCCCTGACACACTTTGATAGCAGTCCATCTCGTAGATATGATTTTACACAGCTAAAACCAGAAATAGATCGACTGAACACAAATAACTTCCTTTGATGCTTGACTCTTAAATAGCTCTGTAAATTTACTGCCAACCTCTGAGCGGTTGCTGCCCATTACATTGCCCATTTGCTAACGCGGCTAGCCTGCTGGGTGTATAAATGGCAATCAATATTGTAAATTTTTGAATACCACAATGGTTTCTCTGCAAATTTGACACACAGTCTTTGGTTATCTAGCTGGTAACTCCTTATTCAACACTCACTGTTGTCCTGTCTTTTCTCTAGTCTACTCTTTGTCACAAAATGGCTCACGGCAGTGACAATGGTCCATTAGAGCGGGCACTGGCAAAGGTCATTATTGTGGAGTACTCCATCTAGTGGGATCAACTAAAATAGTAGGTTTTGATGGAATAAGGCAAAAAATGAGGCTGTACTATAAGTTCAACAATTTTGTAGCAATATTTGACGAACCCAGCAGGCCATACATGTTCCACGGTCCATAGTTTCCCCTTGACTGCTCTACAGAGACCAACAACAGTTAAAGCTGATCAGATTTGCTTCCTCGCAATATCCAAAACCTTCAGTCAGCAGTTATTGGAGCTGAATGGGAGCAGGTCCTTCATCCCAAAACACAAAGCAAATAGGGAGTAGAGCAAAAATAAATCAAATGTGAACAAAAGGGGATTGAACAGGGAGTGGAGGGTGATAGACAGCACCAAGACAGGGCTGTTATGTAGACTGAGGACTGAGTGGCTGGGAAATTTCTGATCACTTTAATTCACTCCAGCCAACCTGGTGCTTCTCTCTCCCCCCACTCGGCTTTTATCTAACACTGTGTTTCTGTATTGATTTTTTTCTTTATCTTTAAGGCTGGATAAGAGGACAGAGAACCACAAGAGTGAGAGTGAATGGAGAACTTTCCTGAAGATTGCTGCTATTCTCTGGCTTATTGCCTCCTGTCCGTCATGGTTTCACATGACGTCCCAGGTGTCAGGTTCGCCTTCAAGCTGTAAATGAGGAAGCTGCTGATACGAGTGGACTGGGATCAAAAAAGAACATTGGCAAAGATAGAAAGAAAGAAACGGACAAAAATTTAATACATGTCTAAAAGTGTTGATGATGATGTGTAATCGGGGTAAATGGTTGTTAATGAACACACTAGAAAAAAAGAGATTGTTTAGTCATATCACCCAGTGGCAATGGAAAGTCAGGTGGAGTTTCCTAATCCAAAACACATTGTTGGAGCTTCATAGAGTTCTGGCATTTTTTTAAACAACTAAAAAAAACAAGTACTAAAATGTAAAAAGTAGGGCTGTCAACATTAATGTGTTAACACACATGTTTAATCTATGAAATTTAATCTTCACAGTCCTGAAAACACATTAGAGCTGAAAGCTCTAAAGCTGCTCGTGGTCGAAAAGAGACGTTCACAAACGGGTTATTAGAATTCAACTGTGGACTCACTGAAGTCAACGCTCGCGCAGCAGAAGAACAAACGCACTTTGGCCATACTAAACTCAGCTGGACAAAACAGGCTGGTAGAGAGAGAAACATGTCTGGAATCTATCAGGTAGAGCACTACTCCTGTTATCTTAGTGATAACTTCCAAAGCTAATAAACAAGTAAGCCCTGCTTGAGAACTAATTCTACTTCTGATTCAAAAATTCTCAGAAATTGAGATGCTATGAAGTAAAATCCATTTTAATCCCTATAACTAACTTATCACTTCATACACCATACATACTCTTGTGTTAACTAAAAAAAAATGATCCACTTAGCTAACACGGCACAATCCCAGTCTATAGATTGAGAGACTGTGATCCTACACTGATAAGAACAGACATTATTAAGTTTCCCTTGAAGCTGACATCTTCGGTGTCTTCGTTTAGATAACAATGTAATCACACACTCCATCTGAGAAAGGTGCACAAGCTCTAACTTGCGTGCAAACATCACTAGGTGTTCCGATACCTCTGCATACCTCAGTGTTTGCTTATTTCAAACACTGAAGCTTACATTTTCAGTGTTTTACAAGTGACTGTACTTGATCAGAGCTCCTTCCCCTTTGGTTCTTCGTGTCCAGCAGTTCCTGTGCAAGCGTTTGAACTCGTGCAACTTCCTCAGACGGGATGCATGTTAATGATTTTATCTAAGAGACCAGAGTGAAATGTCAATTTAAAAAGGGTGAACCAACATCTGTTTGGGATCTGTTTGCTTCTGGAGATCTTTTTTATTATGTTGACTGGGCTGTTTTACTTTCTTGTCTTGTATTTTTAGGTTTTTATACCATCTTCTTCAGCGGTTTTGAAAAAAGCTTCACAACTGTTTTGATGTGTCGTTCCAGAAAAGTTTTATGCAATAAGTAAATTTGCTTGGCTTTATGATTTTTGGGGTCAAATATTTTGTTTGTTTGTTTGTTTGTTTGTTTGTTTGTTTGTTTGTTTGTTTGTGGAAACTCGTGAAATTTTTGAGGTAATCTGTTTATTGACAGCAGCACAAAACAAACAGGACACAAATCAAAACAGATGCTGTTTTCTTTTCTTTTCAAAAGCTTCATAATGATCGTGTTTGGGATTTGTTGACATGCCAGCTCACATGACAACAACCTATCGGGGGGGGAAAGAGGAAATTGTTCCTTCTCACAAACTGGAATGCCAATTACAACAATGGATGTGATAAAACAGTTGTTAATTACAATCTTTGAGCATGTTGTATCTGAGAATGGTGGAAGAAAACTATCCACACGATCAAGAAGTCGCCTGCTTTACATGAAATCTTGCTCTCTGACTAACAAAGCGAGCGACCTGCAGGTAACCCTTTCTAGTAAAAACAGCATTTACTTCTGGTAATCTATTCAAAGTCATATGTTTCCATGGAACATTTATATATTTCATGTTAAGTGTCACAACAAACCCAGGATTCTTAGAGAGTTATTCTACTGATGTAACTGACAGAAATCATCTTAAATAACGTAACTCTCATCATCCAGCTTGTAGGTACTTCTAATTAGCTTGAGCATTTTTATTTTCTACTATTTTACAATTTATGTTAACAAAATCCACTCATATGATGAATAAAAGTACAATGTGATGTCATTTTTTGATCTACAAACTAAGGTTCTCTTAAGAAGCCAAGTGAAAGATTTAACATTTGAGACAGAAATTAAAGTTGTTTCATATGGTACAATCATAAGAAAATAGATAATATTAAATATTATTTTTATACTGTATATACATTTTATGTCACACACATACATACATACATACATATATACATGTATATATGTATGTATATACATATACATATACATTTTTTAAAATTTATATATATATATATATATATATATATATATATATATAAAATTTAATGTCAGATCCCTATTTAACTTTTGTTTATAGAAGTTACTACACTACAGTGAAGTGGCCTGAACACATATTGAAGCAGTGAGAAGACAACTTCAGGCATCTGCGACACATTCAAGCAACATATGTGAGGATTGTTTGGCTTCCTGGTTCAATGAGGCTCTCTGTAGGAGACGGAGGACAAAATAATGATTAGAGGACTTATCCTGAAGCGGACCAGGAGCCACAGAGCATCCTCATAACTGCTGCTAAGCAGAGCGGTAATTTTGTCTGGCCTTGTTATCAGAGAGGGGAGCAAAAAACCTTAAAAAGTCAAGGCAGTTTTCTCACAAACAACAAAATTACAAACTCCATCAGCAGACGGATCACTAAGTCCCACAGCACGGCTCGAGCTAACCCATGTCTGTGTGAAATTACAGCTGCTTGTGAAATTTGAAGTTAAGCCTCGCAAAGATCCTGCAAACAAATAAAGGTGTTGTCTCCAACCCAGTGAAAGACTGATGCCCTGCCACCATCTATTCAATGAAAAAGGGGGAAAGAAAAAAGAGCTCAGACTGATTTTTATGTGAATGTTGACTAAGAATGGTCTCCATCTGTGTAAACCCTCAAACAGTGACTTCCTGTGAGTAACAGTCTGAAGCCTGGAGCTAATCACAGATATTTATCATGCAAGATGGCACACATTCCCAGAGTTACAGTCTGACTGCGGCGCTCTCATTCTGGCTCAGGCCTGTCCGAGGGGCTCCTTTTTAACGCTTTTAACGGACTCCGAAATACATGGATTGGATTTTCACAGTCGCAGGTACGGTTGTTTTTCTCTTTATTTCATCAGAGCTACGTAGAAGCCTTCGCTGCAGACACCACAAACATGTGTAAGATGTTACACACTGGATAAACAGGAAAAGTCTCTCGACTGTGCCTGTGGTATATCAGTAGTATTTCCATCACTTTTAGTCCACAGACTTACAACTCAGGTAATTCAATCTTCGTTTGGAGCTTTGATCTGAAATTTGAAAATGAATGTTTTAAGTCTTAACATTTAAGAATCGTAGTCATTCATCTGAACTTTCTACACTGTGTTCATGACTTCTATGCGTGGTCGTGTTTTTGGTGCACTCCAGGGGTGTTGGTTTATTTCTTATCTGCTTTTGTAAATGTCTCTTCACATGAATATAGGTGTAGATTAGAGTGCAGTATTATATAAGGCGCACTGGACTATAAGGCGCACCTCCAATGAATGGCCTATTTGAAACCTTTTTCATATATAAGGCGCACTGGATTATAAGGTGCATCTGATTATAAGGTGCACTTTCAATGAATGGCTTATTTAAGAACTTTTTTTTACAAATAAGGCCCACTGGATTATAAGGCGCACTGTCGGTTTTTGAGAAAATTAAAGGCTTTTAGGTGCGTCTTATAGTGCGGAAAATACTGTACATGTTGCAGCAGATGTTCACCGGTATTCTTGCGAACACAAATAGAGATAAGTGAACTTGTTATTAGTTGACATTGTTGTGGATTTTCCTAGTGAAGCTTGAATATGCTTAACCTGTTTGTTAGTGAATGTAAGTGAGGACACCAAACCACCCCAGATTCCCACGTATTAATGATGCAATAACCCTCCAACAGCAGGAGCGGGTCACGGGTAATTGTAAAGTCACGCTCCACGAAGCCAGCAAGGTTTATTTGATTTACCTCTAGTGACGGGTCTGACGTTAGGAGTATGTTCATGGGTCGTATATGACCGTCTGCTGAGGGATAATCAATAGCTGGACAGGCAGACGTCCAGACGACCGACAGGAGCTGTAGTCACACAAGTGTTTGTGTTATGTCTGCTTTACAAGTGAAGGAGCTGGAGAAGATCGTGACGCCGCGGAGACGAGCTGACACCTCTGACAGGGCTGGAGGGGGAGCGATAGAGGGAGAGAGAAGGAAAGAAACTGTAGTATTCCTTGAACCCGGCTTACCTGCCTCACTTCTTGCTCTCTTGCAGTCTGGACTCAGTGGATTGAGTCAAAATGGCAGCAAGGGCCTCAAACAGTCCATTCACAAACAGGGAATGACTGGGGACACGGGGGGGGATGGGGTCAAGAGAAAAACAAGATAAGAAATGCAAAGAGTAAAAACTATCCAGTCTGTTTTACAGCAGTTTCGCAGACGGTCCTCTGCTCGCCAAACCAACACCCGCTCCGCTCCACACGGCTGTAAACAAATGCAATTTTGTATTTCCTGTTGTCTAGACACAACCGAGGCACAGTTAGAGCAGCGCTCTAAAAAGAAAGATTTATTTTCTTTTATAGATAAGAAGTTATCTATAAAAGAAAATAAATCTTTCTTTTCTTTCCATAGGAACAGATTTTGTCAAAAACGCCAAAATGTCCTTAAATGTTTGCATTTTCGGGAATGATAAAGGTGAAGAAGAGAATTCCCACAAAAACAAAAGAGTTCAGAACACAGAGGTCCCCATTAATCTTTTAAAAAAAATTTTTTTTAAAAACCCTGAATTTCCTAAATATAAACAACAACAATAAAAATAAATATCTAATAAATATTTGAGATTCATAAGGTTTTAAAACAAATATTTCAAACACCATAAATACCATAAAAAGATTTCCTAAACAGTAACCAGTAAGTCTAGAATTTAAAAAAAAAACTTAATAAAGTGAATTTTGTGAAATCTTTTTTAAAAGCATTTTTTAAAAAATTTAAAACAATTTGACAGTCCATAATACCCCAAATTTCATCTAAAACAAGAAAGAAAGACAAAAAAAGAAATACAAAAGAAAAATATAAAATACCACCAAACTGTAAAATTATTATAAAAATGGTAAATAGCCTAAAAATTATGAAATTCTTAAAAACTCATTCAGGAGATGCGACTGACAGCCCTAATAAAGAAAACAGACCTTGGGTTTTGTTTATTCAGTCACACACACTCACCTTACACTATTCTTTTACATAATGTTCAATTTTTCCCCCTGTAAAAATAAGTGTAATATTTGGTCAGTGAACGCCTCACGCTGCTGGATAGAGACCAGAGTCATTCATCCCACTGCTGGAACAGTCACATCTGTTCTGCTGCGCAGCCAAACGAGAACGAATCAAAGAGCCTTCTGAGAAATTATCATTGATTTAATCACATCATCAACTGCAACCACTTCAGGGCTAAAGTAGCTAATCCATAAGCAGCCAAACAGAATCACAGCAACACCTGCAATCATAGCTAAATGGGGATCAGGAGGCGTCTCAGAGGACATCAGCTTCTATCACCCTCATGTGTGTTATGAAGTGCTTCAGCATCGATCACAGACAACAGGTACAGGAGCATCGACCGCAAGACATAACGCTATCGACAAGGGAATTACAGGGTTAATTGTTCCTCTGTCATCTCCCTCTGACATGACTGTCCTCCATGTGTGTGTGTGTGTGTGTGTGTGTGTGTGTCTCTGTGTGAAAGAAGCGCTTCATGTGACTGATGATTGATCATGTGATTGCTAGTTATTCATGCTGATGCATTGATGGACTTGTAGTTTTTATCACCTGCTGTGGCTGCTGCAGGTGGAACTGGTTTCATCTCCTGAATACACAGCTGGAAATTTTTTGTCCAACATTTTTTTTTTTTTCAAACTGACCCTTCAAAAGGGTCACAAGAAAGGATTCCTGTATTACTGAAGGACTACAGTGAGAGAGATGTGACTTGTGATGGGGTGGCAGTTTAACAAAACATAAATGATTGAAGAATTTTTACATGTGAAACATGAATTTAATTGAACAACTCACCTGAAACATGAAGGAAGTTTTGTTAATCTGAAACAATTAGAAAAATACAACATTATCTTGTAGTGTTTTCCATATACAGTATATATATTTTATTTTTTTCTATAGTTTTATCTGGCAGAAAAGTCTTCCTTCGCCCCAGTCGGGTGTAAAATACAGTCCTGGGAAAGCTATGGATTATTACTGGATGTCCACTCTAAACGTATTTCCAAACGTCCTGTAACAGAAATGTATGAATGCGTCTCGGGGCAGAGGACAAAGCTACAGCGGGGCTGTACATCTGTGTTTAGAAACAAAGCTTTGTTTGTGAGTCTTAATCACTTGTGCTCATGAAAGCAGACACTTACTTGAAAAACTTTCTTTTTCTTTACAAAAAAAAAAAGGGGGGGGGGGAGTGCACTCTCTAAACCTACATCCTGGTATAAATTTGCAAAACGCAATACAGGCCTGATTGTGTGTGGGGCAGACGCAGGATGCATACAAATAGAATCCCCTCTGAAATGTCCCCTTCCTTCCATGGCTCAGTGGCTAATGTACAATAAATCAACAAAAGAGGGCTTTAATACCAGCGGCGGGCAGGTTCCAGGCTACTGTTATTTTATCTTTTTACAGTATTTAATTGGAAGTGTTCCCTGAAACATTACACCGCGCTTTCAAATGACTTTACCCAAATCTAAGAGGAGATTGATAAGAATTTCTCTCCCCCTCTCCCCCTCTCTTCTTCCTTAAAGTTTTTTTTTTTTTTTTTTTTTTTTTTTTACCTTTTTGCCTTTCAGGAGAGAGCAAGTTTTTGCCGAAGGGAGACTAAAGTTACAAGTGTGTGGCATTTGGTAGAGGGAGAATGAAATCGGAGGCTCGGAGGGACGGAAAAGGACAGGCTGGGAAAAAGGGAAGTTGGCAGTGGTAGCGGGTCAACAGCGCGCCTCTGAGCCTTACCCACTGCACCAGGTGTCCACTTAATTCAAATGATACTATTATTCATAGACAGAGGAAGAGTATTGAAACAACCCCCTCCCCCCTCCAAATCATTTGCAACTGAATACAGATATAATCCTGGAAATATAAGTCTCCATTAAGGCTATCCCATTTAGCAAACAAGGCTCCCATTGTGCAACATGTTGTGTGTATAAATCACAGTCTGAGAGGGAGAAAAAAAGATGAGGGGACAAAGTAAAACATTCAGTCCAACACGAGATTTGAGAATGTCAGTCGGTCACACATGACAAAGACGAGCACGTTTAACTTTCTGATTTTCAGGATGATGCTCGTTCCCTTTTCCGTTTTCATTTTATTCGCTCAGTAAATAAACTGCGTGTCTGTCTGGGGTGTGTGACGCTGCTACGATTCATTCCATGTAAATATTGTGTTCTGACAGCACAAAAGATTCAGTTTCCGACGTCATAAACACAACACGCGTTGTAAAATGTCCGCGCTGTCACATTTCATGCTAAAATATCAGCATCCAGGCCTGGAGAGAAACATCATCACCTGTGTTAAAAACAAAAGCATGAAAAAAACAAAAAAAACAACTTCCTCCTCTGCGTGTGGAAACAGCACCAAAACCCCATCAAAACCAAAGATGATTTCAATCTGCAGATAATTTCATTCATCCGTCTAATCCAGGTGCAGAGTTCAAAAACAACATCTGTGTTCTGTGACTCAGCGCTGTTCCCTGTAAAAATCCACGTTTTATTACGTTTCTTAGGAAAAGGACAAATTTTTGAGCCTCACACTGCTTTTCATTTTGCGATGGAAAGGAGAGTTGAGCTGCCGTTGAATAGAATAAATTAATATTTAATTTTAAAGTTCAGAAAGAAAAAAAATCATCATCATTAAAAATTTGTATCATAATTGCATCTACTATTCTCTACATACTATTCATGTGAAAAGAATGGAAGACAACTTCTACACAACATTGCATTGAACTTTTCTTAATCCTTTATTTCTCTGAACACTCAGCAGATATGGAGTCAACAGTCTTTGTTTTTCCAGCTGTAGAAAACAATTAATAAAGCAAAAAGTAGATCACCACATCCAGCAGGTCTCTGGTTTAAACCTGTGATTAATCAGTAAATTCAGTGAAAGGGAAGGAAAGGAACGGCGTTAGGACCAGCAGCCGCTCCTGCTTCCTGCTGCTCCGTCCGGTACAGACAGGAGTTCATCTCCGACCCGCGGATCGATCTAATCCTTCAGACAAACGTGTGATGAACCGGAGCAATCACAGCAGACAACAGAGCTCTGCTCCCAGAGGAGAGAAGAGCAGCGACTTCAAAAAAAAAAAAAAAAAAGCAGACAATATCCATCTCATGATAACTTTCTTTCTTCTGATTTCCACAGATGTAAAGTTTGAAAACAAAACATATCTGAAGGCCACAACCTGCATCACATGACTTGACGTTAACCGTGTGTGTGTGTGTGTGTGTGTGTGTGTGTGTGTGTGTGTGTGTTAGATGACAGACACACAAAGTTATGGATACACAACATAAGAAGTTGATCATTCCCTTCTTAAGAGCCTATTTTTATTCAAGCGTTTTCCTCGTAAAACCGCAAATATCAGGCAACACAGTGATGGAACAAATGGGACGTATTTATTAGTACTCATCTTAAATCATGATTTTGTCATTATATATATTGATTCTGTCGTTGATCCTTTACTAAAATGTTGATTAGTTAATTTAACTGATAGGTCGATATGTTAATTATTATAGGAATCACTGTGTTTCAGTGTTTTAAAATAAGAATAAATTGAACGTATGTTTGATGACATCATCACATCCCTCCCCTTAGGAGGGAGTGACAGGACACTATTGAAACAAGTTATAATCACTTTGATACACACAAACACACACACACACACACACACACACACACACACACACACACACACACACACACACACACACACATACTGTATAAGCACATATATGCATACACTTTTGCTTTAGTTTAGTGCCAATGTCATAAAGAAAAGTAGTTTTCACACAAAAAATTGCCTTTGAATCAGATCATTATCATAAGATCATCGTGTGATTTCCTCGATCAGTTTGCTGTTTTTTACGTTTTCGATCTTCCCGTCTGCCTCTGAGCTGGAGTTCCCATGACCCGTCACAATACAGTGATGATGTATTCAGGCAGTGATGTATGAAATTTGGGCAAATAAAAACCTTTGTCCTCCCACACTGGCTAATTATTTGACAGATTGGATCCCTGTTGTGTGTGGATACTGTGAAGGAGCCCCCCCACCCCCCACCCACTGAAGAGGCCACTTGCAGAAAAAAATTCCTCTATAGCCACCCTTTTCTATTCTTTGTTAGAAGATTACATTTTTTCAGCACATTTTGGGAGGACAAAATGGGGGGGAGAACTGCGGGCTTTCTGGAGAGGGACCCTGTGTGCTCAGGCACTGACAGAGGGGGGGGGGGGGCAGGACAGCAGTCAGTGGCTGTTTAAAAAGATTTTCTCAAGCAGAAATATTTAATCTTCTCAGGGAAAATAAAGCAGAGAAAAAACAGAGGACAAAAAGAAGCTAATCATCCACAGGTCTCGCCCCCCCCCCCCCCCCCCCGGCCTCCACCCTTCCCCATAGATATCTGTAAAAAAACAAAAACAAGAGAGAAGATTATGTAAGATTGATAGAATAAATCTGCATGTATAATTATGAATTGTACATGTTCCCACATTTGCGTGTTCTTTTTGTCGGGCAGTGTTTCTGACTACTTTTATTCCAGGTCTTTTATTCCAGGTCTTTTATTCCAGGAAACGATGCAGAAGCAAATTAACTGTCAGCTCACGTGAAATCTCCAGAACAAGAGAAATGGTCAACCAGCTGAGCTCCGGCAGAAGAATCTGGCATTTCAAATTTACATGTAAATTTGTTTAATAAAAAGCTGTTTAGCCGATTGGACACTGGGCCGGTCCAATTCTTCTCTTAACTGAGCTCAGTGTGATGCATTTGTATGTATGGAGTAATGACTAGAAGTGTCTTCCGCACTATAAGGCGCACCTAAAAGCCTGTCATTTTCTCAAAAACCGACAGTGCGCCTTAAATCCAGTGTGCCGTATACAGCGGTACCTCTACTTACGAACATCTCTTCATACGAAATTTTCTACTTACGAAACGCCTCAACAGGAAAATATTAACTCTTGTTACGAAAGAAATTTCGAGTTACGAAAGGTAAAAAGAGTTTCCTGAACGCACCATTCTCATAGCTGCTCTGCCATTGGCTATTACCTAGCATCCTGGCATCCCATTGGCTAAGAGGGACCTCTGTGTGTAGCTAGATAGGTGTCTATGCAGCGTCCTCGTCATTCGGCCCTCGACCCATGAGGTGTTCTGATAGTTTTACGTAAATGTATTAACTTTTATAGTATTCACTATGGACCCCAAGAAAGTGACGGAGAAAAGAGGAAAAGAAAAGACGAAGAAAAGAGTTTTTTTGACCGTACAAACAAAACAAGAGATAATAGAAAAGCCTGAAAAAGGGATGCGTTTGGTTGATCTCTCCAAAGAATATGGCCGTAATGCATCTACAATCACCACGTTATTAAAACAAAAGGAAGTTTAAGGAGTTTAAGGCGTGGCGTGGGTGGTTGGAGAACTTCAGAAGGAGGACTGGAATTCACTCTGTTGTTCATGGGGGGGCAAGAGGGCATGAACCAAAGAGGGCAAAAAAACAATGAGGACAGCAGTTAAAAGGTTAATGACAGTCATTTTCATTCTTTACTCTATTCTTTGTTTTCTACGTAATGTACAACTCTCATTTATTGTGTAATAATCTAATTCTAACATGTATTTGTTACATGTTTTGATGCATATTTTTGCTTTATAAAACATTTATGTCTGAATTTTTGGGGGGCTTGGAAAACGCGTCTCTACTTATGAAATTTTCTACTTACAAAATTTCTTCCAGAACCAGTTAATATCGTAAGTAGAGGTACCGCTGTATATGAAAAAGATTTAAAATAGGCCCTTCATTGAAAGTGCGCCTTGTAGTCCAGTGCGGAAAATACTGTACATTCACATCACATGTATTCCACCATTCCTGCTAACCTTCAGGTCCATACATTTATTCATGCTATAAAATCCAATAGTTTGATCTCAGTGCTATTTTTCTGCTCTCTCTATCCTTTATCATGTTCTTTTGTCTTAGGTTGTTTGGTGATTTCAGATGTCACCGAGGTAAAACCACAGAGGCGTCATGCATCACACCCTCCCTGTGAGTAATCTCACAGACGCTCGTTTTGGACACAACCTTGATGTTGTGGTCCTGCAGCCACCCGAGTTTATCCTCCTGGCATCTGGCCGTGAGGTAGAGGGGACGGAGAGAAAGCATCTGTTGGGTCTCGTCCTCCCGGTGGAGCCGAGGCGGGAGGAAACCTTGGCACCAGCCCAGTGAAGAGGTGGCAGAGTATTAACCGCACTACTTCCCCCCAACGTAGAAGGTTAAACCCTCGCTCAGACTCCTCCCTCCCTCAGCAGGAGAACATATGCTCTTTAAAAACATATGGTGAGTGACAAAAACCTTTAAATATTGACTATAAGAAAGTCTCACTTTCCTCCAGAAGCAGGGAATAAAATAAAAGGACTTAGAGGACCTGGTGCTTAGATGTGCTGATTTATCACACACATATTGTTCCAATTAGGAAGATTATGGTGATGGCGGGGGCTGCTTGACCTTCTGGTGACATCTTCATTTGTATCTTGTCAATGGAAAAGCACCTCCTAAATTAATGTCCTTCTATCCTTGGAGACGTGGATAAAGAAGGAACTCACTAAAATCTGATTTTGTGTTAAAAAAAAACAAAAAAAAACTGGATCAGTTCTGTAATCAAAAGAAACAACTACACAGAAACAACTAAAATTATTATTTCACCTTAACCATGACTAAACATTATCGGATTCGTTATGTTCCCTTAATTTTCTAAAAGTTTTATAAGTAATTTCATTTAATTTTCCAAACATGGATTATAATAAAGATGGATGGTGTTAGAAATTAATTCCAGCACATGGGAATTCGTTTTAATTCTGAAAGTCACAAGCATAATGTAAACTTAATCGTTGAAGAAAGACTATAAAATCAAAATTGAAAGTAGAAAAGTACATAAAACGAGATAACGTATCATACACAGACTGAAAGAATATAAAACACACACAGAATATATATACATATATATGTTTAAAATACAAACAATAATTCAGTAAAAGCACAAATGGACAGGACAAATGATCCATCTTGATGAACGATTGCTCATGGAGGACGATCTGTGTGAGTACAGTATGATGGGAGCGACGACGCTCTTCAGTCATTCAATCAATCTGTGGATGTTTTGTTTTGGCTCACGGCTGATGTGTCGGCTCGTATGTCAGTGTCCCACCGCTGGCCAAGGCTGCCCCCCAACAGGGCTTTTTGGGTGCGAGTGTAGTGGTAATGGAGAGTTTGGAGTCGGGAAAAGGGGGTAGGGGAGGTGGTGGTGGGGGGGGGGTCGGACTTTAGGGGGAGCACATGGAAATGAGACCCATTCATCCCTTTACCCATAACCCCCCCCCAACTGGCATATGGCATGGCATTGTCCTTAGCCACTGAGCCAGAAGTGATGCAATTTGTTGGCATGTCCTGTCATTTCACAAACTACCCATCCCATTGAGGCCCGTGGAAAACAACAACACGAGACATGAAGGGCAGCCAAACAGCTCCTGCAGACGCCCCGACCGACGCGCTCAGCGAGATCAGCCGGGATCAAACGGCAACGCATTAAACATAATTCTTATTAAATCAGCCATAATGTCTCTGAGACGTTTGGACGTTAACGTATCGAAGTTACTTCAGTGAAAGATTTGAAACACTATGAGTTGAAAAGTATAAAGCACTCCTGTAAGAGTTTAAAGTGAAGTTTGATATATTTCCTTTTGTGTGTGTGTGTGTGTGTGTGTGGTTTTTAAAACTTTAAAACTTTGAAAGTGGATGAATTTTTCAATTTATGACTGAAATATTAGAAATAGTTAAAGACGATGTAATCGAAAGCAGTTTCCCGCATCCCTGCTGTGATCTTATTATTATTTTTGAGAGGTTACATCAGCTTCCGGAGCATTTTTTAGTCATTTCTTTGGATCCGTTTGGAGATTGTTCTGACAACTTTTGTGAACATGTGAATGAAACATCTTTTTCCAACATCCCAAAGAAACTCCTGTGATGTACACAGAGACTAATTACAAGCGTTAAAAGGAGAGCGAATGAAAAGTAAATTGAGAAAAAAGAGGTCAGGGAATGAAAAGCAAGTGTTAAAGTTGAAGAATCAGAGCTGATTGTTGTTTGTTTCCACGGAGTGCCCATCTCTGAGTCTCTTTTCACCAACTCTAATAAAATAATTAAGATGAAATACGGTTTGAAATGGTCGGATTTGAAAAGAAGATATTTTTACTTTTTCACTTTTAAGCCGAGGCTTGACCCCAAGCTGTTCAATGTTTAATTAACTCTCACAGACTTGACGGGGGAAGCGGTGAAATCTTCAAAGAATATGACCAGTGCTTTGTGAAACATCAAATCCAGCTCAAGATCCTTTTGTAGAGAGTTTGCTCATAGTTGACCTCACCTTCTGTTGGGATATCCTGTTGAAAGACACGGACGGCTCGGACCGCCGGGACAAAGAGGATTTCCCTCCAGGGAGACTCTGAGCCGTCAGTGGGAGATGCTGCTGCTGTCATGTGTCCATCGGGCCCTCCTGAACACCAAGGGCCCCAAGGATTTTGCACATTTGTTGGTATTTTTTCCCCTCCTGAATGCTTTGTTGAAAATCTGCCAGCTCCATGGAGCTCCTGTATTTACATGAGAAGAGACAAACATCCTTTGATTTAACACATAAAGTAATTTGACTTACTTCTGAGCTTCCCAGACTCAGTGCTTAAACTCTAAAGTTAGGACGAACCAAATGAATAAAAAGTGGGTTTGTTGGTGCCAATGACAATTTGTGAATGAATGAATGAACTACCATTTGCTTTTTAATTTCAAAAATGTAGCAAACAGTAGCACTGATAATCAAATTAAAGCTGGCAGGAGTTCTGCTGAGTTATTGGAAGAAATATACTGTATTTTTATTAATTTGGTATTTGAGAAACTGAACCCGTTTAAAATATAAACTTATTCTTTTTAACTCCAGTAAGGACGAAATGTCTCGACCATCTGTTATCTCATTAAGTGTTTTAATGAAATATGAGGTCCTTGCACCATCTGAGGGATCTTCTAGAGGTGGCAGCGCTGCTGGAGGTGACCCCCAGAACATCATAAAACCCAGAGAAGCAATATTCTTAAAATGATGAAATACAGAGCGTGAAACAAAATAAAACCATTTTACCATCTGATTGACAGTCACTGAGGTTTTACAGGTGTCCGATGGTCATGGAGGACAGTGATGGATAACTGTAGTAAGACGGAGGCAAAACTGAAAACAAAAGGTAAAACTGGAATCAAATCCATCCATCCATCCATCCATCCATCCATCCATCCATCCATCCGTTCCTTGTGGGTCACAGGTCTGCTGGAGCTTATCCCAGCTGGCAGGGTGCACTCTGGATAAGACGCCAGCTTATCATGGGGACAACATGTACAGTATAGAAATAAGATATCTTTAGTACTATAACTCATATCCCATATAAATCTGTCTCCATATCAGTTCATAATAAATCATTTATTTGTGTTTCTCTTTTTTGTTTTGTGGCACAAAACAAATAAGGAGAAAATAAATTTAACCGAACACTGTTTAATGTGAACTCACTGTGACTCACTGTGACTCCACACAAGTGAGTCACAGTGAGTTTGAGGCCATCATTCATTTTAAGCCTTATTTAAAAATCTATTAGGATAAAATGATTGTAAGAGAATACTGATGACAGGTCAAAGGTCAGCTGTACATCGTGCTCTCTACCAGTTACTACCAGTCACAATTTTCATCAGTCACTACACATTTAGAAGGGTCTGGACGGGAGGGGATGTAATTGGTGCTTGTCGGCACTCGACTAGTTTAGTCTGTAATCTTGGTATTCTCTCTTTCTCCATTAATCAGAAAATGTGTTGGCAACCTGGGCGAAATGTTTGAGTAATGCTGATGATGTCATCGATGCAACCCACGGCTTACAAATCTCAACAAAACCATAAATCATCTCCCAGATGTCTTCCTCATTCTATTAGCAGCGTGTCCATATGGCTGGCTGTAGTATATCAATCAGTGGATGATGCCAGCCGCTCACCAGCCTCTCCTCCGCTGAGACAGACCATAATGGAGAACACACAGGAACACAGAAACTCCTCAGCTTTTACTATTCCTACGTGTGTGTGTGTGTGTGTGTGTGTGTGTGTGTGTGTGTGTGTGTGTGTGTGTTGGCGCTGTTATGCTGCCAGAGCCGTTATCTCCATCACCGCTGGCTGTCATCTTTTATTTGTTTATTGCTGTCGCTATAGGACCTGGTTTTTTTGACACTTCTTCTATCCGCCTCCATTTTTTATTATTATGAGAATCCAGTTTGTAGAAACATCCATTTGCATTTCCTGTAAAATGAAGCTTTCAGTGACTCAAAGCCTGATCTTTTTCCAAGACCCTAAAGGAAGCAGCAGGTTATGATAATTTCACACACAATACGGCTGCTGCTGCTGTGGGCCTTAAAACACACTCCTTCTCTGCATATCAAAAACACAAGTGTTTATACACCGCGCGACACCTCATCTCGCATCTGAAAACCCGTCCGACCATTATAGTTTTGAAAAAAAGGGTCTCAGAAATCATACAAAAAATAATGAGACGGGTTCTACGCTGTAGATATGAGCTGCATGCGCTAATTATTGTACTGCTGTAAATGTATTCAGTTGTGTTTCAAGTTCACTCACAGTGTTGTTCCCTCTTAATGATGTTTCTTTTATGTCCTCATGAATTAGCCTCTGATCTCATTTACATTCACGTCCAAAGCTTCCACAAATGACATGATAAAACCATTTGAAGTAGGTGAATATAATTTATTATAATTTATATTAATTTTATTCTTTGGGACGAGGCAGTTGTTTTTTTTAATTTAAAAAAATATGTATTTTAAAGATATTCAAACTGTCCAACAATAGCAGCTCAGCACATAAAACAAAGTCAAGACAAAGAAATGTATTACACTAAAAAAAAAAAGCGGTAACAGTAGATTCTCATGTTTGCATTAAAGCATACAAGCATGTTTTATTTATACTGCCGACCGTTCATGGTATGTACCTCAGGTCTCATTAGAACAGACGTATTATATTAAATCTGTTATTGTTCTTTCTGATATGTTGTTATTATTATTATTATTAATAATAATAATAATAATAATAATAATAATAATAATAATAATAATAATAATAATAATAATAATAATACAATTATTATAATTGTTGTTGCTGTTACACATTAAAACTAAATAATTGAGGGTAAACCTGATATTACTCGCTGATAAATGATTAAAAGTATTAGTGATGTATTAAACTTGAAGGTGTGGTTGTGTAGTCGTGATGCAGTAAGGTGAGGCCCCTGGGGGTCGGGCTCCTGATGGGATGGGTAGAACCACTCTGTTCCTTTGTTACTTCACACTTGTGACGGAGGAGGGAGAAGATGACATCACACACCAAACCTGAGCCTCTGCAGTAAGGACTACCCCCCCCCCCCCACGCATCAGGCGAGTTACCAAGGTAACCTGAATAAAGTTTAAACAGCCAGAAAGCACATAGAAGATCTGCATATGGTCGCTTTAGGGTGACAGATTCACGTGTGTTAATGCACACATTCTACTGTCTTGGTTTCCATCTCAGGAGGAACAGAAGTGATAATTCTCATTAGAATTTAAACAAAGCTGCCATTCCCTTTACTTGTGAGTTCACTGGTGGATCTTCACTCGTCTCCACTGAGTGGCTGATGTGTACGCCTCATTGTCAATTGAGTGTTGTCTGGTGGGTACTTGAAAATGCATTAACCTACAAACCAGGGGGAATAAGCCAGAGAGGTTCCATGTAAAACCAGTGAACCCATTAAAAGGCCTGATCAGAGCTCTCTGCTTATGAATGTCTCCACTTCATCCTAATGTAGCTTTTAGATGATGCTAATAGATCACAGGCCATTGTGATCAGACAAGGTAATGGACCTTTGTCACAGCCTGCTGAGTATGGCTTCAGGGCTACACACACACACACACACACACACTTCTATAGACACACACAACATGCTTAGACACTCGGTAGTGTGTGTAGCCACATAAACACACCTGCATGTAAAAGAAACACATGAACATAAACAGACATATGGCACGTACACTCCATCCCAGACACACACACACACACACAACCACACACACACACACACAATGACCCTAATTAATAACGATTAGTCCTCGCTCAAACACACTCCCAAAATGTGCAAATGGAACAATAAATATAGCTCTTAAACATGGCTTTTACAAGTGAGCTGAAACAATCACTACTAATCATTATTAAACGTCCCCCAATTTGTCATTATTACCCTGTGAGGCGTGGAAAAGCAGATAAAACCGGGGGGTCAGTCTGTCACCGAGCACGCCTCATCAAACCTGAGAGGGAGGATCAAACATCTGAAAGTCCGAACACAAACTCAGACGCAAATAAAATCCGTTTGTTTCGCTTTAGTGATGGAAAATGTCCGGATTTACTATCTGCTCTGACAGCTGAAGGTCACCGTTACTTTGCAGATTCAGATTTTAAATACAAAATATTATTACTACCATGTTAAACATGAGTGTCGTGGATTAAAAACCCAAAAAGGTTTATGAAAGCAGGTAATGTTCTGCAAAATTAAAAGGTATCAGTTCTATTTATTCAACAGCACAGCACAAAGTTGTATTGAGAAAAACTGAAGGAAGACAAAAAACATAGCTACTGTTAAGGTATATTCAACTTATGTTCAACATATTTTCCATTTTTAACATTATTTAAATAATTTTTAGTCTTCTTCTTCCTCTAATCTGTGGTCAACAACATCTTTAACTAGTCAGTCAACAGAAAATCAAAGTTTCAATGTATGAATTATTTCTTCATTAAATAATACACTTGTTTTTTTTGCTTCCAAAAAATGTGAATTTTTTTGTGTTTTTGTGTTAGGACAACACAAATAGTCTCATGATGTATTTTTTATTCTATTAATGTAATTACTCGTCCAACGACTGATTTAAATGGAACACAATTGCATTACCTGTCCTGTTTTAGGGTGGAGACGCTGTTATAAATAAGCGCAAGTACGGATTGTTGAAATGAGAGGCAAAATAAAAACGAATTTACCAAGCAGCAAAGAAAATTTAAATTTCAACTTATTTAATCCAAAATCCCTGAGCGTTTCTAAAGCTCCAAAATAATCTGTTGTCTTTTGGTCGTCCTCCATCAGCGACCCGACCATCAGAGCATCACTTGTGACAAACAGCTTATTGTTTTACTCCACAGAGAGAGCAGAGAGCAGTGATCGCAGTGATGATAGAGGGCATAAAAAATAATGATTAGCCTACTATGTAAATGGCAATTAAAGGACACTAAGTGCTGCGGGCGCTGTCCTTGCATTTCACGGTTGGTTTTGATAGGAGCACACACAGCTGCTGAGAGCCTCTGGCCTCTGACACTCATTTGTCAAAATGAGGCAGGGGGGGGGGGCAAAATCACGATGCATCAAATGAGTTAAGTAATAATGGGGGGGGGGGAATGATCAAGGTGAGCAGACCACAACTCAGTGTCTAACCTGTAGCTTAATATATATACAAAACCAGATCATCAGCTCAAACATGACTTATTTTAATCGCACGTGAGGCTCTGAGCTCCTCACACACCTCCCCAGCAAAGCCCTGATAAATGATGGAGGTGGTCAACAGAGGAGTGGAGTGCTGCTGGAAATGAGTGTCATTAGTTTAACTCAAAGGCCTGTAATCGAATGGGGGGTTGGGGGGGGGCTACAAACTCCAGGAGAGGCTCAGAGGTGGTCCAAACACCACAAGTCCCAGCAGCAGGCAGTGGAAGGTGATTTGCATTGGGGAGTGCTGCCCCCTAGTGTTCAGACGGGCACCTGGATTCTGTCCCGTAGGTTTATGGGAGTTGATTGGAGTTCCACGGTTTTCACTGGGAATCTTCCTCTTCATCAGGAACAAAGACATAAATAAATACGTCACAATTTGCTGTCAAGAAATGAAACACGCTCGTCTTACTCATCGCTGACATCGTTCCTCACATTAGTTGAATTATTCCAGATATTATTCCATATTTCATTACAGATTTTTAAAGTATTGAAAGCACTCATGAACATCTCCACAATGACTCCTCTGTAGAAATAAGTCCTGGTTACTGGGGACAACAGAAAACACTTCACATTTTCACCGGTTTGCAGCTTTACTGTTAAACACAGTGCAAAAAAAAAAAAAAAAAGTTCTTTTTGTTATAAGAATAAAAGCAATAGTGACAAACAACAGGAGGATTATAAATAAGATTATTTCTTCAGTTCAACAGATTTTCACAATTTAGTCGATTCTTAGGACTTTTACGCTTCTCCTCCCTCAAACCGGTGCTGAGACTCGGCCTCTGGGTGAGTCTGAGCAGTAATGAAGTGGCCTGAGCGTCTCCAGCAGCTCCTCTCTGATGATGTCTGAGGGAACTAGAGCAGCCATCTGGTGTGAAGTCACAGTTCATTTTATTTTTCGGGGCCGTTAAGATCTGTTGCTGTTATCTGATGAAACTGAACAACCATTACTAAGCGAATAAAGCTCCTTTGAGGGGCTTGTGCACCTCTCTTTGTCCACCATTTTGAATTCATTGGCCTCCACTTGACGTGATGATAGGAACAATCTCGCCGAGTGAGACTGACAGTTCATTTTCAGAAATCAATATTTACAATTTACTTCTTTCAAAGTTCATTTTGAGAGAGGGCTCCATATTATCCACCTCCCAAATAAGCTGATCATATCTCCGCCGGACCCTGGAATGAGTTTCCTCTCTAAAATGTGTCGGGGGGGAGGGGGGTTCTCCTCCTCCCTCGCTCTCCCTCTCAGAAATCAATGTCTGCGTTTGTGCGCTTTAATCTGGCCTCTGATGACAGTAAATCTTTATCTGTTTCTGGGTGAGCAGCAGTGAGCGGCTGACACCATTTCCCATCAGAACAAAGAGTCAGGCCTGTGTGGACTCCAGGAGATACATGGGGCCCTAATGTGGCTGGACGTGTTTCAGCAGGACCATTAATCAGAGAGGGTGACAGCCGGACCCGCTGTGTTTGTCATCGGGCCAGAGAGATACACCTTTTCATCGTCCGGAGTCAGCTGGATGAAGATCGGCCCTCGGCTGTCTCCATCACAACGAGGACCAGATGGTTCTATGAAAAGAACACCTTCTAGAGGGTCTTCTGTCACCCACCAGAATGTAGAAACACACCTGAAGTCCAATTCAAGTAGAGTATTCAGTTCACAGTTTGATTTCACAAGCAGTAGATCTTGGACAGGAGGGATACACAAAGGGTCTTCTTGATATTTCTGGATGACTGTGAAAATCACATCATAGATGTACGTCCAGAATCTCAGAGGAGATTCAAACAGTTTTTTTGTATTAATACTGGAAACAAATGAAAACATTCTAACAATCAACTTTTGAACTCTAATTTTCCAATTTTAGTGTAATAACAATGTTATAACAATGTTGTTAGTGTTATACCTTATACATTATATAACATTGTTATAGAAAAATGGATGACCTGAGGAAAATCACTGCCAGATTCATCTGATCGAAGGTCTCAAGGGTCAGAATGAGCTGCCCTGTTAGCCCCGCTGTGGGAGGAACAGAGACTGCCCAGAGGCAACGGAGTCAGAATTCTGTTACATAAATCACTTCAGGGAAAAGATTTCTGGTAGAATCAATAATCCTTAAGATAAATGAAACTAGATATTATCTGGGTCAGTGGACTGTTTCCCACTTTGACCTCTTCCAGCAAATTTTTTGGCAAAATGTTTTAAATCACGTGTTAAACTCAAGGCCCCGGGGGGCCAAATGTGGCCCGTTTAATCATTTTATGTGGCCCGCGAGAGCATAAAAGGTCAGAGTGTCTAAAAATAAATGTCACAAGTGTGCAAAAACTACATGTCCCACAATTCAGCCCAATTTTACTTTGACAAACTTGTGTTTTGACGTTACTTATCTTTATTCTCTTGGATAGTTTGATCCAGTTCACGGTTTCATAAACTGACAAATGAAAAGAATTTATGTTATATCAGAGCGACAAACACATTTTTTCTGTGTAACTGTAATGTTTGTAACTTCAATAAGTATTAAATTCATATATATATATATATATATATATATATATATATGTTGATGTGTTTATCTTTCAGAATGAGACATTTCAGTTGTAGAGAAAATAATATATGAACAACTTTACTCATACAATACCTGACGTTATCTTGGGTTAAAGTAGTTACCTGTATACAGAACAACAGAGTGACAGAAAAAAAAAAAGAAACCTAGAAGAAATCCAGAGCAGACAAACAAACAGTCAACCCTGAGGAGATGATTCATAACCTCCTCTGGATTAATAACAGCACCTCCAGCACCAGCGAGGTGGGCTGGAGGAACATTTATTATTCATCAGATTTATGATGCCCTCACCCTCTCCACACAGGGCTGGGGGAGCCCAGCACTCCATTGACGGCGGCTCCACGGGGACTGATCGGCTGCTAATCTATTGTTAAACAGCTTTTAGAGAGATGGATGAAAAGGGCCGCAACCTACACACAATCAATTCATATGTAATTAGCCCGTATTATTTATGACACTTTCAACAGGCAGGCTGGAGATCTCAGGGGAGGGATAGAGACCTCAGCTGCCAGGGAAAAATGACAAATGGACCAGAGGAGTATTGATTATCAGAGAAGATCTGGACATGAATTTTTTGCAAATTGACCAGTGTTAAAGACCAAACATCTGCTTGACTGGTACAACCTCATCCCAGACGGGCCCGTTTGGGTTATCTGAGCTCTGGAGGCTCCCCACTGCAGGAATGAGAGGCCAAGGCAAGCAGCTGATGGCAGATGCAGCTCCAGGTTTCAATGGGTCCGCATTCCCAGCGTTACAACATCTACATTCTTTTCCACAAAAAAGAGTACTACAGATGCAGTATTTGCTTTGAGGATGTTGATAGAGAAGTACAGAGAAGGCCAGAGGGAGCTGCATTGTGTTTTTGTAGATATGGAGAAAGCTTATGACAGGGTGCCCAGAGAGGAACTGTGGTATTGTATGAGGAAGTCTGGAGTGGCAGAGAAGTATGTTAGAGCGGTGCAGGACATGTATGAGGACTGTAAGACAGTGGTGAGGTGTGCTGTAGGTGTGACAGAGGAGTTCAAGGTGGAGGTGGGACTGCATCAGGGATCAGCTCTGAGCCCCTTCTTGTTGCTATGGTGATGGACAGGCTGACAGACCAGGTTAGACAGGAATCTCCATGTACTATGATGTTTGCATATGACATTGTGATCTGTAGTGAGAGCAGGGAACAGGTGGAGGAGAAGCTAGAGAGGTGGAGGTTTGTCCTGGAAAGGAGAGGAATGAAGGTTAGCCGCAGTAAGACAGAGTACATGTGTGTGAATGAGAGGGACCCAAGTGGAAGAGTGAGGTTACAGGGAGAAGAGATCAAGAAGGTGGAGGATTTTAAGTACTTAGGCTCAACAGTCCAGAGCAATGAAGAGTGTGGAAAAGAGGTGAAGAAGCATGTACAGGCAGGATGGAAAGGGTGGAGGAAAGTGTCAGGTGTGATGTGTGATAGAAGAGTTTCAGCTAAAATGAAAGGAAAGGTGTAGAAAACTGTGGTGAGACCAGCGATGTTGTTTGGTCTAGAGACAGTGTCACTGAGGAAAAGACAGGAGACAGAGCTGGAGGTAGCAGAGATGAAGATGCTGAGGTTCTCTCTGGGAGTGACCAGGATGGATAGGATCAGGAATGAGTACATCAGAGGGACAGCACATGTTAGAGGTTCTGGAGATAAAGTCAGAGAGGCCAGACTGAGATGGTTTGGACATGTCCAGAGGAGAGATAGTGAATATATTGGTAGAAGGATGCAGAGTTTTGAACTGCCAGGCAGGAGGCCTAGAGGAAGACCAAACAGGAGGTTTATGGATGTAGTGATGTAGTGAAAGAGGACATGAAGGTAGTTGGTGTGAGAGAAGAGGATGTAGAAGACAGGGTTAGATGGAGGACACTGATTGGCTGTGGCGACCCCTGAAGAGGAAAGCTGAAAGGAGCAGAAGAGTGTGACCACCTTTGCCTTCAAAGCAACATCAGTTCTTTCAGGCTCTCTTGCACACAGTTTGAAAGAACTCAGCAGGAAGGTTGTTCCACAAACACAGAGACACAAACACTCCTGGGACACAGCAGTTATCAGTGCTTTGTTTATCCTACAGCGCCTCCCTCTGGAAGAGAGGAGTAACTACATCCAACTCCGTAGTCAATGCACCTGCTGTCTGTCAAAAGGGTCGTTCTGAAACACATCTACTGTAGATGGTAACTGCAGAAAACATACCTGAAAGAAGGAAGGATTAATCAACAAGTGATAGATAGTGATAGTTTAACATTGACAAGTAAAAATGTTCACTTTAGCTAGAAATACACTTACTTTGGTAAACAAAACAGAAACAAAATAGATCAATAATATCCATTTTTTATATTTATTCATTTATGTTTTAAAAAAACAGGTTTTCAAATTGTTCTGTTCCAATGCCTGTCTTTTCCATTTGACCTGGTCACAAATTTAAATACATTTCACTTTATTATACATCTGTATAAACCTATGCTTTTACATCACTTTGAATGTAAAATGTTTCTCAAAAATACATGTACTTAATAGTAACCCACCTCTGTATCCACAGGAAAGCCTATTATCATTGAATTAAATACTGACATGCATATGCAAATTTACCTTTTTTTTTGGTCACATCATGAGAGACTGAAACAAAAAATCCAGGAAACAAAGAGGAAAAACTATATAATATAATATAATAATATAATATACATATAATCTGGAAAATCAAGGCATCGGGTAAAGCAGCTCTGCTAAAACCCATTAAATGTGAGCAAAATGCACCATTTGTGGATTACAGCTGTGCCTCAAGTTTGTAATATGAAAATTAGGTTAAAATATTTGCCAGTGGCACTTGCTTGAGGAGCACAAATACTAAATCAGATGTTCCTGTTGACAGAAATCAGCCTGCACTGTGTGATCTGAGCACTATAATAAAATAATAAAAACAAATAGGATACAATTAGTAAGTTGCCATGTTCCAAACCTTTTCTATCCCCCATGTGGGCACAGCAGAGGTGATAACCTAGTCTCTGGTTTTGTGAATATTCTCTGGTAGCTCAGGTGTGCATTTAAAATGGAAAAAGGATGACATGCTGTGGCGACACCTGACGGGACAAGAAGAAAGGAAGTTTGTTTAGTGTGCATTTAATGAAGCAGCGAGGCTTTCACATCCAAGTCCTGAATGGATGGACTTCATCTCCCCAACATCTACTATAGAGTAGGCTTCACACAATGACAAACACTGTTTTTGACCCACAACCCCCGTTGTTATGTAGCTTTAACTCACAGAATATCATTTCTGTCAATAGAAATTTCTATATGTGGTGAAGCACCGTGGGATTACGGAGGTTTCTGGCTTGAAATAATGCTGTAAATATTTAATGGTAAGGTGTTGAATAAATATGTACAAAGGTTGAAATGTTTTCACACATTTTAATCCACAACAATTGCATCTTGTCAGCCTCTATCTTGATCAGTCTTACTTACAGAATAAGCAGTGTAGTTGGTAACAGACACACTACATAATGGGTGAAGTACTGGTTATGATGGCATTGACTGGTGTATTTCTCTCTTCATACCAGTGCGATGATGGTCAAACGTCTCTGGAGAAATCACTCGCTGCGGCGCCATGACGGCGGTCAGAGATGACAGCTTGACAAGGTGTTCTCCTGACTGATCAGTACAAACTGTACATATATGGGTGGTTAAAATAATGTAGTGATGTGAATAAAGCTGATGCAGCTAACAGCTAAACATGTCTGCTTCTCCTTTCTTTTGTCACAGCGTTTGAATTATTAATGGCTGTTGGGACACAAACACAAAACACTTGTAAAACACACACCTACCTTAGTTTTAGAAGTCCCAGTGTAATACAGTACTCTTATTTACAATTTTAAATATGGTCGTGAAGTCAGCAAAATACACTTTTGACAATTGCAGCCTAAAATCTCTCCAGACCAGCCAGGAAACACATATTGTTGTTGCAAAATAAAAAATAAAAATAAAAGAATTTTGCATCATATGAAACTTTTAATATTTAGGGTTCTAAAAAAAAAAAAAAAAAAGAATACTGATCTAATAAAATCATGATCTATTCAGCTCCTTCTAAGCAAAGAAAGCCAGACCATCACACGATACCTTTAATCAAAATAATAATTCAGCTGCGAAAATATGTGTACTTTCACTCTGACGGGCTTTGATAAGAGGATTTGGACAAGTAAACATTCTGCACATGTAAACTCGTTCACAATATCTTTCTGTCTAAATTTCTTTAGCCCAAACTGTGAGTAAGGAGCGGCTCGCTCACAAATTATCCGTTTGATTATAAGATGATTGTACTTGATTGGTTTGATGTCAGTCGGTATCTGTGACTGGTTCATGCAGCATTACTTACAGTAAAACAAAAATCATCTAATATGTCAGTATAACCCCAAACAATCCATGTAGAACCCAGAACATGCTGTCATCAAAGCATTTTACTGATCTGAGAGTCGTGACCTTTGTAGGTCACACTGATGTTTGTGGACAGCGCCGTCTCCACCCGGCTGCGCAGCTCCCTGGTGTCGTTCACGGGACACTTTCTGGGCGCCTGGCACCAGAAAACCTGCTTGTAGGAATTCCTGAAGTTCTCAGACAGGAAGGCGTAGATGATGGGGTTGACGGAGGAGTTGCTGTAGGCCAGGCAGTGAGCCACCATCCTGAACAGGAAGGACGCCTGGTTCAGGGGGAACGAGCCGAACTCCACCCACAGGTGGACGATGTGGTGAGGCAGCCATGACAGACAGAAGACCACCACCACCACCAGGACTGTCTGCGCCGTCTGGGGAGGGAGGGCGGAGGAGACCATCACGTCGATTTTTATTGTAGAAATGTAATCCAAACTTTTACAGAATGCAACTTTTATTGTCATTATAAACAGGCTGCAATTTGTCAAAAAAGTGGGGGGGGGGGGTTTGCAGTATTTTCCGCACTATAAAGCGCACTGGATTATCAGGCGCACCTTCGATGAATGGCCTATTTAAAAACTGTTTTCATATATAATGCTCACTGGATCCTAAGGTGCACTGTTGGTTTTTGAGAAAATTAAAGCTTTTAGGTGCGCCTTATAATGCGGAAAATACTGTAATCATGAATAAGTAAGCAATCAAAGTCCTAATTATTATTATTTTGTTAAAGGTAGATCCTTTGATCCTAAATTCCAAATAGTTTTACATCCATATTTGATTCAAATTTAAAAAAAGATATAAAATATTTGATTTTCTGTGTCAGCCATGATGTGGAAGATGATGAAGATTACGCTAAATAGGCCTTGGATAAGGGTCGATCATGTGATTGTTAGCCTAATGCTAAGAGTCTGTAAACGTAACATCAGCACCCCATGGATTCAGATTTCATGTCGGGTTAAAATGACAGCACATCTCAGACTAAGCGAACAGTTTGCTCTGATGTCAGACTTCATGTGGTCGTTCCTTCTTTCCTGTTGACATCATCTGCAGCCTTTCATCCTTCTTTTATCCACATTTCTGAGAACTTCTGCACACAGAGGGAAAGCAGGTTTGATCCAAAAATAGATACGAAAAGCAGAATGTTCAGTACGGAAACATTCATTCTGTCAGTCAGGATGTGATTCAGCAGAGGTGCATCCACCCAAAAAACGCATCCTGCTTATAAATTAATTTAAGAGTAACTAATTCTACAGCATGCTGAAAAATCCGAAAACTAAAATTCCTCATCATGCGCAAGAAGAAAAACAGATAGCGCCGTACTTCGAGATATGACTTAAATTCATTCTGTGACTGAGCTCATAAGTCAAACAACTCCCAACTCAAATGAAATTTCCCCATTTAAAAAAACTATAATTATAATAATTTTAATCCATACCAGAATGATAAAAAAGCCCCAAATGCCCTACATTTTTTTTAGCAACCAATAGACATGCAGATGTTCCCTGTGCATGATTAATTTATGTAAACGATAATAAAGTCTGAAAAGAAACAGGGCGGCACGGTAATGTTGTCACCTCACAGCTTCAAGGTTCTACGTTTGAGTCCTCTCTCTGCAGCGTTTGTGTACTAGTATTCTCTCCGGGTTCTCCGGTTTCCACCCACCTCCAAAAATATGCAATTTAGGTGAATTGATCAGTTTGTGGGCTGCCAGCAAATCCTGTGACCCACAAAGGCGGAAGAAGTGACTATCATGATGAATGAATGAATGAATGAATGAATGAATGAATGAATGAATGAATGAATGAATGAATGAATGAATGAATGAATGAATGAATGAAAAGAAACACATACTGTAAGTCATTTGGGAAAGAACGAGATCCGGTCTCCGCTGACGTTGCAGCGATCCGCCCACGAGCGATGGCATCCAGAAACACAGTTCGTAACTCGGATTTTCCCTCGTATCACGGGGAAAAAAAAATGGACTGAGCGAAGGCTCATGAAAAACAAAACTCATGACATAAAACCATTAATTTACTCTCGGAATAGTTTCAGATTTTTAAATTGAACTAATTCATCAGTGGTTTCCCCCCCCCACATGCTGGATGTGGTCATGATGGACACTTACACTACAGACCTGCTAAAGACGGACACACACACACATACACATACACACACATACACACACACACACACACACACACACACACACACACACACACACACACACACACACACACACACACACACACACACACACACGCAGACAAACCAATCACCAACCTTCTTTTTGGAGAGCTCAGACTTTTTGGAGACATTCTTCAGTTTTTTGTGAAGATGATTTAAAACCTGCCACAATAAAGATTGAAAATTATTTTAAAAAAACAAATAAAACAGAAGCTCTTCTGATTGTGATTTTTTTTTTGTTTTCTACATTTTCTAAAAAAAAAAAAAAGGAACTTTAAAGAAATAATAAAATTATACAATTAACGTTTGTCACCACTCAAATATTGCTGAAAAACCAACATTTTATGCACAGGAGGAGAAAGGGAGAAGAGTCTTTAATGGTGCTCTGTTGCGCACTCATCCATCGTCCGTGCGCACTCACCTTGGCATAGCAGACGGATATCAGGGTGAGGGGCAGGAGGTACCCCACGACGAAGGTGCACACCACGTAGACTTTCCTCTGGTGCTCCGGCCAGACCTCCCAACAGAAGGTGTTGTTGTCCTCCCTCTCCACGATGCTCTGGTAGTGCGCCACGGGAGCTGCCATGACCAGAGACAGGATCCAGATCAGCAGCACTCCGATGGTGGCATTCCTCCCCACGCGTATCGACGAGGATTTTCTGGCATGGACGATGGCCACGTAGCGGTCCACGGACATCGCTGACAGGGAAAAAATACTGACCAGCATGGATACGGTGAAAAAATAGTGGATGAACTTGCAGATGAAGGCTCCCAACACCCACGTATCCAGCATGTAGATGGTGGACTGGAAGGGAACGCAGAAGAGGAGGTAGGAGAGGTCGGCCACGCTCAGGTTCAGGATGAAGATGTTGGTGGTGCTTCTCGGTTGGCCCGGTTTGCTGCGCGCCAGCACCGTGATCACCAAGGTGTTCCCAAGAACACCGAGCAGGAAAATAAGTCCAAAGACGAGCAAAGAAATGAAGTTATCCACACCCATTCCCAGAATATGTTCCACTGGTAACCTGGGAGAGTTGGTGTTGAAAGACTGGTTTTGGATCTCCACTGGTAGCTCCATGTTTTTCCACTTCTGAACTAAAGTTCCATGTCGATGTAAAACACGAACATCCGACACACGCAGGTGTTTCTCTGCGTAAAGGTTCAATGGAGCTGATGCGCTTGAAGGCTGCGCCTTGTCCTCCAAAGCAACGTCACACGGCGGTGCGCAGCCATCCAAACAATACCCCCCCCCCCCCCCCCCACACACACACACACACACATACACACACACACACACACACACACACACACACTAACTGCTACAGAAAGAGAGCCAGAGAAAATAACTTCTGTTCATATCATTCATATCATGGAATTAAATGGGAGCGTCTTACTTCATCTATATTTGAATAAACCTTTACTTTCTCTCAAACCTGTGCAATTAATTAATCTAAACGGAGGCTGTGAAGCATGAAAATAGATCTTTGATTTTTGATGATTCATTTACTTCTTTATCTATTTATTAATCAATACGGTTTAATGTCCGGGAAGCACTGGCGTCGTGTCCAGAGTGTACCGTGACGGCGGGATAGAAAATGGAAAGATGGATGGTTGTAAATGGATGGATGGATGTGTGGGGTTTAGTGGATTGTGATAAAGTCCCTGAAAACTCCACACCTCATGCTCACATATTGGCAGATAATTTTAAAAAATACTGTCGATATAAAATCTCCCTAAATAATTAACTCAGGATCTTTAGATCTAAAATATCAGAGCGCTAGATCGGAGCGCGTTAAAGGGGGGTGAGTGGACTTGACCTTTAATCTCCCTGCAGAGGTTTATGGTTTCCAGGAATCTGGAATTGAGTCTCTTTATGAGTCCTTCGTGAAAGTGTAAGCGTTAAAATTAACCTGAAAATTGCTTATAATTTCTCTCCTTTCCGTCAGCTATCCTCTACTTTGTATCTGTGCCATTGATGAGCTTCAACCACATCTTGGAACATCTGCATTAACTTTATGTAAGTGTGTGATTCTGAGATAGAGGAGGGAGATGAGCCCAGGGGATAACCATCTGGAGACGGCGGTGGACACGACGCAGCTCTATGTTACCTGAGAACTCGAGGCTGATCTTATCGCCACGTCCTCCTGTCCTCAGATGATTTCACACAGTTGAAGCGCTTATTGACTCTTTTTCAATTCAGTATATAAATGTTGTTTTTTTTAATTGGCTTCTCGCTAAACGCCCTGAAACAGTCTGAAGTTTCCATGGAGATCGTTTCCTCCGTTGACCGAGATGTTATCCCTCTTTCTGGGAAGAAGAAGAAGGAGGAGAGACCCTGAAGCTGTGAGACAGCCCAGTGAAATATTCTGTTCCTATGGAAACTTGACAGTGTGAAGGAGGTGAGCTGAGACTGCAGAATCATGTCAGTGCCACGGACAGGTCATCTTTCCATCTTTTTTTTTTTTTTTTCCTGGGCTTTATTTCCTGCATGGGGGTTTTTTGGGGGGGGGTTTTCACTGCCAGGTCCACCTTGGATTAGTCATCAGTTTTAGTGTCACCAGTCCATCTGTATTATATATTTTTGGACTCTGAAAGGAAGTTGCAGAAACCCATGCAGACGTAGGGAGAACATTCAGCTCCGTGTTCAGGTGGATGTGAAACCTGGCTCATCTTGCTGATTCGAAGGAATCGAAAGGGCCACGAAGCAGGAGTTATGAAGGAAGCCGTTGACATCCTTGAGGATGTGGACGGGATGACGATGCCGTCACACACTGACCTATTTGAGACTTGAGAAGATGAGCTGCTGCAGATTGTGCTGCTCCCCCTCCTGAGGTGGTGTGTCCATTAGCTAACACTGAGGTCAGAGCTGCTGTTACCATGACACTGAGTCATGAGAGGAGACCACAGCAACAGCACATCCATTTACCCCAATAATTTGAAATGGACTTACCTTGCCTGCTAAATTCTGTGAAGCTCCAGATTTCCATTTAGAAGACTTTCCGTTTGGTAGAAAATGTTTCTTTTAATGAAACCCTCTCCTCCATTTCCTTGATTTTGTGAGAGGCTTCAGGTAATGATGACCAATCATAAGTGTGAGAGATCCAGAAGATAACGATTTTACTTCCTCCGTTCAAGTTAGCCTTAATCTGCCAGGATTTAACCCTGAAGAGGTAGAATTTTCAAGATTTCAAGATATCATTCAGCAAAAACGTTTTGGAGGGAATTTCAGTTTTTATTTTTCACATTCTGGACGACAATGATGATAAAACATGGAAGTAGGAAGTAGAGGAAAGGAAGTAGTCATTTTTGTAGTGTTGCAACATTTACTACCTCTGGTTTAGTGAGACTGAACTGTAAACGTATGCAGGTAAATGTGGAAATCTCAGACATCAGGGAGGCACTGGAGGAAACAGTCATCATGTTACATCTCAAAGATTTTGTCACAACTAAACCAGAGCTAGTCATTGGTGGAAAGAACAGGAAGATGGTTATTTTCTATAATTGCACTATTCTCCGTCTCACCAGGTGGTGTGAAGCTTCACTTTTACTCTTTTTATCTGGAGAGTCCCACAGGTATCCTTCTGATATATGTCATGAAGATTCCTGTTTGCTCCTCTCTTCTTCCAAACATTTAATATTTCTTTAGGGAGTGCATTTAATGAGATTCTGAGCTGCAACTGGTGACAGAGTAGAAGTGGATAACAAAGCAGGAGTCGATATCCATGTCCCTTCTATTAGCCCCACCGAGGAGGTTGTGCTCATGACGGCACTGGTTGGTCGGTCTGTTAGCAGATCGATGGATTTTGATGACTGTTTTTGGACAGGTAGGTTATAAAATCAGACTCACAATGCAGTGTTTTGTCTGCTCAAAGTGTTCATAAGGGACATGGTGGGGGGGAGAAGCTGCACCTGCTATTCTCCTACCAGCAGAGGGCACCAGGCTGCTGAGGAGGGACGCTCCATTACAGATTTGCTTAGAAAAAAGAAGGTGCGCCACAGGGAGAAAAGAACGCTGTCATGAAGAAGTGAGCCTTCAGAAGGGAAGCTCCATGCAGAAGCAGCTGCCTTTGTCTTCCATAAACCTTGTATGTTTATTAATTTAGTATTTTTACATTTTCTCAAGGATGTTATTTTTTCCATCCACGTCCATTTGTAGTTGGTCAGTCTGTCTTCCAGCTTCGCCAAAAATTCTGAAAATACTTTGGCGAGAATTCATTTTCATGTAAGTCTGAATTAAGTGATTTTATTTGTTGTGAATAATGTGATTTCAGGAAAATGACATTAAAAAGTTTGCAAGAAGAAGAATTTTAAATTTTGATAAACTATTCATGTGTAGAATTTTTAACAACTGTAAAAAAAAAAAAAGATAGTGTGTAGAGATATGGGATCATTTGGAAGTTTCACCATTAGAGCTTTACGGGTTATAAAAGGGGGAGTGATTTGCACAAATTTTTAGTTTTCTGCATAATTAAATTACTGGCATGTTGTTTAAACGAAAACTTTAAATTCAGTCCTCTTTTACTGTTGAAATGTTTGTGCAGGAACTGGTGTCGGTGGTATTTATTTTGCCTGCTCTTCTACCCTCACATCACAGTCTGTCACACCAGCAGTAGAGGGAGTGAGAAGGGTTCAGCAGACGGTGTCAACATGATGTCACGCATAGAGAGATAAACATCTGATATCTCATGTTGTCTGAACCCTGAAAAGAACATTCTTTTCATCTTGACATATAAATATACTGAACATGTGTGTTCAGTGTCTGCAGAGGGAGCTGCCCATACAACACACACCAAAGCACACTGAGTTTCTACACAAACATAATATGGAAGGAAGCAGCGTGGCGGCAAAATATTACTTTATGCTGGGAAATGACATTTTTTCCAACACAGTATTTGAAATGTTAAAAGTATTTGGCTGAAGAAATTGTACAAACCTACTGAGCTGTGAAACAGCAACATGTTCTCAAATGTGGCTCTCCTGGAGCTCACTGGCTGAGAATAAAAATGTGAAGCACGGCGCTCTTTAATGGAAAAGAAAATGACATTCTTAGTTCATGTCATCAAAAGCCCTGGTTGGAAGCCTGTTCCGTCAGGTAAGCAAGGCCTATTATCTCATGTCTGTCACCTAAGTGATTAATGGAGCCAACAATACTTGAATTGGACATTAGGCACAGCTGCAGCACAGCTAATGTGCATGGACTGATAATATTATGGAAATGATTCTATACAGAGACGAAGAGTAAAACTGGTTTTGTTTACCAAGAAAACCAAAAGCACTATTTACACAATCATAATAAAACAGATTTCTTTAAAACCCAACAGAAACACATGAAAATTCACTGAAACCTATTATCTTATTCCCACTGTTTCACTGAGACATTCATTCATTCATTAATTCATTGATTCATTAATTCATTCATTTTCTGTTTCACTTTTTTCGCTTACGCAGGTCACGGGGTTTGCTGGAGGCTATCTCAGTTGGATACGGGAGAGAGGGTGTACCCCAGATGAACTGCCATGATCAGACAAACAGTCACACTCATGCCTACAGACAATTTACAGCCACGAAACAGCCAAGAAATAAATCGAATGGTCATATTTATCCAGTGATGTGTATTATAACGTTATTTTCCATTTAACATCACCATTTTAAAGTTATTTTTACTCATTTACCACTGAAATATTGATTAGAGACCAGCCGAGCCTCACCAAGGATTGATCAATGACTCGGCTAGCTGTGCCGGTAGCTAAACAGTGAGACCGTGATGCTATCTCTCTATATGTCGCTATTAAAATGTTCAAACAAGTTTGCTCTATTAACTAAATTCCCATAATTTAGATAATGTATATAATGTACAGTGGGGTTTTTTTGTTAACAACTGTATGAGTGTAACGTCTTTTTTGAGTTGAGCGGTCCTGAAACCACTGGAAAAAGACACGATGTGAGGCACGCAGTTCTCCTGCCTCATGATAGGGGGTGCTGGTGATCCCAGGGATTCGGCAGAGGATTCGGCCGTAGAAGAAGTAACAGTAAACTACCGCTCCCCTTGCCTTACTATATTTTTTTTTCACTGCTTTTGTTCAGAAGGAGCGGCGCATTGACTTCATTTATAAGTAAACATAACGTATAAACAAACATGTAGGAAACAACACAGCGTTTTTTTTAATCAAATGTGCTTATTTGTGTGTTACACTTTGTACGTGTAAATAATTCTGCTCTGAGACTTTAAAAATGGCCCGTTGTTAATTAAAGGGTGAATAAGCTAAACTGTAGGTTGATATTTTGTTTAAATCCAATTATGATAAAATCAGGGCCTCACCAGCCATGAACCTCACCGCACATCACTGAAGCCAAATAACCCAAAGAGAACCCACACAAAGGTTCCAGGTGGAATAGAACCCAGGACCTTCTTCCTGTGAGGCAGCATCTCTATCCACGTTGATATACAGTATAATCAATAATATATTTATTTCCTTCACTCCCTTTCATTGAGGACTCCCTCAGGAGTTGCCTTCAATTTCCGTACAAATACAGAACTGCTAGGGCTCATATTTGTGAACATGTCCGAATTTTGAGAGAAATATGAAACTCATTCATATTCATGGAGGATTTTAAAAATCCCAGCAGTAGAGGAACTGCCCAACAGAACACCTTTGATCCATCTCCAATGGCTCCATCAGTGACGTTAGCTCAACAGCGATCACTAAAACAATGTCACTTCTGTGTTGCGTACAAACAACTTGATGTTCGTCTGTTTGTCCTCTTCTATGGCTACACAGACAAGCTGTTTACATGACAAAATACTTGCACAGGTTTTTTAAAACTGAAGGCTGATGGTGCTGCATGTGCCCATGTGTTCATCCAATGAACTGACACATCCATCACTTAATGTTACTTGTACATTGGAAGAGGACCTCCTCCCTACCACTGTGAAGTAGTAGCTAAAAAAAACCTTCTGTGAAGTCCTGTCTTGTATACTGTTGTGATCATGGTGTGAATATAATTAACAGACATTGGAGGAAAATTTTGATGTGACCGACACGACTGTCCTCCGTGTCTTTCATCTCTCAGGCTAACAACATGTTACTGTTGTCTCTCATATTGTCTCTCATGGGGGTGGTATCTCACCTGTTTTTTTACAGCAGTCACACAATGCAGCCCCACTGAGGATCCTGTGGTTTTTTACACTGAAAAAAAAAATTACAGTGTACAATTTTTAGATGCTGCATGGAAGCCAGCAGCTCTGATATGCAGTGAGTCTAATGAACAGAGCTGCTTTTCCTAAATAATACTGTACATTTAACATTTGTCATCCCAGTTAGATGGAATTTGATTTTGTCCTCTTCTCAGTGTATAAAGAACTTTAGCCTCCACAACCTGGCAACATCTTTGTGTTAACTATGAACTTATTATACAAATTATATTATATATTATACAAATTTCCCCACTGTGGGACAATAAAGGATTATTATTATTATTATTATTATTATTATTATTATTATTATTATTATTATTATTATTATTATTATTATTATTATTATTATTAATAATAATAATAATAATAATAATAATAATAATATTATTATTATTATTATTATTATTATTATCATTATTATTATCTGTATCTGTGCCTTATCTGTATGTGGCCTCAATGCTTTCCCCCATACAGTAAATTGAGTCTGGACTGTTGCTGCTGTCTAAAAGGGGTTTCTGTCTCACTCTGCACATGGAATGCATCTATCTGTAATCATGCCTCGAGCATAACTCAAAAACCAAAACTGAAATTAGATCTATCCAATTAGAGTGCACCACATGCCATGCTTTTATTTCTCATTCCTGATATCTGGTGAATCTCCAACCGTGTGTGCAGAACACTCAGCATAACCTGAAGAAAAAGCTTCTTGACTGACATTTAAAATCAGAACTAGCAGTTAATCTCACAATTCTTTATTTCAGTAAATATCCTCTCCCATCATCTGATGATTTGAAGCATAATATTGTTGAGATGCTAAACAAATAATAGCATTATACCGCAGGCTTTGCAGTAACTGCTGCCAATTGTTGATGGAATCATTGGCTTCCCCCCACTAAGACATTTGCATGGGGTTGTTTACTAGCCAAGAGCATTGATGTGAGGAAACCCTTCACAATGTACAGCTGATCCTGTTAGTTCACACAATGAACAGTTTCTGAATAGAAAATGAAGATTTTAGAAGCCGTGTCAGCTTTAAGGGAATGGGTTCCGTATTTAGCATGATTATTCAAAAAGAAAATAGGACAATGCATCAAAAGAGGAAGTGCAGAGATTTGTGAGCAACCACTGGAGGGTGACATCAGCTACTTAGCATCATGGCTATGTTGTCATCTAGGCTACAGGGATGGGATGTAACATGAAGAGGTCATTCAGGGTGACAAACACACAGCAACACAGAGGCCTTTCATTCTTCATTCTCAAAGCCAACAAGTGGAGCACAATAGAATCTAGTATTCTGTTTCCTTGTAGTTGCTGTCCTCCCTGATAGGTTGGAGAGAAAAACCCTTAGACTAGTTAGAACTGAAAGGTTATAGAACACTGATATTGGCAGAATTCAAGACTGTTAAAGTCTTCAGCCATCCAGCTGTCGTTTCAGCGCTGTAAACCCTAACCCTATCCCTAACCCTAGCCTTAACCCTATCCCTAACCCTAGCCTTAACCCTATACCTAACCCTTGCCCTAACCCTATCCCTAACAATATCCCTAACCCTATCCCTAACCCAAGACCTAACCCTATCCCTAACCCTATCCCTAACCCTAACCATAATCCTATCCCTAACCCTATCCCTATCCCTAACCCTATCCCTAACCCAAGCCCTAACCCTATCCCTAACCCTATCCCTAACCCTAACCATAATCCTATCCCTAACCCTATCCCTATCCCTAACCCTATCCCTAACCCAAGCCCTAACCCTATCCCTAACCCTATCCCTAAACCAAGCCCTAACCCTAACCCTATCCCTATCCCTATCCCTATCCCTATCCCTATCCCTATCCCTATCCCTATCCCTATCCCTATCCCTATCCCTAACCCTATCCCTATCCCTATCCCTATCCCTATCCCTATCCCTATATCTATCCCTAACCCTATCCCTATCCCTATCCCTATCCCTATCCCTTACCCTTACCCTATCCCTATCCCTTACCCTTACCCTATCCCTATCCCTATCCCTATCCCTAATCCTATCCCTATCCCTATCCCTATCCCTATCCCTAACCCTATCCTTATCACTAACCCTTACCCTATCCCTAACCCTATCCCTAACCCTATCCCTATCCCTAACCCTAACCCTAACCCTAACCCTAACCCTAACCCTATCTTTATCCATATCATCTCTGACCAGACACTCCCTTAAATAAACCCTGGCTGTGTCACTCGTGCATCTCATGCAGACATACTGAACCAAAACAAGAAAATCACTTATTATGTTTGACATCGTAGGTCAGAAATTTAGCAAACTAAACTATTCCAAATCATTTTGGAACCTGTGAGGTAGCCCATATGGCCATATTTTAATGAATAGATTAGCAGGTATTTAATGCAATTCACTATCATCCTCATCAGTCTCAGCAAAGTCACCCACCACCACCACCAGTTTCTGGTGAAATAATTCCCCTCTACCCAAACCAATGCTGTAGCTCAGTGTAACTACTAAACTATCAGATATCTGCTGCCTTAACTATTAGCATAACTCATTCTTGTCTCTACTAATCAAAATTCCATTTCAGAAGGATAGAATTCAAGATGGGAATAAGTCATGACTGAAATGATTGATTTTAGGGGAAACTAACTGTGTTCCTTTCTAATTGTTCTGAGGTCAAGTGATAATTGAGTAATGGATGTATTTCCTCTCATAGAGGTTTCAGAAGTCCAAACAATTGCATTGACACATCTAAACAAGCTTTTCCCATTTATGCATTTTCAGCGCATGGGATGGAACAGAAGAAGTCTTTCTTTCTCTCTATAAAGCAGCAGATATATATTCAGCTGCCTCTCTGAGTGGGCGTCTTGGTCTAGATCAACATTCCTACCGTGGTTCAAGGATAGCTGCCATGTTTGTGTCCCACAGCTCTGTTGCATGGCAGCTATTGTTTGTCTTGCACTCAGCCTCGACCTTCCAGCCGCAGGAACAAATCCAAGACTCTTCTGGATCTGAGGGCACAAGCAGTGTGGTCAGCCCACGACCTGCATTCCTGTACCCTACCTCTGTCAGGCCCGTGGGTGCTGCCCGAAGCTCGGCCCTGCAGGTCAGACAGACGGAGCTCTGTGTGCAAGACAGGGTGGACAAGCATGTGTCTCTGAGGCCGTCCCCATTTTACTGTGTTTACACAGGAAAGTCAACGGCCATGTTGGACCCTCAGCCTTTATCACAATGTTACTGGTGATCATGGTTAAACAAAAGCATTGTTTTATATTCATATCCTCCTGATCTGGGGCAAATAATATACCAAATTTAAAAAGCACAATCAACTCTTTTTAAGCTAAATGTCAGAAATATACAGTCAAATATATGGTTATACTTTGATTTCTTTGAACAGTAATGCAAAATATGTCATGAATAATTTTATAGACTCAGCTTGATTCCAAACTCACACTTATATAACTGAAGCCAAGTGTTCGATGTTATTATTTCTGTCGGTCATATCTTGCTCTGAAGTGCTCTAAATACCTTTATGATATTTTATGGAGACTAAAAGAACTTAAATAGTCGATTTTCTGATTAACAATGTGAAACGGTGATAAAAACCATTGACTCATGCAAGTCAAGTCTTGACTTGCATGAGGCAATGGTGCTCCATTCATCATGAATGGAGCACATTAATTTTGCAATCAATCCAATATAGTAAAACTAAATTGTAAACCTCGTGATGTCATCTGCAAAGATTAATCTAAAGGTTTACCACCCAGGTGTAATGGTGACTCCATATGATCCATTTGTGTCAGCCTGGTGAGGAAGTGGAAACCTATTCAGGGTGACCCCTGTCTCTCGTCTAATACTGACGTACAGTACAATCTAATGACACTGGCCAGAATAAATCAATAGACACCAGAAGGACACACATGTCTCACATGTCATGTTTTTTCTGAATTACAACTATTGTTTCAGCAGGATGTGGGTGTGACATGATGTTTTTGAGGATAGTCATCATGGAATGTAACAATAGAGTATGAAACCAGTCAAATTGAGCATAAAAAAGAGAATCATTTCCTTAATAAGAAAAGCCAATGAAGTCTAACCAAAAAACAATATAAAACTGATATAAAGAAAAATGTTCTCTCTTTTTATTGTATCATAATGGGCTTCATCTTGATAGAGTAAAATAGGTCCTGATATATTTGCCTGCAGATAGAGGCTGGAAAAGACAAAAACAGCATTAGACCTTACATTATCCTGAAATGAGGCAATATCACAGCATGACAGTCCATAAGGGATCGAGAGATGTAATTCAGGTCGTCAGGTCGTCGTCTCATTTGGATAAGGGCTACATCTTTAAACAGCAGGAAAACACAGTAGAATATTTCTAAGTTCCTGGAAAATTTGTTTCTGTTCATGTGCTGTTTCACTCTTTCAATTTTAGAGAATGAGTTTCTCTCTTCTAAGGTGAAGAAGCGTGTACAGGCAAGATGGAACGGTTGGAGAAAAGTGTCAGGTGTGATGTGTGATTGAAGAGTTTCAGCTAAAATGAAAGGAAAGGCGTACAAAACTGTGGTGAGACCAGCGATGTTGTTTGGTCTAGAGACAGTGTCACTGAAGAAAAGACAGGAGACAGAGCTGGAGGTAGCAGAGATGAAGATGCTGAGGTTCTCTCTGGGAGTGACCAGGAAGGATAGGATCAGGAATGAGTACATCAGAGGGACAGCACATGTTAGAGGTTTTGGAGATAAAGTCAGAGAGGCCAGACTGAGATGGTTTGGACATGTCCAGAGGAGAGATAGTGAATATATTGGTAGAAGGATGCAGAGTTTTGAACTGCCAGGCAGGAGGCCTAGAGGAAGACCAAAGAGGAGGTTTATGGATGTAGTGAAAGAGGACATGAAGGTAGTTGGTGTCAGAGAAGAGGATGCAGAAGACAGGGTTAGATGGAGGACACTGATTCGCTGTGGTTTCTCTCTTCTACAAAAGGTGCTTGTAGACTTTTTTTTTTTTTAAAAAGATCTCTAACAGAGAGGCATCTGTTCTAAATTATTAATATTCTGAGGGTGCATGGATGAAGAGGTCCATTACATTTCCTGCATGATGTTGTTCCACTTCAAATAGAGTTATACAACATTTCTAGCAGAATTTCCCACTATAAATGTTGAACATAACTATCACTGATCCTACCTTAGAGTTAGCATTATATTTAACTGTGTTTTTCACAGTTTCAGATTAGATCAATTATTAGATCAAATTTATGTGCATAATGTTGAATTTAATATCTTAGATTTCCATTGGTTCTGGGGAAGTTCTACAAATTCATATACCAGTGTGCAGACACAGACATTTGACTTGGGGTTTCATACAACAATCGTTCCCTTTCCTCTTGGTTGCTCCATATGTTAATCTGGGTGACTGTACATCTAAGCTGAACATGATCTACTAAGAAAATATATGAGTCTGATTCAACAATGGCCTCACAGTATTGCAGGTTGCTTTGCATCAGGGTGTGAGAGTAGCAACACTTGTTGCCCCTGCAGCCGGGATGGAGCAGATGGGCAGAGGAACAATGGCCGAACCCATGCAGAGGGCGGCAGAGACTGACACAGCCTCTGAAGCTACAAAGAATGCTTGGAACCAGGCCAGAGCCGCAGACCTCACTGCCACTCCAGCGTCACCGCAGCCCGTTCCCCGCCCTCACCCAACCTGACCCTCCTAGTGTCCCATGGTGCCCCAGGACCAAGAGGACAACACCTTCAAAGACTGCCTCCATGCACAACAAGAACTGCAAGCCAGAGTGAAGGAGCGACATACCCGGTGGTTGGTGCTGTGGACTGGTTTGCAAAAGGAGTAGAGAGACAGAGGAAGGTCAACCACACCCAAGCTCAGCAACCAGCATGGCTACGGCGAGCACCTCAGGGCAGAGCGCCTTCGGGCTCGGGAGGAAAAAGAAGAACCCCGGTCTCATGGATCAGATTAACAAGTTCCTTGGAGGAGAAAAAAAGAAAAGGAGCAAGGTGAGCACCATTCATTTTATTTAAAGGAAAGATCAATCTTATTTTAAATTTGCTGTAAAAAAAAAAAAAAGTCAATAGATAAGAGACCTTTTATGATAATACAATATTCTTCTTAGTGGTTGTTGGAAGTTGTGAACATTTTGGGTGAAGTCTGACATAGTGTAGTTCAAACCACATCAGAAGACTTTCAGATCGTCCCTATGATCACCTGATCACCTGGCAAATCAATTATCACGGGTGATAATTCCGCTGTGAAAACTATAGACCTCCACAATCTCTTCAGTAACTATGGAAACTACAGATATTTCAGTGGGTTCATGCAAACTTTAGTGAATGTGTAGGAGGATTTTCTTATTTAACACCAAATAGAACAGACAAGTGATTGTACTAATCCGTTCATTTTCTGTTACCGCTTCATCCGCTGTCGCGGCTCACGGGGAGCTGGAGCCTATCCCAGCTCGATTAGGGCGTGAGGTGGGGGAAACTCCGGGCAAGACGCCAGTTCACTGCGGAGCCACACAGAGACAGACAACCACGCACACACACTCACACCTACAGTCAATTTAGGACCGGGCAATGAACCTTAGGCGCATGTTTTTGGAGATGGGAGGAAGCCGGAGAACCCGGAGAGAACCCACGAAGACACGGGGAGGACAAGCAAACTCCGCACAGAGCGGGACTCGGACCCGGTACCGCCTTGCTGTGTGTCGGCAGCGCTACCCACTGCGCCACCGCGCCGCCCTGATTGTACTAATAATAGAACTAAAAATTAAAACTCAACAGACACTCCTTAGTTTACATTTTTAAAGTCAGGTCTTGCTACTAAGAATCACAATCACCGAAAAATTTAATTCATTCTCTAGCAGTTTAGCAGTTTTTATTATTATTATTATTATTATTATTATTATTATTATTATTATTATTAATAATAATAATAATAATAATAATAATAATAATAATAATAATAATAATATTATTATTATTATTATTATTATTATTATTATTATTATTATCATTATTATTATTATAATAATGTATTAGATTTATATAGCGCTTTTCTAGGCACTAAAAGATGTTTTTACATTGGCTCCATTATTTATTCACTCCTCATTCATAGCAAACGACATGTGTAGCCACAGCTGCCCCGGGGCAGACTGACGGAAAAGTGGCACCCAATCTGCACCAAAGACCTCTCTGACCACTACAGGAACAATTGCTCACATTCACAACCCAGCGAGTCCCTCAATGAAAAATATATTGATTATTTTTATAATTTGCTTAACTGTTTATTTTGCACATTTAAATTCTATTTCATTGGCATTTTATTGTATTTTGACACTTTGCAGGATAACCAGAGAACAACTCCTAAAAATTATGACAATGTTATTTGGCCGACTGTGGTGCTAACAGATGTGTTGCTGTAATGACATACTGGAACATGCATGTTTAATAATTTTTAGATCAAATTTATTCATCATTGCTTCATAATTACCACTTCTACCTCGACTTTCTAAACACGCCACATTCAGTTGCTGTCACTGTGTCACTCATCTGTGGATTCATACTGTGAGCTGGAAGGGGCCCTAAGGGGCCCTAAGGCTCTCATATAGACCCTCCTTCCACTTACGTGTTCTTCCATGTTGGAGCAGCCCAACATTTTAGACATAAGAGTCTTCACATTTGTCCCTTCACAGCCTCCATACTGTGTGTATCTACATGACATCAGTATATCCTGCTTCACGCTGCCATTAGTATTTTAATTCCATCTGAATTATTCAACTTTCAGAATTCTGTGTACTTTTGGGCACATCAGTGAGTCTTGTACCTTTCACAGTTATTGTAATTATTAAATTAGGTGGTCTGATGCATTCTAGGAAAAACGTCAAGGTAGTGACTGGTGCTTATTGACACTCAGGCATCATGAACACAGTGCATAAACATACTTTTTTAATGCTGCTGAGTTATATGGCATGTGTGGATCTAAAAACCTGACGTCATTCAGTTTGGTTCCAATCACATCTCTTATTACATCTGATTCTCACAGGGGTCGTTTCGGGGTCATCTGTCCACCTCACCCCAGCAGTCCTCCACTCGCCGCCGCACCAATGAGAACGCTGTGGCACATTTCTTCAGGAGCTTGGTGAGTTCTTTGTATACATAATATTATAACATGTGCATGAAGTCATGTTTGGTGGCATCATGCTAACAAGTTTCATTCAGATGTTACAATAGCCAAAAAAACCCCAAACAGTTTCATTCGATTTGGACTGAGTGACTGTTGGCATCACTAACGTGGCAGCATTTCAAAAACATTATGCTGAGCTTCACTCACTGATCATAACATGGACTCATTTACATAGACCTGCTGAGAAAAAAGGGAATGTGGGAAGTTTATATCAGTGGCTCAATTATCTACTATTGCGTTTTCCTCCAATCAGTCATTTTATTGTTTGTTTCTTGGTGTTTCTTAGGTTTCATCTCCTCGTCCTAAATCCAGGGTGAGTCTCATTTTGTCACAAATTTTGTTTGCTGATCATTCCAGATGTGCAGCTGCAGGGCGAAAGTACAGAGATGCTATGACGACTCAAAAGACGACCTCTGATCAGGTTTAGACTGTTTGCCTTAGTAAAACACACATCCAATATTTTTTTAAGGACTGTGTGAACACAGGAATCCCAACTTTCATCCTTGATCAGTCACATTTGTCATCCTTCACTGTTGTGGCGACCGTATTTCAAAAGATGCTGGAACTTTTGATTGTGAATATCACGTAACATTCAAAAGTATCATCTTTACTAGACTTAAACTGAACAAATTAATGTGCTCCTTTTTGTGCAAAATGATGCCATTCACTCTTTATAGCTGTCGCCTTCTCTGCCACCGTGTCTACAAGCATGAAGTCCTTTGAGCCCCTCCCTTCTGCTTTGTAGCCCAGTTAGTGATCAATGAGTGTGAGTTTCTATCACTAAATGGTGAGGGGAAACTCACACTCATAGTGAATTACGAAAGCACACAATTTGATTCGCAAATTATCTCTCAAATATGCTTTTATTTTTGCTGATGCAGATAACTCATGCCTAGCATGCATTGCTGTGCACTACCTACAGTTTTGTAGGACACATACGTTCACTTTAGATCCAGATATATTTGTTAGATGTGAGCTTATCCAACTCTGGCACCATCCAGTCAAACGCAGAAAGCAATGCATGCAGCTAGCCTCCTCCCCACTGGATCCCATTTTATAACTACTTCAGTCACACAATCTTGCAAGTATATAGTCCATGATAATATTTTTGAATACACACTAGAAGTGGCTTCACATGCCTCTCAGATGACAAGTTTTACGTAGTGATATGAGAAAAACCATGAGCCAAACACTTACTTTTCTCCACCATATTTTTGCATCTGTGACTTCAAATGCCGTTTTTGATTTGTTCAGTAGAGGTCTGTTTAAATGATGTTTTTGACTTAATATCACCCATCGAGGAAAATTCTATGTTTCGTCAAAATAATCAGGATCCAACCTGTGGAAAACAGGAATTTAACAAAGTTCAGTGTGTGGGAAATGTATCTGCCTAATTTAATACTTTCCCATTTAATAAGAAAACAAAAGGCAAATAACTAGGCTTTAAAGTCTGGAAAATCTGCACCACATTTTATTACAATGAAGTCTATAGCTGAGATATTTATATGCTAACTGTGGCTAAAATATCTTCACATAATGGCTCAAAGGTGTAAATGGGTGTTTTAAAATAACTGCAATAATGATCATTATTGCTACATAACATAATAAAATAATAAATAAAATCATTAGTATTCTATGTTGTATTTAAGTTTTCATATTTTTGATATGTATTTTTTGTCTTGCCACCCCAAGAGCAAAGCAAAATTGCGCCCATTGCCAATCGATCGAAGGCAGGGGCAGGGGAGCGATGTCCAAAAAACAAAGACAAACAAAAGTACAAAGAATGTCCCAACATTGCAAAGCAATCTAAAATCCGAGGAAAGAATCACAAACACCAGTAACACAGGATATCTACACATCATGAGGAGGACATCAGCTGTACATGGAGGTGGTAACAAAACACAGGAGAAACTAATGAGGGAAGAGCAGAACAAAAAGCAGCCAAAAAAAACCCCCATAGAGATTAAAATAAAGACAGGAAGCAAACCAAATCTAAACCATGCCATTAAGACGCTTTTTGTGCAACGACAAATATGAATGAGTCAGAAACATAAAACACTGGGAACTGGCAGGATGAGGTATTTACCTCATCATGGCCGGGTTGGCCATCTATTATCTGTTTGTGGATTATACTCAGACGCTGGCGCTGCTCCGCTCTCATCTCATTATGTCACTGTCTTTTTCTTTTTCATGTCCAGTGGAGAGAAATATTGGGTTTGGTATGTCACACATTCTTTCATTTTAAAATCAAACAAAGAGGCTCACTGCCGATCGCACCTGTGTGTTTGTGTGCGTGTGTGTGTGTGTGTGCGTGTGTGTGTGTGTGTGTGTGTGTGTGTGTGTGTGTGTGTGTGTGTGTGTGTGTGTAGCTAATGAATCTCTTTCTATCTGTAGAGAGCTCCTCTGCCACGTGTCTTTGTCTGCGGCACACCTGCTACCTAACATCAATGCTCATCCCGTCCTTTTCTCAGTTTGACTTCAATCCGTGAGGTTTTTTAGGGAGAAATATCTTTTGAATCTCAGCTTGTGGATTTGAGACATGTTCGAATGAAAAGCTGATTCACCAGCTCTGACATACACTTGCTGAAAAGCAAAAGCGAGGCTAACAGCAGCTCTCTCTTTCTACAGATAATCCTTTCCTATCATTAGATTAGATTTTTTTTAATTTGTTTTTTTTTTTTGGGCTCATTTGAAAATTTATTTTCTTTGCTCCATCCAGAGCGACTCACTGCTCCTGGATGACTTTGAAACTGCTCAGCTTTTTATGAACCACAACCGGTAAACATATTTTCTTGTAGGAACGGCATCGCTATCCTCTTTCTCCTGTTTGTACACGTCCATCCCGTCTGTGCCAGATCCATCTTTTTACACGCTCGCCCTTCTTTGTGTCTCATTTTGTGTGGTTGACGGCCTCGAGCATGTCATTTGGTGGTGATTATCCACTCATGTCCTCTGTGTCACTTCACTCTGAGCCCTAGTTTGTCCTTGTAATCACTTTTCTCCTGGAGGTTGCTGTTTTCTGAGCCTGCTCCTGTTCTGTGTTCATGTTTTTCTCTGTGTCTCTCTCATGTTATTATCTTAAATAACATATCTAAGATCTGAGAAATGTGATGCTGTTGTTGCAGACACCACATACCTGATGTCTAGTTATTGTTTTTTCCTATTCTTAAATTGAGGATTTGAAACATTTATATAATTGTGTATAATTTATAAATGTTTAATAATTACAAATCTCGTTTTACTTTATTGTCCACAAGATATTCAGCTCGCTGCAATGCCCATACAAAACTTTATTGAAACATCCAAATGTCCAAACATCAATTCTAAGAGAATAATAGATGATGGATCTTTAAAAAGGAACAAATGTGCAACAAGAAAGTATTCCGTCTTTTCCTTATTTATGAGGTTTTGTTTGTTTTGTGTTTTTTCTGTTCAGCAGTAGCAATAATTCTGCTCCCCATTACATTTTAGAGCATATATATGTATTTCATGTATATGCCAGTGGAACATCTCTGATGATCTGAGGAAAAAATACTGTGTAAAGAATGAGTCCATCATTTAAACATCAGGTTAAAGGTCGTGCTGCAACAAAGCAGGAAGTGTGGTTTCAACGTTCAGACCTTCATCTGTGCTTACAGAGTATTTTCTTCCAGACCTCGTCACCGCGTGCCGAGGGCGCAAAGTCGCCGGTCCGAAGACGCAGAGACCAAAGCACACTGTCCAGACTCTTCAACCTGGTGAGCTTATGAAACGTCTACTCCTTGGTTTTCTGCAAAATGCCCTCTTTGTGGTGATAAAACTGGGCTTCATGAAGAATTTCCTGTTTGTGTTTGCTCAAATGAAACAGTGATGCTCTCATCAGGGATCAGTGAGTAATCAATCAGTACAGCACATTGATTTTAGCTGTGATCGTTTGTCATTGATTGTCTTTCATCAACAGCCTGCCATCATAATAAACTAATGTGCATTTTACATTCACACTACATGTAAACTTAAATATTGTAGTAGTCTTACATGTATTTGTTTAGTTTTCTTCTACTGTCATCTACCTCAACTCCCTTAATAAAGCTTCATTTTCAGTTTGGATGATCTTAGCATATATTAAGTACCTGACAATCACATCTTTCATGAACTTTCAGCACAATTTTAGTTCAATCTCATCTTTGGGAAACAGAAACTCATTTTTCTCAGATACACCATCATCCTCTGTCGTCTCTGCAGGGAGAGACCAAGTCCCGTCCACCACCTAAACGCTGGAGCACCATCTTCTGAGGTCTCTGCTGAAGACCAGATGACAGATCCAAAACCAACGGGACAAGATGAAGGAGGAGGGACAGATCTGCAAACGGCGGGCTCGCAACCTCAAGAAATGTTAACCCTCTAACAAAGCCTCCACATTTAGACACACAAACACCACTACACGGGGATGTAGGTGTGCACTGTGCCAGTTTCATTCTTAACAGCTATTTTAAGCATACTTCTATCTTGTTCTCAGTCATTATTTATCTGTTTATAAGAGGTTTGGTATTGCTTTTAGTAAAAAAAAAAAAAATCATCCTGTAAAAACCGACCATTCAACCGTGTCGTTCTGATGGTGCTACTGTCTGCTGTCTGAGGCTCATTCATGGCTGATGTTTCTCTATTTGTCTTCTGTCATCTGTATTTTATAATCTAGAAACACATCGTGTAGCTCACTGCTTTCTCGAAACGCGTTTGCTTTTGTCGCACATGAGGTTTAGATATACAACTCTCCTGTTTGTGGATGAAGTGCCTGGTTAAAAACAATATATATGAGCTTTATATGAGTAGTGTGTTCTCTAATTTTATTGTTATTTTCTTTCATTACGCTTCAGTGCTATTAATAGACATGTGCAGTAAGATGTCATTCATGTCTACAAAACAATAAAAGGCCCTTTATAGATGCACTTTTCATTATGCAACAACAGGTGTCCTCAAAACAAATGGTCTGTTCAAAGTACGTTTGAATCTTTAATTGTAGTTGTGTTTTATTGAGAAGGTGACAGACAGGCGTTGGATTAATCTGGTGGTCAGATCGTACGTGGTTCAGAGGTTTCTGGAGGAAGCACCAGGATGGTACAAGGAGTGTTGATCTTAAATGTTGTGAGGCACGTTTCTTCCATGATAAACTACATCACCACTCTCACGTATACATAGAGTCCTGTGTTTGTATGTTCATTCAACTGAATAGTCCAAAGAACAAAGGCGTGTTTTTGTGATGTCGCTGACGTGTGGAGTGGAATACAGACATTAAAACAGAGAAAGTGTTTTGTTTCCTATTTATGTCAAACTAACTCAAAATAAAATGCATGTCTTCTTTCTGTTATTAAACTTTCTAAAGTCGATTGTCTGGTTTCATGTTTTTACATGCTTAAGATGCTGTGTTTCCAACATTTGCTTTAATGAACTATTGAGGAAAAAGGGCTCCTTGTTGTTCTTGCTGTGGGTTGAAGAGATAATATAACTCTCCAAAAAGTCAAACTATTCTCATCTTCATCTGTGCAGGTTGAACTTTCATCTTTTAAATTACTCCCTAATGTCGGTGAATGAAGTTGCCATAGCACATTTTAAACAGGTTTATTCAGCAACCAAATAAATGGAGATAGAATAAATCAAATTCTATTTTATTAGCCTGTAATTGAACTCATAACCCACCACAGGAAAGATTTACACATCATCTCTGAGTACCTCCTGGGAGCCAGTCGTCTGTCTCTGAATATAATACCAATATTAAGTTATTTCAAGTGATGACCTCGACTATCCCACACCTTACATTTTATCCTACCTTTAATTAAAAACTGAATGCATGTCACACTGATAAGTAGGAAAGACAATTCTTGTCATCTTTAATAATGTATCAATCTTCTCTAGGACAAGTGGAAATCAATCAACGACTCATAAAAAAGAACAATTTATAAACCTGAGCATGCATAGCAAGATTTTGTTCTAAACTCCCCGCTAAAAGTGCAAAAGTTTTTTTTCTCTCAGACCCACCACTGTTACCAAAACATCAGAAAACAAAGAACAACAGGGTTAGGGTTGCTCTGCAGATGATGATCATTCCGGTCCTCAAATTTAATGTATGTACTAAGTGACTAGTAATTCAAGGTTGTTTTATTTTTGTTTTGCAAAAATGAAATTTATTAGATCTCCAACCAGAAATAAATGTGTTGCGCCTGAGTGGACGACACCCTTCATTCTTCAATGTCACGTTGCGATGAAGAGTTGGATCAGACTGCAGTAGTCCATCATCACAAGTGAAGTGATCATTATGTCCGCGTGATACTGAAGAATTCCACGTGTCCTCGGTGGAGCTGACTGCTGAGGCATGTGAGTCGCCGTAGTCAAAATATTTTAGAATTAGTGACAAAGTCAAGATGTGTTGACGTGATTTGATCACAGGAGACACTGCATGTTAGCCAAGGCAGACCCCTGGTGGTCCAGCGTTGTGCTGCATCTAGACATATCGAAACAAAACCAGTGGTCCGCTCAGTCAGGCTTCCGGAGAACGATTTTCAGTGTAAAAGATTACCCAAAATTCTTTTACAGTGGTCTACAGAGAGAAAGAACCCACAACGTATAAATCGAACCCCAACATTTTATAACTGTTCTGAAATGAATTCCAAACTTCCACAATCTATCAAAACCATCTTTTATTACCACTACTACACGCCTTTGGTTGTCAAGAGACATCAGCATGGCACAGAAAATATTTGTACACCGTTATGTATTAATCCAAGATCAGTAGCAAAAAAATTATGTGCAAAATTAACTTTATTCTGGAATCACAACTGTTTGTTACAGACATGTTACAGCATCACTAAACAACCACTGTGCCAACATGGCACTGCATGATAAAGATCACTTGATGAGGCATATAGTTTTATTTTCACTCAAAACATGAAAAGAAGATTAAAAAAGGATGCGATCAATCAGTGATATCCATCTAACGTCAGAATTCATCCTCCTATTTTATTTCTGCACAAACAAAATGAAGTTTCTCACGGCTGCTCAGCTTCCACCAAAGCTGTCGCTGGCCTCCTCTTTTAAAACATGACTACTGCTGTTCAGACTTTGTGACTGAGTACTGAGCTGGTCCACTATCCCAGTCACACTGCTCAGCAGGCCCCCCATTCCGTCCTCCATCTCCCCATGAAAGTCCACTTCCTCCACTTTCACCTGTCCCTCCGGTGCCAGAAAAGCCTCCCCATCCTCAAAGCTGTAACTGTAGTTGTCGTCCATGTCTGCTGCTGGTGTGCTCGTGTTGTTGGCGTTAGCTGTGGAGCTGGAGGCGAGTCTCTCACATCGTGCCTGATGCCGGAGGAAGCTGTCCCTCCAAATGACTTTCTTCCCACACAGCCCACACTCGTAGGGTCGCAGGCCTCCGTGGGTCTTGAGGTGCTTGGTTAGGTGGTGCTTCATCTTGAAGGACTTTGTGCAAACTGGGCAGCCGAATGGCCGTAGGTTGAGGTGCTGCATCTTTACGTGACGGTCGCGCATGCTCTTCAGGGTGTAGGCTTTGCCGCAGTGGCAGAAGTGGACCTTGCCTGTGTAGGGAGCACCGGCAAGGGACACAGAGGATGATGAAGATGGGGTCGGGGGTGAAGAGGGTGGTGGAAATGCAGCAGAGGATGGAGACATGTGGCGATTTGAGGTAGGGGTCAGGGAGCTACCCTGCCCTCCGCTGGTGGAGGGCCAGTTGACCTCTGACCCCGCTATGGTGAAGTCAGGAGACGCGGGCGCTAAAGGCCTCTGTGAAACCTGTCCCGTGCCCTCCTCGATCTCATCATACGTGTCTCTGCTAAAGCTCCCCCCTGTGAAACACTCAAAGTCCACATCCTCCTCCTCCTCCACTTTACTGCAGGTGCCCCCCTCTGCTTCCTGAGGCCTCTGCTCCTGTTGAGACCAGGGACTCTCCTGCCACTGCAGCCGGGTCGAGACTGGACAAGAAGGGCCCGGAACCCCTTCGTCCGTTTGGCAAGCGTGAGCACTGGGCAGGTCCGAGGGGGGGTCCCGACTTGCTGGGTCTCTTTGAACTTTGTCCTTTATCTCCACTGTGGCTGCCTTCCCAGTGCTTTGTACAACGCCTCCACTGTCGTTTGAAATTTGGTGGAAGCCTGTGGGAGAAATGCAAAATAAAAAAGATCGCTGCAGCACATTTATACAAGAGAATGAACGCAGGAGGGGTCCCATTATAAGAGGAGACATCTAATCTAGAGCTAAATCTAACTGTTTGTGGTGGGGATAACATTTGAATTAGCAGAGCATTGTTATTATTAACGAATGCATTCAGACACTGACCACTTAAATATTTGAATAAAATATGACTTTACACACTACGACTTTCAATGTTGTACATGTAGTAAATGAACTGCACCTTATTCCACTGCTCAACTCATTGGCTGCCATTGATGTCTAGATTCGTCAATGACGTTTTTCAACGGGGAGGGCTGGAGGAGCTTGTCAGTAAAAATCAGGCTTCTAATCATGGAATTTAGCATCATAACGACTGAACCAATTATGGAACAGAGGATGGAGAATCAGAGGAAGACAAATAAATTACAGCTGTTTATAATCCAACAAAGTTTGCGTATGTCACTGATCACCCGCCAGTGAGGTTTTGTTACTTTTTTAGAGCAGACTAGCAGGTGTAACGGTCTTAATGGTACTTCATCTCACTCTGTTTTATTCATTTCCCTTTTGACAACTATTGGTATTTTTCTCTAATGTGACCCTGTCTGTGCAATGTAAATTGTTAAAAAAGCCTCCGCATTTCACATAACTTCAGTAGAAATTGCGATCACCAGCAAAAACATCTGTCGAGAGTAACAGCAACGAAGATATGTAGGCTCTGTAGGACTGAAGTTGTGATATCTGCACCTCATTCTTCTCAGTTTACACATTTCTATGACTTAAGTGACCTGGATTTATGAGATGTCCCTCTTTCCAACAGGTTTTCATTTAGTCAGGAATCATATTTGTGAAAGACACCACTGAAGAGGAGGGTAACTGACTTCTGAATTGTGCTCTAAACTTTCTACACACAGCAGACTATGTTGCTTAAAGATTTTTTCATGCTATTTTGACGAAGAAGTGAAAATCTTTTGAAGAAGTGAACTCTTACCACAGTTTCCCATTTGAGCCAAGCCTTCCTTCCTCTCCACTCCCTCTTCTCCAACTCCCTCATCTGCCTCAATGTTTTTCTTCAAATTCTTCCTTTTCTCTTGTGGCTCATCACCGTACGGAGTCTCTCTGTTCTTATCGAGAACTCTATCGACGCTCGGCGGCGGTCCCCGCTGTGGAAACCTGACTTTCTGCCTCACTGTTTCACCGTAAGGTAACCCCACTGGGGTCCGGGTATTGTGCCCCGGTCCGTCATGAGCGAAGTGGCTATTCCTGGCGTGGCTGGACGCCCACACCTCCTCACAGCTGGTGTAATCTCCATCAACATAGCCAGGGAGAGACTCGAGTTGGGAGTCTGCTAAGTGCTGAGCTGATGTGGGCCGTGCGCGCCCCCACTTAGGAAACTGCTGAGGGCGTCTCCATGTAGCTAAGGGAGGCAAGGCATCGGGCTTCCTCTCCTTCTTTCTTCCCTCCGTTTCCACGTATAAGCAGTCAGTGCTGCTGGGGGACTGCTGGCGAGATGCGGGGCCCGTGTGAGCTCCAGCAGTCTCTCCAGGGGCGGCTTCGACTGAGGGCCGAGGCCTCTTGAGGATCTCGGTGCATTTGTCCACAATGTGCCACATTTGGAGGAAACTGGCCACTGTGACGTAGTTAACGATGTCATCATGCACAATGCTCAGCTGGCCAGTGTAGGCAGAACTCAGGACGCTATCAAACGCTACCGGGTCCATAACGGAAGGTAAAGACACGGTCGTAACGTTCTTCAGCAAAACCTGTTAAGAACAGAGACGGGCTGTTTTATATACTTACACAAAAAAAAAGGGTTGTATGAATAAATGAGTGCATGAACTAACGTGAGCATCAATACATTTCACTCTCATGCAGCCAGGCCTACCTGGTCATGAAAGTAAGGTGAGGATGCAGCAAGTACACAGCGATGGGCCCTGAACACTTGACCTTGAACCTGGATAGAGAGGTCACACAGCCTGCCCTCCTCCCGCTGGCGGTTCAGATTGTCCATCACAGCAGCACGGGCGCCAGGGAAACAGACCTGGACAGTCAAAGAAGCCGCAGACCCACTGCATGATGGGTCCATGGTCACTCTAATCTATAAAGAAAATAAAGAAACATCAGTCCAAAAGTGGTCAATTGTTTGTGTTACCCAAAATACTTTACAGCTATTTTCTAATGTTTTACACACGATGTAGTAGTGATATAGTAATATTAAATAGTATTATAGTCTTAAACTTGTATTTGCTCAAGACAGTGCTAGTAGTAAGTCAGTGACTTAATGTAATGGCTTTCAAATTAGAATGAAGAACAGGTCGAAACAGGGCAGCACGGTGGTGCAGTGGGTAGCGCTGCGAGATGGTTCTGGGTTCAATTCCTGTCTGTGCAGACTTTGTATGTTCTCCCCTGTCTACTTTCTCTGCAGGTTCTCTCTCTCCTTATACAGCTTTAATTTTTCACCCCAAACACGAACGTACATCGTTATTTGTTTTTTCGTGTGACCCTGCAATCATTCAGGGTGTACCCCACCTCTTGCCTGTAGCCAGCTGGGATAGACTCCAGCCCTGACCGGCAAGACGGATGACAGCAGTTGGATGGATTTCTTCTTCTCCTTTCGGCTTTTCCCTTTGTTGACCCTAAGTACCTAAAATCCTCCACCTTCTTGATCTCTTCTCCCTCTAACCTCACTCTTCCACTTGGGTCCCTCTCATTCACACACATGCACTCTGTCTTACTGCGGCTAACCTTCATTCCTCTCCTTATTTACAACTTTTTAATAATATTTATCCTCCCATAAAAAAGTATCAGCAAAAGCATAGGATGATTCTGAACTTTCTTCAACAATATGCTGAACTTGAAGCAGGATGTATGAATAGTACCTGGTATTAATCCCCCCAGTAAATCAAGACATCAGCTAAAAAAACCATTTTGTTAACTATGTTTGGTTTACAGCAGCACGCTTCTGAACTAGTATAACTACTGTAACCTGTGCCAGAGTAATATTTAGAGTTATCCTAACATGTATCATCAGGTACCATTAATATCAGATTAACTTCCAATAACTGTACACAGTCTACCGATTAATTAATCACTATAAATAATCAAAATGACTCATCCAACATCTTTTATGGAATAAAAGAATAAAAGTCTCCACCGGATTCTGACATTTGGCTAAAGCTAATGTTAGCTATGTATGCTAGGCAGCCCTGGTGTAACCATTACGGTCCGGCATCTAGCTTTAAATCGTTTCAAATGGACTTGGTTTTGTTACTTATAGTTATGGTATCTTTATTTATAGTTATGGACACATAAAATAGTTTTTTCGTTTTTTTGTTAGTTTGCGTTTGTTCGTGTTTAGCATGTAGCTAACGAGTGGTCTCTGCTAGCTAACTAGCTAGCCAGTTTTGTTTTTCCTAGTTAGCTTGTTAGCTAGTTAGCTAGTATTATGATAATTACCTTTACTGAGGAAGTCGAGGGTTTTTTTCCTTCATGTAGTTCGGTGCCACTTAACTGCAGCACGTCATGCTTATTGTTATTTCCAAACGTACCGTTTAATTGTCTAAAAACAAACAAACAGAACAGAACCAGGCTAGTAAAGGCTAACAGCAGCTTTGCCCGTAGGCGTAGCTGATGCTAGCTGCCGAACAGAGCAGCATCAGCATCCCCGATCTCAGCCCGACTGGGAGTTCGGTGCGAAAGTTGAGGGGAAAAAATAAAATGTCATCATCTGTTCTCGTCCAGCTGCATCTTTTATGGGGGAAAAAATGAGTTTAGGTTATAAAAGTTTAGTGTCCAACTTCAAAGTGGTTATTAAAAGTTTGTACTTGTACTTGTACTCGGGTTTATATGATCCAGATTCCATCACTGGATCACTCCGCCCCGCCTGAGTCCAGTTAAAGGACCAGTTCACCCACTCGCATCCAGATAGTCCCTTCAGTCTAGATAACGGTACTTTAAACCCGGGTTGAGTTCCCGCAGCATTTCCACGCCACGCTAACCCGCTGTCAGCTGGAGCTCCGTCGTCATCCGCAGCATCCGTGCGCTCTTACGCGCCGAGCCGTTTTTACCGCAGTGCATCCGCAGAGCGTCCCGCGATCTGCGCGCCAGCGGAGCTGCTCCCTGTGGCGCAAGGGAAACACCGCGGACTGGAGCGAGGACGACTGGATGACATCTTCTTCTTCTTTTCCGGCGTTTTTTTTTTTTTTTAGTTGTAGCTGTATGCGGTTACATATTCTCATCTGAAATGCCAACGCGACCGAAACACGGCGTGATCAGATAGGTGGAATTCATTGTTCCCACATTCAGCCATCATTTCCCAGCGAGTGTTCCTCCGAACAGACGGATCAGCTGGACAAGAGGAGGCCTGCGGCTCGGGATAAGCATTTGATGCCAGTGAATATGTCCAGAGCTTTAGATTTTTTGGTAGCCTGTAGCCATTTGATCGTTATAGAGCATGAATATTAATTATATATGCACTGATTTGCGAGTGTAACATCAGAATAGATCAGTAGCTGGCATGTTGCACATTATATAAAGACGTATTGTTGCGCGCCTGTGCCGTCTGTATTTACCAACAGCACACATCGACGCTCCCGCGTTGGACATTATTCGACTTACTTTATCTCAGGGAGGAAAATGCTCACAATCCCAGGCTGCTGATCTGGGAATACTGTGAGTCACCACCATTCTGGATTGCATCGGATGTGAGAGCTGACGGCTGCGTCAACAGCTGCAATATTCCCGCTGTTGGGACCAATAATTCCCGACAGGACAGCATCCCTGTCTTGAGCCAAGCAGGTTGGACATTTCAAAACAGGCCTGTAGGAAAATCTTCCAGTTACAGTTTGCACCTCATGATGTAAGATGTAGCTGCAAGCTTCCCGGATATATTCATGTTATATTTTCGCACTTTACTGATGCACAGATTTTGAAATTTTACCCATTCACGCACGTCTTCTTAGGAAAATTCTTATTATTCTGCACTTGGATGTGTATTAGCTTTATATTTTAGAGTTTGGAAGTTTATATTTCTTGAAGAGCCTCATCAGAAGAGCATCTCTTCCATCCTCCGGTGATATGGCAGCTTTACGCATCCTGCTCCCGGTTCTCCTCTGCGCCTCGTTCGGTGAGATGATGCTGATGGCATGAAGGCTTCACGCCTTGTTCTCAGATTGTGTTTACCCCACAGCACTGGTGTTTGTCTCTTGTGTTCCCAGTGTACCAGTGTCACGGGGCCTGTGCAGAAGTGGACTCTGACACAGAAGCAGTGGCAGGAACCGGCTTCAAATTGGGATGCATCTCCTGCAAGAGGAGGAGTGAGGTGGATGGTTCTGCCACGGTGGAATGGTACTTCAGGGCCAAAGGAGAGGTGGAGTTTGTTCATGTGAGCACAAATCTGACATATGGAATAATTAATTTGATGTTGGCACGCAATGTAACTCGGTGTGTGTGATGGTTGTGATGCTGAAGGAATTTTAGACAATTATCCTAGAAGTCAGACTTGTTCTATACGCATTTTTATTAGCTGTTTAAAAATGCATATGCAGTGCACTTTCTTCCACTTCCATGATGGCCCACAGTGCTGAGGTCATTCTAAGGTTTAAATGGAATCGATCGTGATCTTTTATTCCACAGAGATCATGTAGCTCCGAGGATGACGCGCGGCTGCATCGGCTCCTCTGTCTGCTTTAGTGGATGCTGTGGTAACGCAGACACAGATGCACAATCAATGCTGTGAAGTAGTGAACGACATGTAATTAAACCAGCAGTTCAGCTGCATTTGCAGCAGCTTGCTGGTTGTTCAATGTTCACGTTTGCAAAATGATTAAAGTTCAAGTTGAGTTCACTTGGCCGCCTGAGAAATCCCACTTTGCGCAATATCCCTTCCTGGAATGTACTGTTGCTCACATTGTCTCCACAGATGGTGTTTTATTTGGTTCATGAATGATTTGTGGACCACTTTTTGCAAAAAGAAAGAAAAAATTGTCTTTTTTTTGACATTTTATATGTTAAATTCATATTTTAACAAAATTAAAGTCCTTCAAGGACGGTAAAGTGTCTTGCCCAAGGACACAACAACATATTATATGACATATGGGAAGTTTGTGGATATGATCATCCATTGTTTTGGTTTTTTTATATGAATTTCAAGAGAAAGAGTATTGGACATTATTTCCCATGCATAAACATGCACACGACTGTATGAAAATAACACCGCTCCTTGATTATTATATATTGAGTTATTTCTTGAGCACACGTCATCACGGCATTATTAACCAGTGAGCCTTGAAACAATAGAGTGGATGCTCTAACAATTGAGCCCTGGAAATAACACATCTATAGAGAAAGATTTAAATCAGACAATACTTCATTGATATGAAGAGGATATGCTTCAATTTTACAGCAATGAAGACAATAACAAGGCAGGAACAAGAAATGAATGTTTTGAAATATAAATGTGACAACAGTTATATTCAAAAGCTGTATGTTTTCCATTAGAAAACTTCTACATGATTTATATGTTATGCAAATCATGTTGTAACCATTCATGTGCTGCAGCACTGCTTGGATTCATCTTGACGTTTCTGTGCCACCAGATCTACACCTACAATGAGTACGGCCCCGCCATCGAAAACGAACGCTTTCAGGACCGTGTGGACTGGAATGGAAGCAAGAGGAGTAACGACATCCAAGATGCATCCATATACCTGCTCAACGTCACCTTCAACGACTCCGGCACCTACCGCTGCTTCTTCAACCGCATCCTCTTTTACAGTAACTACGAGTACAACACCGTCGTCAGCAAGGTGGTCCACCTCACTGTGGTGGCTAAAGGTACGATGACATCATCTGTTGTGATGTACACTTATGTCATTACTCTAGAGTATAATCATCTAATGGATTGACAGGTTGAATGTCAAAAAATATTGAAATGGGATTGAAAGCTACTTCTTGAGTTGATTTCGGCAGTCCAGTTGAATATCTTTGAATACTCGTGTAATGCTCACACAGAACAGTGAGGTGCTTAAACGGTGCAACAATATCGCCTAGAACAGGTTGTGTCAAAGCAGCCGCTGTCAGAAGGTTTTAATATCTGGACTTAAGAGCAGTTGTCAGTTTTAGTGGATCCTCCATGTGACCAAGTGGAGTGACTAAAAGGAGAGAATATTTTCAGGAACGGTGCTGTGCGAGCATTTAAAAACAAGTTGTTTCCAGCTTCTAGTTTGCAAAGTCATGTCGATGGCTTCATAAATTGAAACTCACAAAGAAGTCACATGAAAATGTCTTAAGTTGAGTGGCCTTTTCCCGGTAATGAACTCCAGATGTTTTGTGCTAAGAACGCTGGCCGGTGGCCTCTTTGGTGTCCGGTTCTTTATTTCCTGTCTTCCTGTGTGCAGCCACCAGAGGAACAGCTTCTATCGTGTCAGAGGTCATGATGTATGTGTCCATCATAGGCCTTCAAGTCTGGCTCCTCATAGAGATGATTTACTGCTATAGGAAAATAGCAGCAGCTGGGGAAGAGGCATTACGAGAAGCAGCGTAAGTATTTTTATTGTTTATGTATGAGTACAGTATGTACTAACAGTTGTAATCACAATTTTAGCGTTTTTTTTTTAACTTTTCTTTCTGTAATATTAGTGCATATTTTATTAGGTCAGATTCTTATTCTGACTAAACCTTTTAATATTGCAAAAATCCTTTTTTTAATAAACCACAGACACAAATTTTCACTTGTATTCAGTGAATTGTCAAGCTAACCGACAGCTGGGATGTCTGGGATCTTCACCCAGCAACTAGACGCCTACTAAACTAGTGGTGCATTTTAAACTAGACATTTTTATGAAATTTGTGCTTCATGAAGAGATTATTTCCTCATGGTTCCTCCACGCATTATTCATGTTCTGCTGCTGAACGTCTCTCCTGGGCTCATATTTGTGTCTTTGTCTGTCCTCTCACTTACCTGTTCTTTAAATCCATGTTTCCTTCATGTTTGTGTATCTAATGTATCACCCTGTCTACCGCTCATGTTTCTGTCTTGTCTGTCTCATCCTATTGTCGTCCTCCCTAGTCAAAACCAAAACCTCACTCTTGTAAGTCACATAAAGAATGTAGATCATAAATAACCACCACTGTGATGTTTTTCCACTCATTTCATAATGCTATAAGAATTTTTAATATTCCAATAATCACAGTTTTTTTTCTTTTTTACTCCTAGAAATGCTGAATATTTAGCGATAGCCTCAGAAAGTAAAGATAACTGTGCTGGAGTGCAGGTCGGAGAATAGCACAGGTACGTGGATGAAATGCATGTCGGCAGTGTCGCTTCATGATGAAATGTTGAATGTAAGGAAATGTCACAGCCTTGTATTTTGTTTGCTTTAATCATAAATCCACATAAAAAAAGTGAAAGCTATTGTAATATTGTTATAGTTGATTTTACAGTCCAACTATAACATCAACTTACACAGTCTTTTATTATTTTGTGAGTTACTTTATGCTCATTGTTAGATAAATGCATCATTTTTACACTTGAGTCTTTGATAGTTCAGAGGCTCAACTATCAGCCTCTATCAGCCTCTGTAATACGATGTATATTTATAGTACTTTATAGTAATATATAAATATATATATAGTACAAACATTTTATTTTTTTTAATTTATTTATCTTTTTGTTTAATATACTAACTAATATCATACCCAAAGGGAAATTAGTAGATCAAACCCCCAAACTACTTTTCTGTCAAACTGCTGCCAGGCATCTATTTCAATAGAGGGTATTTGGAGAGACTTCTTGATGAAACCTGAGACACAATGTCACCTGGAGAGTAAATATCACAACCAAAGCAACAAAAGGTCAAAAATGTCCTGGATTCCAAACTGAGGGAACAATCCAATAGATTGGTGGCAGCTCAGAGTTGGAATGCTTTCTACTGTTATGGTGGTTTTATTGTTCAGGGTTTAGTCAAAACAGTTACTGCTTAAGTCTTCTTCTTTTTTTACATTTCGGCCACTCAGCCCTGCGATGGAATCTATACTTGCTTACTTGCTCAGTTGGTTAGTAGTTTCTTCAAGAACCCAGCAAACCCTGCCAACCTTCGAACCCTGCCACATTGACATGTTTTCTTGAAGGTTTTTCCTGATAAATGGTTAACCTATAGCTGACATTTTTTCTAATGTGGTGAAGCAGCAATTCAAACTGAGATTATAATTAAGTCAAAATGAACATTTAATAACATAGCATGATATCATTGTTACAAATAATTTGCAAAATTAATATGCATTTCATATTTGCAATGTATTAATCAATGCATTTGTATTCCTGTTCCGTGTGATGTGTGGATATTATAAGAACCACCAGCATGCTATGTGTTATGGTAGAATTCAGCCTAAGAGAATCTTGCAAGATGAAACCTCATATGTTGAAAATGAAATGAGCTGCTATTTTTAGTTTACAAAGCAGTAAAGCATCTGGACATATTTTTCTTTTTCTTTTAATAATTCTGAATGTATATGTTGTAGATAGTATTAACCAGAATACTGGTCCATCCAAGTTCTTCAATTGTGATCACCCTTCCCCAAAATATATTAAATTATCATTAAAACGTCATCGTCAACTCAAGACAGTTGTGTTCATAGTTTGTTATTGAAGAATGAGATGTAGATCTGTGGGTCTAAACTGTTTTGTTGGATTATCTGTGGCAATATGGAAGCTCTCAAAAGGATATACAGTACATACATACTTCAGCATTCCATCGACTATGAAGTGTAAAAGATTATTAGTGGACTAAGTGACCCAGAAACTGCACCAGACCTGCATCTGATAGGGGAAACTAGTACTACAGGAAATGGATGGAAGCTGAAAGTCAGACAGAGAGGGTCATCATCACCCTCGACGCAGCTTCTTTACAAGAGTGGCCAAAGTGTCAACTGAACTCCCCAGACCCATGGTTTGGGTAAAACCAAAAGAAGGAGAGGAAGAAGAAATGAACTTTATAATAACCACTGAAGCTATTCAAAACTGCCTGCATTGTCCTACAGAAAATCATCCAGAGATGGGAGCACTGCTGTAAAGAGAAGAACAGAGCTAATAAACATTCTGCAGTAGAGCTGGATACCTCAGCCCCAGGCCTGAGTCCATTACCCCGATGTGATTGTGATGAACTGAATATCAAAAGTGACCCCAGTGGAACATAGTGGATTTCCCGAGTCATGTAAACTTTGCTGTATATTTGAAATCAAATGTGCTATATTGATTTCACAACTTTGCTCAACAGTGCAGTGTTCTGACTGGCTTGCGATCCAGTCATAATGAGGTTTTTTGAAATCAAAAAAAGTGTCAGTAAACTGGATGTGTAGATTTATACATGTAAGTAACGTACCTGAGTAGAGATTACCACAAACTACAACCCCAAGTTTACCATTAAACACCATTTTCATTGCGTTAGCATTTGTAGGCTGTACCTCAGAACTCTTGAAATCCTATATGTTATAAGTTCATGTGCTTTTTCTGTATGAACTGGTTTTGAAAGTGTTCCACTAAGCCCATGAATGTGTTGTCTTTATCTTTAGGCTTCTTTCATGGACTGAAGACATCTCTCCGCCCTCTGACCTGCATGTAGACTGCTTTGGAGAAGACTTCATCTCAACTCTATTTTACCTTCTCCTCAACACAAATGTATTTGACTTACAAAGGCAGCATGGTACCAGCACTGTATATAGGATTCTGCGTGCAACAGCATGTTATGAATTGTCACAAGACACCATTATGCATTTATGAGCCACATTGTAAAAGCATATAATGTACATTAACTGTTTCTCTAAGTACATGTAGTCACATATTTATATGAAGTGGGGCTATGGCTGTCTGCTGGACTCCATGAGGCTGAATGTAAGAGAAAGCTTTTTACTACATCATCTCCACTTAATGTAAAATAACAACACACGTATGTTCAAGTTGTTTCTAAATAAAATAGAATGTGATGGACTGTAATAGGTTTCCTTGCAGCTGATAGTCAAAAAACCAATGAAATCTCAAAATGTACTAATAAAAAGCAAAAAAGTAGGCATAACAGACACCCTCTGTTCAGAGTAACCTTTTAATGTGCAGTGCAGAATTCCAGTCATTCATATTCAAAACTTATTCACAGAACTGAATCAACACCAGCAATTAATCAACGTTTTTACAAGACGAAATGTCGTTTGAAGAACAAAATAATACCTTGCAATATTTAGATGAATGCACTTTTCTTCTGGGAGCTTAAACATACCGATTTATACTTCAATACGTGTGAAGAACAAAACTGGAATCTGAGCAGAGATGCAGCTGTTCTAGCTCTGTGTCAAGTTTGAACTAACATGTTTATCCTGGATGCAGTTGGTGAACTGAAGTTTAAGTACACAGCAGGTCTACCTGTTCAGAGACACCAGTTCATTCCACACTTTTGGTCAGAGCATCGCTCGCTGTTAAATCCTTTACATTCTATGGTCAATGATTCACCTCCAGACTCGAGCACCATTTCTCCTGCCGTCGTGAGATGATACCAACCACCAGCTACAGCTGTAACACACAGTCCGTGCCGGGGTACTGAGGCAGGTTGAGTTGGTGCCTCCTCTCCAGCTCCGGCGGCACAAACCTGCCTCCTAAGAAGTGGTACCTTCCTCTGAACAAGGAGGCAGCCTTCTTGGGAGCAGTGAGAGAGATGAGCATGTCGGGCTGCAGACCACCTACGCTTCCCTGCTCCACATCCCAACCTTAAAAAAATAAATACAACCAAACAGGATGTCACAATTCAGCCTGGGGGCCCGCTCCTTCATTTACCATATGAGTGGTTGTACATCTTATTAAACCATGAGATGATGGAAGAACAGTGTTGTGTGAGGACAGACCTGAGGGGATGTCGATGCTGACGACCGGGACTTTCGTCTTGTTCAGCTCATTCAAGATGGAAGCAAAAGGCTCTCGCACAGCCCCCTCGAAGCTGAAGCCAAAGATGGCGTCTATCACCACGTTATAAGCCTCATCGATCACGTCAGCCTGAGACAGAAGATTTCACATTAATTGTTGATGCTGCTAACAACACTTTGACCCTCACATACAGAAGGTGTGAAGTATTCACAATCTTGTCCAAACTGCAGGTCTCTGGTTTCACACATTCAATCCATTACTCTGGACTTCATCATCATTCTATCACCAGTTATTAAGTGGTGTTTGCTGCGATGGAAACTCTAACCCTCACAGGGATCATTAGAGCTTTGCTTCATCCAAACCTCATTTAACTGATCTAATAATGTGAAACAAAGCTTGACATCACCACTGTGGATGAACCTTCGACATTAGGAATTGATTACCAACAAACCTCAGGCATCTCCGTCAGAAAGGGGATATCCATTCTCTCGCACTGTGTGGTCAGGCCCTGGAACAGAGGCTTGTTCGGTCTCTTTGGGTAGAGAATGGCAGGTTCATAACCCTGACAGGGCCATTCAAAGGGACAGAGAATATCAATCATAGTCTGAACACCAACCAGCATCCATACCGAACAGACCAGGAGTTTGAACACATAGTTGTGGGCAAGGATAAACAGATACCATGGTGGTAATCTCTCCAAAAATAAAAAAGCAACAAAAAGAAGTGTTCATCACACTAAATGTGGTTTTTAATTGTGTTGTCTGCTGCATATCATTGGATTATTATGAATGATATGCATCAGGTGCGGCTTAGTAATTTAAATGCTTCATGAACTTTAGGATGGTGAGGCATTGGGTAGCACTGTCACCTCACAGCAAGAAGGTTCCCAGTTCCATTCCAGCCTGGGCCTTTCTGTATGGAGTTTAGGGTGAATTGGACGGTGCAAAATTGTACGTAGGTGGGAGTTTGATTGGTTGTCTGTCTTCCATGTCACCCTACAATGAGCTGACGTCTCATCTGGGATATATTACATATCTTACCCGTAGCCAGCTGGGATCTCTTCTCCCTGTAACCTCACTCTTCCACTTGGGTCCCTCTCATTCACACACATGTACTCTGTCTTACTGCGGCTAACCTTCATTCCTCTCCTTTCCAGGACAAACCTCCACCTCTCTAGCTTCTCCTCCACCTGTTCCCTGCTCTCACTGCAGATCACAATGTCATCTGCAAACATCATAGTCCATGGAGATTCCTGTCTAACCTCGTCTGTCAGCCTGTCCATCACCATAGCAACAAGAAGGGGCTCAGAGCTGATCCTTGATGCAGTCCCACCTCCACCTTGAACTCCTCTGTCACACCTACAGCACACCTCACCACTGTCTTACAGTCCTCATACATGTCCTGCACCGCTCTAACATACTTCTCTGCCACTCCAGACTTCCTCATACAATACCACAGTTCCTCTCTGGGCACCCTGTCATAAGCTTTCTCCAGATCTATAAAAACACAATGCAGCTCCCTCTGGCCTTCTCTGTACTTCTCTATCAACATCCTCAAAGCAAATACTGCATCTGTAGTACTCTTTTTACCATGAAACCATACTGCTGCTCACAAATGTTCACTTCTGCCCTTAGTCTAGCTTCCACTACTCTTTCCCATAACTTCATTGTATGGCTCATCAGCTTTATTCCTCTGTAGTTGCCACAACTCTGCACATCTCCATTGTTCTTAAAAATGGGCACCAGCACACTTCTCCTCCATTCCTCAGACATCTTCTCACTATCTAAGACCCTGTTGAACAACCCAGTCAGAAACTCTACTGCCACCTCTCCTAGACACTTAAAAACCTCCATCAGGATGGAGTGCCACTTCTTCTAGTCTTTGTTCTCTCTCATTTTCCATGTTCATCAACTCTTCAAAGTACTCTTTCCATCTTCCCATCACACTACTGGCACCTGTCAATAGACTTCCGTCCCTATCCTCAATCACCCTAACCTGCTGCACGTCCTTCCCATCTCTGTCTCTCTATCTTGCCAACCTCTCCCTACTTACTGTCCAACCTAGCATGCAAGTCATCATAAGCTTCTTGTTTGGCCTTTGCTTCCTCTACCTTCACCTTACGCTGCATCTCCCTGTACTCCTGTCTACTCTCCTCAGTCCCGTCAGTGTCCCACTTCTTAGCTAACCTCTTTCTCTGTATACACTCCTGTACCTCCTCATTCCACCACCAAGTCTCCTTATCTATTTTTCTTCCAGATGACACACCAAGTACTCTCCTACCTGTCTCCCACATTGGTTTTATAAATTTTTAAAAAACACGTTCTTCTTCGGCGTCCTTGTTTTCAAGCTGAGTGTCTATTTTTACTTGCACTTGGAAAATGTTCCCAGTATTTTTACCTGTTCTTGGTCAATCAAGCCGATTCTGATTTTAAAAAATGGTTACTAGCTCAATTATTCACTCTACACCGACAAACGGCCAATCCAGACTAAAAGGACTAAAGTTGTGAAATAGTGACTCTCATCCCAAGTTTTTGATGACAAACGTATGAACAATATCTATTCGCTACTTCTGTTAGTATGATTTTACATCGTATAATTATTATGGGGGTATTAAGTATTCATATCTTCTGTACAGTCAAATATATAAACATAATAAAGGTCCTGAGATACAGTAGAAGAACGGCAGGAAAATGAAAATACATGAAATGAAGTGAAATAAAATGTACTCTCACTACATCGACTTTACCATCACTCGACTGAAGGACACTCACAAAGAGCTTCAGGTGTCGGGCACAGACCAAACCATCGCCTCCATTGTTCCCTGGTCCACAAATCACAAGCAGAGAAGGTCTGGCCTTCACCAGGGAGGTAACTGGATATTCCTACAGGAAAAACAGACACAGCACTCCATCACAACCAGTCTGAAGAGTAAAAATTAAAAGATTAAAGAGCCCCTTTTATTATTCTCGTGTAGAGGAAATTATTTTTCTACTCTTGTTAGTAATTAAGTACACACACGTATATATTTGGTACAGGCCCGAACGCATACACACACACACAAGGGGCCTGTACGGCATGCAAATGATGGTGCGAGGTAGATTGGTGGTCATCTCCCTCATGGGGGCGCCCCAGTGAGTAACTAATAAGGAGCACGGCGCCTCTCCACTGCCAGTTCATATTCATTCACTTCAAGTTCACACTCTGAAAATTTTTTTTTGCCAACATGGGTCTTGAACCGGCCTTTCTCTGGCCTCTAGCCCAAGAATTGTTGGACAGAGCTACTGCCACCCCTGACCATCAGAAGATGGCTATCTGACCATACGAGACTTCCTTTGTGTGTTATAATGTACGTCTTTCAGGTCAAAATAAGGTCTCACCCTGGTAACGGCCGTGGCACAGCTGAGTCCAGCCAGCTCCATCAGCTGGTCCACACTGAAGCCATACTCACTGAGGAGCTTCTCATTGATGCACTGGGCTTCCTTCTGCCTGTGGAGCATCATCATATTACTTTGGACTGTCTACACAAATAAAGTCTGAAGGTTTGACTGCTATTTGTTCAATATTTAAGTCTTCACCCGACATATTTAACGGTCTGGGCCGTGGTGGATGCCGGCCTGCTACTGAAACAGCTCCTCTTCTGGGTGTTAGCTGCAGCTGAAAGCAGACATACCCCAGTCTGAGTGAGGACTGTCGTAACTCTTGAGGTCACCAGGAAGCCGATACCAAACAAAGCTCGACCGCTCATCATCCAGATTTTGCTGATGCATGTTACATTATCCCATTCATGACTGTTGCACTCCTTTTTATGGGCTTTGTAGTCAAAGCCCATTAAGGGCGTTTGCTTTGATTATTCCTGTGCTATCAGCAGCATTCAGCTTGTATGTCAAAAGGAGATGACAAAAATATCCTTGATCAGAGTAAACTGTGTATTTTCTTTGTTCTGTAATCTTTGAATGTTAAAACATGATTTTTAACTTGTAATTTTAGTCTAGGATTAAAAACTACTGAACAAAAATGATCACTCCAAATAGGGCTACAACTTATTACTGAACTCATTATTTACAAATGTATTCATACATTTAATAATTTATTCATAATTAAAAAATAATCAAACAATTTCGTTATGAAAGCTCGAAGTCTATTTTGTTAAAACTGATGCTGAAAAGATCTGATGGTTCATTTTTGTTGGTCCACAGATCATTTTGATCATTTCTGTTCTTTGTTGCCGATAGCTGCATCAATGTTATATTTTTAGGTTCCACACTGCTCCAGTTGAATAAAGTTGTGTATTCTGCATAAAATATAATAGTGGTTCATCAGGCTTTCAGAATGTTGTTTCAGAATACCTACCCCAAAAAAAACAATGAAATCGTCAGATATTCAAATAAAAAATGAAAAAGTACACGTGACAGACACCTTCTGATCAGAGTCACCCTTTTAATGATCGGTCAAAATATTTTACAGTACTACCATTACATAAATAGTAACAGTGCAGAACTCCAGTCGTTCATGTTTAAAACTTTTTCACAGGACTGAATCGACCCCAGCAATTAATCTGTGATTTTACAAGAAGAAATCTCTTTTGAAGAACAAATAAACAATGAAAACTGGAATCAGGTCAAGTTATTAAATCTTAGCAGAGATGCAGCTGTTCTAGCTCTGTGTCAAGTTTCAATTAACATGTTTATCCCGCATGCAGTCAGTGAACAGTAGTTTAAATACACAGCAGTTCAAAGGCACCGGTTCACTCCACACTTTTGGTCAGAGCATCGCTCGCTCTTGAATCCTTTACATTCTGACTACTATGGTTGACACTATGGTGGTTCACCTCCAGACTCAAGAGATATGAGACGAAACCAACCACCAGCTACAGCTGTAACACACAGTCCGTGCCGGGGTACTGAGGCAGGTTGAGTTGGTACTTCCTCTCCAGCTCCGGCGGCACAAACCTGCCTCCTAAGAAGTGGTACCTTCCTCTGAACAAGGAGGCAGCCTTCTTGGGAGCAGTGAGAGAGATGAGCATGTCGGGCTGCAGACCACCTACGCTTCCCTGCTCCACATCCCAACCTTCAAAAAATAAATACAACCAAACAGGATGTCACAATTCAGCCTGGGGGCCCGCTCCTTCATTTACCATATGAGTGGTTGTACATCTTATTAAACCATGAGATGATGGAAGAACAGTGAGTGTTGTGTGAGGACAGACCTGAGGGGATGTCGATGCTGACGACGGGGACTGTCGTCTTGTTCAACTCATTCAAGATGGAAGCAAAAGGCTCTCGCACAGCCCCCTTGAAGCTGAAGCCGAAGATGGCGTCTATCACCACGTTATAAGCCTCATCGATCACGTCAGCCTGAGACAGAAGATTTCACATTAATTGTTGATGCTGCTAACAACACTTTTACCCTCACATACAGAAGGGAGTGTTCTCGTTTACGTGTGTCTTTGCGTCTTTGACGCACATTTTTTGGCAGGGAGGCACGATCATCAGACAAGCGCGCGTCCCTGGGACGGAAGCTTCAAATGCTCTTCCATTCAACAAAAATATTCACAATTTTTCTATTTCTCCACTTAAATTTCGAACCCGGAAATCCCCATTATGTTTTGATCTCGTGTGAGTTTCTCATCACAAGACTCACCTGCGTGATTCTGCTTTATTAAAACCAACCAAAAGGCAACACGACGTCTGCACATAAGCTGTAGCTTACAATGAGTGCTTTCCTGAATAAAAAACCATCAAAAGTTAATGAAGAAAAAGAGACATATTTCTGACAGATATTACTGAAATGTGTGTGCAGAAGGCTCTGTCAGCTTGGTGCAGTGTCCACAGGAGAACACAGTATGAGAATTAAAGGCAAAGAACTACTGAGTGAAAATCAAAAATGGAAAAACTGCATTACATCTTTCTTTTTTTTTTCTAGAACTGTTTTTTTTTAATGACTACCAGGCTTTAACATTTTGATAAAACTAATTTATAATTGTACTTTTTTTTTCTTTTTACTTAAAAAGTTATGACGTCGTTATTAATAAAATCATTCAAATTAACAGTTTCTTTAGTTTTTATATTGTACTATTGGCAAAACTTAATCCTTGCATACGCTTCTACCGTATACTGTTATTACTTTTGGGATGCACAAATTTTTTTTGAAGCGCATCCCAGGGATGCACAACTTTCTTGAGGTAAAATGAACTCTACAGAAGGTGTAAAGTATTCCCAATGTTGTCCAAACTATAGGTCTCTGGTTTCACACATCATTTATGCATTTATGCTAACGATCTACCCCAACCAGAAGCCCTGGGTGACTAGGGAGGTCTGGCAGCTGCTAAAGAAGAGAGACATCGTCTTCAGGTCTGGGGACAAGGTCGTCTACAGCGTGGCCCGGGCCGACCAAAGGAGAGGCATCTGCAAGGCTAAGACTGACTACAGGAAGAGGATTGAGGGCTATCTATGCGGCAACAACAGGCAGGTGTGGCACAGGTGTGGCAAGGGGTCCAGCACATCACCAACCACAAGGCCAAAGTCGGCACTGCTGATGGTGACGCCTCATTGGCAGAGGTGCTAAACCTCTTCTTTGCCCACTTTGAAGCAGAGTCACCAGACACAGACACAGACCGTCTGACAGCCGGTACCACCTTCACCCTCACAGTGGAGGAACAAGAGGCACACGCTGTTAACCTGAGGAAGGCTGCTGGACCCGATGGCGTCACTGGACGGGTGCTAAAGACCAGTGCAGACCAGCTGGCTGGGATTTTCTCAAGGACCTTCAACCAGTCCCCGTCCCAGTCCATACCTCCCTGTCTGAAATCCTCAACTCTAGTCCCTCTGCCCAAATCTCCACATGGCAGAGGACTTGGATCACAAACATCCCCAAGTTGGTGAGGAAAGCCCAGCAGAGACTTTACTATCTGAAGATTCTGAGGAAATTCAACATCCCTCCAAATCTGCTAGTGGCCTCCTACCACTGCTCTGTCGAGAGCATCCTCACCTACAGCCTCTGTGCTGATACGGGAGCTGCACAGTGGCACAGAGACAAACGCTCCAGAGGGTCATCAAAGCCGTCCAGGGTATTTACTGGGTGTCCCCTTCCCTCCCTGGAAGGAACTGTACAGTTCACACTGCATCAGGAAAGCAGTGAACATCACAAAGGAAACGTCACATCCTGGTCACAGCTTGATTGAACGGCTGCCATCAGGAAAATTGTTCAGGGCAATAAAAACTAAAACCAGCAAGGCTGGAAAACAGCTTTTACTCAAATGCCATAAAACTGCTGTAAAATATGCTTACATACATGCATCAGTGGCTATGTGCAATTTAACATTTTACATTCATTTAACATTCATTATCGATAATGTATGTCATTATGGGTGTTAGAATGTTTGACAGACGTCATCCTGCCCCTTTGTCCTGTTTCCTTTTGTATTGTTGTCTGTTTTTATCTATTTTTATCTTGTCCCTTTTTTTATTGTCTCGTATCTGTTCTTTTTCATGTATCTGCACCGAAAGAACGAGAGAATCCAATTTTGTTATTCTTGATTCTTGATCATTCAAATCCATTACTCTAGACTGCATCATCATTCTATCACCAGTTATTAAGTGGTGTTTGCTGCGATGGAAACTCTAACCCTCACAGGGATCATTAGAGCTTTGCTTCATCCAAACCTCATTTAACTGATCTAATAAGGTGAAACAAAGCTTGACATCACCACTGTGGATAAACCTTCGACATTAGGAATTGATTACCAACAAACCTCAGGCATCTCCGTCAGAAAGGGGATATCCATTCTCTCGCACTGTGTGGTCAGGCCCTGGAACAGACGCTTGTTCGGTCTCTTTGGGTAGAGAATGGCAGGTTCATAACCCTGACAGGGCCATTCAAAGGGACAGAGAATATCAATCATAGTCTGAACACCAACCAGCATCCATACCGAACAGACCAGGAGTTTGAACACATAGTTGTGGGCAAAGATAAACAGATACCATGGTGGTAATCTCTCCAAAAATAAAAAAGCAACAAAAAGAAGTGTTCATCACACTAAACGCGCTTTTTAATTGTGTTTTCTGCTGCATATCATTGGATTATTATGAATGATATGCATCAGGTGCAGCTTAGTAATTTAAATGCTTCATAAACTTTGGGACGGTGACGTACTGGGTAGCGCTGTCACCTGTGATTCTGAAATATTGTCACAAGCTTAGATATTCCTTCTACCAACAAAAGAGTAATCCAGACTAAAAGGACTAAAGTTGTGAAATAGTGACTCTCATCTCAAGTTTTTGATGACAAACGTAGGAACTGTATCCATTCGCTACTTCTGTTAATATGATTTTACATCTTATAATAATTAAGGGGTCATTTAGTATACATATCTTCTGTACAGTCAAATATATAAGCAATATAGTAAAGGTTCTGAGATTCCGTTGAAGTAAGAACGGCAAGAAAATGAAAATACATGAAACAAAGTGAAATAAAATGTACTCTCACTACATCGACTTTACCATCACTCAACTGAAGGACACTCACAAAGAGCTTCAGGTGTCGGGCACAGACCAAACCATCGCCTCCATTGTTCCCTGGTCCACAAATCACAAGCAGAGAAGGTCTGGCCTTCACCAGGGAGGTAACTGGATAAGCCTGCAGGAAGAACGGACAGAGCACTACATCACAACCAGTCTATGACCATCAGAAGACAACCAACTGACAATAATCCTGCTTCTGTCACAGTAAAACCTGGTTTCCTGAAAAGTAAACAGACTTTTTGTGAAGAAACATCCAGAACTGATAACTGAAAAGTCTGTAAGGTATTTTCTTGGGGCATAAAGGTCAGACATATGTTAATACACACTTCCTTTGTGTGTTGTAATGTAATGTAATTTCCTTCAGGCCAAAATAAGGTCTCACCCTGGTAACGGCCGTGGCACAGCTGAGTCCAGCCAGCTCCATCAGCTGGTCCACACTGAAGCCATACTCAGTGAAGAGCTCCTCATCGATGCGCTGAGCTTCCTCCTGCCTGTGGAGCATCATCATATTACTTTGGACTGTCTACGCAAATAAAGTCTATTTGTTCAATGTTTAAAACCTCACCCGAGATATTTAATGGTCTGGGCCATGGTGGATGCCGGCCTGCTACTGAAACAGCTCCTCTTCTGGTTGTTAGCTGCAGTTGAAAGCGGACATACCCCAGTCTGAGTGAGGACTGTCGTAACTCTTGAGGTCACCAGGAAGCCGATACCAAACAAAGCTCGAACGTTCAACATCAGATGGATCCAGACTCCTGGAATGGAAGTAGACCACCATGAACTGAAGCCTGAGATGTACAGCATGACTCAGACTGAAACTCTGATAAGAGTATTCCTGTGCTACCAGCTACTTTTGGCTAATGTGTTCAACGGAGATGACAAAAATATCTGTGATCAGAGTAAACTGTGTATTTTTTTCTGTAATATTTTAACTTTAATACATTAACTTGTAATTAAAAACTGCTGAACAGAAAAGATCACACCAAATAGAGCTGAAATATATTACTGAACTCATTATTCCTAAATGTGTTCATACATTTAATGATATTCATAATAATTTTGAAAATACCTGTTGTTTAAAACTAACAATTTCATTATGAAAGCTCAAAGTCTATGTACTTTGTTTGAACTGATGCTGAAAAGATCCATTGATTAATTTTAGTTCGTCCACTGATCATTTTGATGTTTTCGTTCTTTTCTTTGTTGCTCATTGCTGCAAGTGTTATGTGTTTAGGGTACACACTGTTTCAGTCCACTAAAGCTGTCAGACTATATCAACCTGTGATCAAACAAAACTTTTTATCTGATGTTTCAAGAACCAAATTACTTTATATGATTATAGCATGTTTAATTTACAATGACATAATACTAACAAAAGTTTGAATTGAGAAGCTGGAGCAAAAAATATTTTGATTTCCAATTGATAAAACACAAAATAATTATTTAATGTCCATCAATTTATCCTTTAATCATTTAATTATTAAGACAGATGAGTAAGATTAAAATGAAGACAAAAACAATCAGCAGTAATTTAGCATCCTATTTTACCAAATTGTGAGGTGTGCTTTATCTAGTTGGACTTTATATGTGACCGTCATTGTTTCCACAGCTGCTGCTGTGGAAACAATGAACGATTACGGGGTTTTTAAAGGTCCATAAATGACAAACATGAAGTAAAGATCAGCTTCTGAGCTCCACACCGCTCAGATGTTGTGATGCTAACGTTTAGCTCTTCGGTGGCTAGTAGCTCAACTGCTAGTAGTCTGACTTTGGTTGACTTCGTGACGAAAAATGTCAGAAACTCAACTAATGTTAACTGGACAATCTCACAAAACAAACTTATGTACACGTTTCAGCATAAAATCAATTTAATAACACTTCAGTACTTACAAAACAGCAATATGTTGACTTAAAGTGGCTGCTGTGCAAAGACACGCCCACAGACTGTCAGTCACTTCCGGGTTTTAAACCTTGCTCCGCCCTAATTTCAAAATAAAAGTACGAATAGGAGGCGAATAGGAGAAATAGCGTCAAGGGCCATAGTCGGAATTTTATTTTATTTTATTTTTTGGTGGTGGGGGTGGCTGTAATCTACTGGTATATAGTATTCTACTGGTATATACTGAATTATACTGTAGTATATCAAAATTAGTCATGTTGATTTATCATATGATCTTCCTTTTCAAATTGCAGCTGAAACACAGTGTTTGGGAGACAAATGTATTAGAATAAAATGAGAATTAATAAATATTTTCCTACATTATGTTGTGAATATAAAATATAAAGCTGTATAAAATAGTACAAGTAAAGCGTATATTATGGTCTGTGCATGATGTACCATATGTCTCAAATGGCTGTATCATCACAATTGATTCATGACAAATATGATAGGATTATGAAAATATGTTTATTACAATCAGTAAAAAATACACAACATTATCTTGATTTTGGCATCAGTTTGTCTCAGAGGTTGATTCTGTTCATGCTGATACTGAAGACATTTTTCTAATTTAATGAGCAGAAATTAATTTACTGTAACCCTGCTGCAACATGCTTACAGACTGTCATGGAACGCTCAGTAAACAGTGCTATTAACAGCACACTGGAATATGAATTTATCCTCTAGAAACAGTGGCTGTGAATATTAACACAGCCACAAATAACATGTTATTTATTCTTTTATTTAAATTTTGATAAACTAGCCAAAACTAAAGCAGCCAGTAAGTTTGCATTTCACTGCTCAGTAAATTAATCTCCTCACAAAAAAAACAAAATTGTTAAGTCAAGATAATGTTTCATAAGCATACCTATTCACATTTAAATTTTTAAAAAAGTATAAAGTTTTAATGCATACAAACCAATCCAAACATTTTGGAAAATATTCCAAAATACATATATCACTGAAACTTTTACTAGAAACTGTTAAAAATTGCTAACTGATATCTAATAGAACAGTATTTCAATGTGGATCCAGAGGCTCACATGATTGGACAGCTCTCCATCCGGCGTCCAGCCTGAGGACGGATTGACAAAGTTATTATCATCAGAAACAAATCTATTTATTTAAAGTTAACAATGATTATCAACAGACATACAGCCTCAAAGAGAAAATAAATGATCTGTATTTCCAGTAAGTCATCCATCCACCACCCACCTTTCGAGGAGTGCTGGCACTGAACACATAGGAGTGGGGCAGTAAGCCCTCAGAGATGCCCCCGGTGCGGAAGGAGCGAGATGCTGAGGTGACGGGGCAGTTAGTGGATTTGTCTGAAGGAAGTCCGCAGGAGCCACAGACCACCGTCCGGCTCCGCAGGTTGTATTCAGCGTCTCCACAGGTGCTGTGAGCCACCTGCTGAGGCCAAGACGTGCACTTCGTATTAATGATCCACCTTCCAGTAATAACACACTGGAAACCTCTATTGATTATGTATCATGTATGATTATCAGAATTTATTTAGAGGCTATATATTCAATTATTAGGAATATTATAGGAGTATTTCTATTTTGATTGTAAATAAATTGCAGTGGGCTTTTCTTTTTTGTAGAAATAATTCTCTGACATATAAAGTAATCACCAGATTACAGTATTACTATTAATTTAATTGTAAAAAAAAAAAAAGTGTTCCACAGAATCTTATACTTCATCTTTGGTGGATGTCATCTCTATTATGAAGAATGAATGTATGTATATCTACATAAGAAATCTCCACATACTGAATATTCTGTCACGTTAGATGTTCTTGAAACAATTCTTCTCACCATTTCATCGTCATCATCTTCAAGATGTGTGCAGGTGACCTTCCTCATCGCCATTTCCTGGATAACAAGTATTATAGCGTCCATTCATTTACAGTATTGTCAATTTAAAACTCAGGAAAGACAGCAAATCTGTAGCCTTGATTAAAAAAATAATAATAATGGTGGCACGTCAGGCTTTCAAACTGTGTCCATTGATTGATTTAGTATACCTCTCCATTGGCGCTCATCAGGGTGGTCTGCAGCAGGTCTCCCGTGCCCCAGGAGGACTGAGTCTTCCAGACCAGGTCAGAAGGGGGACTGTGTGTTCCACCAGCGCCTGAAGCCCAGATCTGTCGACCATATGAACGGCGTGAGGCGTCTGATGCTACGTTCATCATGTGGGACTCAGCTGTGTGACCCGGTTGCTCACCGTGACCCTCTGACCAGCCTTCAAAGCAAACTTGGGTGGGAATTTAAAGATGATAGGAGCACCAGATCCCACCTGCCGCTTCACCTGCCAGTTTCCCAAGTTTTGATCCTGATGTTTGGATGAGAAGCACGGATTAATCAGATTAATATTTAGATTCCGTAGATGATCGTGAACTTTCATGGACATCGACTCACCTCATCTGCTTTGTTGCTGAGTCTGACGTACTTCCCATCCAGGTCCACCTCATCTACAGTGACCCGTCCTCTGGCTGAAGCCTGCTGGGTGATGCGAGTGCGGGCCACAACTCCACCTGCAAAGCTCGATGCCTCGCTGTCGGTGTCATTCGGGCGCCGCCTCTTATTGGCGGAGCTCTGGGTGTGGTGGACCGGCCGGGAGGAAGAGGAATGGCTTCCTGTCACTTTGGTGGGCGGGGGACTGGGGGAGAGACGCAGCCTGGAGGGAGAATGATTTAGATGTTTGTTAATAAAAAGAAGAAAACAGGTTACTGTAAATGTCTCCAGGATGACTGCGGTACCTCTGCTCCTCTCCCTCCAGCAGCTTCCTGTAGGCACATATCTCCATATCCAGAGCCAGCTTCACATCCAGGAGCTCCTGGTACTCGTCCAGCTGCTGCTGCATTTTCTGCCTCATCTCAGCCATTTCTCTGTCTTTGTCTCCCAGCAGACGGCGGGTGGTGTCCCGCTCCCGAGACAGGGCGTCTTCCAGGTCCCTTATCTTGGCTTCACGGGCGGCCAGCTGCAGTCACACAGTTGTCAGTTCAAAACCCTCTATCACTCAAGAGGATTACAGACGTTAGTGACTTCCTGGGATCATGCAAAAAACAACAACAGATCTTTGGGATGAAGACTATCCTAAAAATAACTTGTTGCCTCTTTCCCCCACAAATCATGATGACGTAATGCACTTTGCATTCAACCATTGGTGACCTGTTTCTGCAGCTGGCTGAGCTGAGCGGACATGGACTCCAGACGGACTCTGGTCTGCTGCAGCTCCTCATGAGCTGCTCCCACCAGGTGGCTGCTCCTGTCTGCAGACTGACGAGCACTTTCCAGCTGAAACACCAAAACATCGAGAAAGGAAGTGTTCACATAACGCTTTGTACCAGCGCCCGAGCCTTGACCCCAACAGCAGTTTGATGCACAAGAGAAAACACAAGAAGTGACTTCACATTTTTGCCTTTTCACCACATGAACTCGAGGATCTACCTTGGTATTGTAGGTCTTCTCAATCTCATCTTTATACATTTTGATTTGCAGTTCATGCTGGGTACGCATCTCCATCAAAGCCTCCGCCAACTTGCTTTCAAAGTCCTGCAGGTGACCATTGTCCAGCTCAACCATACGAGACTCGTGGCGCCGCTTTATCTCTCGAAGTTCCTGTCAGAGAACAACCAAAAGCTTCCGCTACAGTTGTGCATTTTTAAAATAACTCATGGGTACTGATGTAATGAGTGAAAGTGATTCTCTGATGATGATGATGATGATGATGATAAGAACATTTCTCATGGAGACTCACCTCGGAGTGGAGATTCTTTAGAAAATCTAGCTCCTCCTTGAGGGTCTGGATGCGATTCTCTCCATCCACCCTCCTCAGCATTTCGTCCTGCAGTTGCTTCCGGGCATCGCCTAAACTGGTGTCCAACTAAGAAAGCGTCAAAGAAGTCAATAAATATTTACAATACCAAAATAAATTCAAGGATTTGGAGTAAGAGGAGTATGAGACCAGGATTTGTGATACAGCTACAGAGAAACATGGACTGAGTTTCAAACTCAGCATAGGTTTCAGTTCACCTTTGCAACCTGCGTCTTCAAATCCTTGTTTTCCACTTCAAGACTCCGCTTCTCTCCCAGAGCCGTGGTCAAGGCGGCGTCCTTGGAGTTCAGCAGAGCCTCCAGGTCCTTGAGCCTCAGCAGCGCCGCAGCCAAATCTGACTCCTTCTTGGTGTTCCTGTAAAAACAGTCAAAAGTTCTTTAAACAGGTATTCCAGTCAATAAAATAGGGACAGAGAGAGACCAAATGGAAAGTAGAACACGTTATCCGGTTTGCTGAAACAAATCAGAATTATTTTTGGATGAGGATGTAGCTCGGATGACATTGAAGCAGGGGAAAGACCTCGGCACGTATGACTCATAAACCACAAGGACTTAAATCCAGTCGGTAGCCACAAGCCACAGCCGTTGGTGTTTAACTGAGACGTTGCTATAGCAACAGCTTGGCTTTGCCAAACACAAAACTGCCTGCGTCTCAGTATTTATGGAAAAATAACTGAGGCGAGGGCGAGCGGAGCGCTCTATCCACTGCCACGTACCGTAAAACGATTGGATAGGTGAAGGAGGAGACGGGGGAAAAACTTAGTCATCACGCTCTGGATGTGGCAGCATGGGAAAGATGTGGCATACAGGAATCCAGACTGCACTGAAGGATGAGGAGGGTGTGCTAAAGCCAGGGCGTGGCCCCCGCCAGCAGAACTAACCGTGTCCCATTGACGAACAAAGGTTTAAAAATGAAAAATCTTAAGAAGGAAGCGACTAGTCACGTGTGTAATTGTGTTATATCAGTGTCGCAATGCCAACAAGCAGCAATTCATAAGACGGTTTGGCCATTCTGACCAGATTATATCTTTACTTTAGCTGAACAGCAGCCATTGTGGCCACAAGTGTTAACTATGGGATACCAGTATATAATGTGGTATAACAATAGAGACAATGAACTGAGTCAGTGAAGTCTCTTCTACACAAATGGCTAGCGCTAGCCACCACACTGGTCGCACCACATTGTTTGAGAAGGCGTATCAACTTGGCTTTTCATCAGTAAGATGAATATTGTGGGGAATTACTGTAGAAACGACAGTATATTCCGCACTATAAGGCTCACTGGGGTATAGGGCACACATCCAATGAATGGCCCATTTAAAAATATTTTTTTCATATATAAGGCGCGCTGGATTATAAGGCGCACCGTCGGTTTTTGAGATAATTTAAAGCTTTTTAGGTGCCTTATGGCGCGGAAAATACTGTCCATGTAAAAACAACCACAGGTTCTGTTTAGGAATGCAGGGCCTCTGTTATGAAGGGCCCCCCTCCCTGCTGTGGCCCACCTTGCTTTCAGCTCCTTGTGGTCCTCTCTCAGCTTGCCCAGCTCCAGCTGCAGACGCGCTCGCTCTTTGGCCACAGAGTCCAGAGTCTGGCGGGCGTCGGCCAGCTCGTTCTCGTAGGCCGCCTTCAGGCCCGTCAGCTCCCTGGTGACCTCCGTCTCCGACTCGGTGATGCGCAGGCGCAGCCCAGCGTTCTCAGCCTCCAGAGATCGCACCTTGTCGATGTAGACGGCCAATCGGTCGTTGAGGTTGGACAGGTCCTCCTTCTCCTGGAGCCGGGTGATGCGGTTGGGGGAAAGTGGTGTGTTCGCACCACGGGGAGTGTTTTTAGGAGTCGCCATGGAAAAGATCTGCAAGGTTTCAAGAAATAAATCAACATATTATTCTATATATAAGTGCTTTTCATTCAAAATAAATGATTTTTTTGTTCTGATATATATAAGCAAATAATGGCAACATATTGATGTAGTATAGACTTTAGAGAGACGTGGGTGGATGGAGGAAGTTGCGGTTCTGACTACAATTCTGCATTCAAAGTTCAACACAAGTTACAGAGCGATTATAAAAAGTCATGAATGTACGTTTAGGATCGAAATGAAGAAGCATAACTCGTGGTTAACAGAATTTTCTGACTCATTTGAGCAGAATTGGATAAAACTAGCAGAAGACAGGAAGTAGTTATCCAAAAAAGAGAGAAAATCTTAAATGTCCCTCCAACAGATGAGAGGATTTACCTTTTCTAAGATGATCAGATTGGAGTGAACCTCTGGTGGATGTTTGCAGACTTGAAGTTTTCTTTGTAGTCTTGTGATCACAGTGTTCCTCTGTTCTCCGCACAGCTCAGTGTTTCACTGTGCTGCCTACAAATCCATCTCAGAGTACCCATATAGGAAAGAATGAGATGGGAGGAGAGCAGAGGTTGGCCTCCAGTTTGGCTCTTGGTGAGTTGTCTCCCCGTCTGTAGCGGTCTGCAGTCTGAATGGATGAGTCACTCTGGACTCAAAGACACTCGCAGCGCTATGTGATCCGTACAGGCCATCATTTGAGCAGATTTACGGCCTGACAGATGATTTTTTTCCTTAACTTGACCCACGGTGCTCAAACGTCAGCATAAAGACTTTCACGTTGTTTCAACTCTTTAAGAACAACTGTTTTATTTTTTATCTTAAATCCTTTTTTCTGCAGCTATCTAATCTGGTCCAGATTATTCCAACATTGATGAAACACCTCCATCTAAAGAGATTATCTGCTTTCTGTGTTTTAAAGAAGAATAAATCATGAAAGAAACTGGTTTTCTTTTCAAATATCTTTTTGAGATTTTTTTTTTTTCATATAAGAGGCCTGCTGGTTACAAAAATGACTTTAACAGTCCAGTAGACACGGCTATAGTTTTATTTTGCACCTCTATATATCAAACTGGAGCCAATAAACAGGATTCTAAAGCAGGACTCTAAAAACACATGGTCTTTATTTCAGAAAAAGGTTTTGGTACACAAAAAGTGAGTCCAAAAATACGAGTAATGGCAAAGAAGAAAGTCAAAAAAAGGGTGAAACGGTACAAATTTCAGGCCAATCTAGTAACATGTAAGCACCAAAAAAACTGATGAACTGGAGCAGCCAAAGGTCAGCACATGGACAAAAAAACACAGGAGAGGATGGGTGATGAGGTACGGGTGACGCCGGTCAGGTAATCACACAGAAGTGAAACACACAGGGGCAGGAAGTACAGTATCTGAGCGCCAAAATAAAACAGGAAATACTAACAAGAAATTAAAACACACATGACCTTAATGTGGCCCCAGGGTGACACACAGATATTTATATTCATACATTTTAACAATCACTCGATATAATCCAGAGACATTTTTAGTTTAAAAAAAAAAACAAACATCAAAATTCACTGTTGGATAAGACGGACGAGCAGTAAGAGTGGGACAATAAGTCGCTGTCAAGTTCAATTTCAACCTCTTCCAAATGGGGGGGGGTGGTGCGCTCTTCTGACACAGATGCTGGCCTCAGTGTGGACATGATGGTTCCTTATTGTTGGGGACTGTTATGTCTTCACTGAGTATAGAAAAGCAGGGAAAAATATGAGAAAACTCTTAATTTATCATTACATTTTATACATTATTTTCACACACGTAAGCTTGTCGCCTTAAATATTTAGTGGGGCGTAAAAAACTTGACAATGTTCTCCGACATTCTTTTGGATTGTGAAAAATGACTTTAAACAAGGAGGATGTCTGTGTAGGTTCTGTTTGCAGATCATGGTTATCCAAAGCTGTTTTAATCCATCCAAAGGACTTTAAGATAATTTTAGTTTTAATTCCCACTTGAACCTACCCATAAAGGTGTGGAATACATTTCTAACATTCTGACTTTGGTTTCCATCTTTTCCATTTGGTCGACTTTACAAGATTTAAAACTAAGATTGGACTGGCAGGAAGAGTCGAACACAACCAGTGATTCCAGTTAAACCATTTATTTCACCTCCATTAATATTACAGATGGAATTTTACAAAACTGTTGACAACAATGCAAACTACAAACCAAACTCCTGTCAAATGTTACAGGTTAGTAACTAGAACTCAAACAAATTAAAGTTTATTTTTGGTCTTGGTTCTACTGAATGCCCTTCAGTACAAAAATAATACTTTAATAGAGGGGGGGGGGTATATTTTGTGATGTTTTTGTGGTGCAGCTGCGTCAGATTCATTCGGTAAAACGACCAAAACAGATGATCACAAACGTCACGTTCGATTTTATTTTTTTATTTTTTTTCCTGCGCCTGCAGACAGCAGAAAAACGACACGGGGATCCTCTGAACTGCTCCAGAATCGACCCATCCTGAGATTCTAAAATAAAAAATGAGTTCAAGATGTGGAACAAAACGCACACCCGAGTTGCGGTGGGGGAGCGCAGGACGCGCCGCGACAGTTCGAGTCATGTGGTTTGAGAGAAAACCCGTATTGGATCTCTGTGGTCACCTGGGCAAGAAGACCCGGGGACTGGGCCGCCGAGGACATGATTGTCAGTTTATGTAAATACTTAGTCAAACATGGCTGCCAGGGAAGTGCATACGGTTACATCAAGTGTCCAAATAAAAAATAAATAAAGCCATCTTTACAAATACTGGAACGCAGAAATGAAAAGAGCAGCAGATGATCCGCATCGAGTCCGCAAACTTTCATATAAAAGTCACGTGGATATCAGGTTACATACACTATTTTGAATCCGTACAAAGAAATCAACAACCGCGAGATTAGAATTAGTAATATAAGAGAATAAATAAGTAGAGTACTAACGAGTCCACTCCATATCTTCTGGAGCGCATGGCGCAGCCCGCAGCTTTACGCGGATAATCAGCAGCAGCTTTACGCAGCGACTAAACCAAAACCACCAAGGACAAAAGGATTTACAGTGAATATAAAGGAACTGATCTCCGGTTCGGGCTTCCAACAGCTGCATCGGAGGATTATAAAGTTCTGAAACCCGTTCCGGGAGAAACCGCCGTCTCGGCGAAGCTGCGTAAACGCGATCTGGTTGCTTTTCCGCACAGACGCAGACGACTTCCTCCTCTCCTCCAACGGCCTCCATCTTAGCTCCTTTTACCCGATCGGCGCCTCACGTGTTCTGGACTGTCTTCCTCACATGACCCGTGTGTTTGTCCCCGTGATCAGCGCTTCCATCTCCGTAAATCAGTGTCGTTGAATATCGCCGTGATCCACCCGCAGAACCTTATGGATATGCTGGAGCAGAGTCTAGACAGCGCGGCGAGGTGAGAGGCTGCTGTTTGGCCGCTTCCTGCTCGGCCATGGCTCCCACCACGGCCTGTAAAGGCTTCTCCCCGGAGCTGTTTTAATGACCTCCATGTCCCACATAGTGTGTACATGTGTGCATTGTTTCATATTTGGCCTATAATGCTGGAACCGGTGGCTGCGCGCCCGATGGGGATGATGCTTTACGCAGCCCGCGCTGACGTTACCAAAGGAAATAGTGCGCCCTTTTGCAAAAGTCTAACATCACGATAACTGTGTTCTTTTATTTTATTTATGTTTTTTTTGGACCAAACACACAAATGCACAGCAATTTTTTTAGAGTTATTGTAGAAGAACATGTAGTTTCTCTGTGCCGTTAATTTATTTAATAGTATAATTTACATTATGAAGCGTAAAACTAACCCGGAGGCTTTTGGAACATTTTTTTTTTGTAACTTTAATCAAAAATGTTTAGTTTTTATTGACTTTCCGACAAACGGTGTAGGTTCACATTCATTCTGTCATGTTTGCGCGCCGCTTCTAAATATATCCAGTATTAGACATTAATTTACATCTTGTTATCCATCTTGTTTTCTTACCACCAGGGTTCGCCCCTCACCCACTGCTGAGTGCACATCTATAGATGGGATGCTTGGGGGGGGGGGTTGTTCAGCTTTACATCCATTCATTTCTGTTCTCTTTTTGTTTCCAGTCACGACAAACAGGAATCAGACGAGGTGGTGCAGCTGCAGGAAGGTGGGACCATTATACTAATCGTAGAGAAATATCATGATCCTTGTTCTTACTTAGTTATTAACATGATTTTAGTTTACGATTGAGAGAAACATTATTCAGTCCCTTTCTTTGTTTGGTTTATTGTCAAAATCCAGAATTTATCGGCTGTGGTAACCAAATCACACAATAACACAACAGAAACTAAATTAGTTTCCCCAAAAGTCAGATTTTTCTGACTCCTGCAGCAAAATCAGACTTCAGTGATTATATGGAGGAGATCCTATGACCTGCTCCTGATGGGAGGCACATCCACAGTCACTTTTGGGACGTTTTAGTAAAATGTCATCAATCATTATGTCAGCGTTCACACACACACACCCCCCATCTGAATTTGTGTGGTTCTGCCTCGGTGTAGCATCAGCGTCTTGATGCCTGAAGGTCTGTGTTGCAGGAGAAGCGTTGGGGGGCGAGGACCAGGCTGCAGTGGCCATCACCGGCGTCCAGCAGGCTGCGTTCGCCGACCACAATGTGCAGTACCAGTTCCGCACAGAGAACAGCGGAGGACAGGTGAGATCCAAGAACCTCTGGTCAGAACCTCAGGGTTGAATTCGGGAAGTGTCGAGATAAATATCCTGAAATTATGTAATGATTTTGAATTTAAGAAGAAAAATACAACGAGGCTTGTCCAAGAGTAGTGATTATTTTCCTTATGATGTACAGGTAGTCGAACCCACTGCCTGCACATGGAGACTGAACACAATTTAGGTCAGGTTAAAAGTTTTAATAACCAGCGATGTAGACTATAGATTACCGTTAAGAAAACTCTTTCTTAACCTGCTTTTAGCTCATATTTTTCCAATTATTGGCGAGGTCATCCTCCAGTAGGAACTAAATGACGTAGGAACCAATAATGAGCGGGTTAGGTTTCCCGGAAGCATTAAGTGAGCTAGCGCTGAACTCTGAATGTTTTGCAATTTGATGGTGACTGGATGTCAAAAATAAGTGAGAAACTTAATGGAAATAAAACAGAGACATCAAACATAAAGGGGCGTGTCTGAGTTTTGATGACCAGGAAGTGACATCAGCGCGTCATTCACGTCAGTGTGGCGGAAAACCTCAGTGGGTTAAAGCTGGGCTTAGCCTCTACACCCCCCCAGGAGAAAATTCATTCAGCAGAGGTGGAGATGTTAAAGTTACGGTACTACAGGATTTTATTTCGCTTCAAAGCGCTGATGTATTTAATTGTCACGTTCGTACGTTGGTTTGTCCACCAAATATCTCCACAACCGTTGCAGAAAGAAAGATGAAACAAGAAGCACATGACTCAGGCTGCAAAGGGGGTGAAAATGAGATCGTGACCTTGACCTTGAGAAAACTAGGTCAAGGTCAGATTTCAACTTCTGTACACTCAGGAACTAGATAAGATAGAAAGACGAGGGAGAAGGCCAGTGTGCGTAAGACCGTAGATCAAAGCTAGTGTTTTGATCTATGAAAGTAGGTCAGAGCACTAGCTTTGATCTTTGACCTATGCAAGTAGGTCAAGGTAAAATTTTGAATTCAGGGGTGTCGTGGGGTGTAGCAGTCTGTGACTTCATTGGTTCTTGTTTTATGCTCTGTAGTTGTTTCTGGTGAGTCTTAGCTAACGGTACTTCAGTATTTACAATAGTAATGACATATAAATGACCTCAAATGGGGATTATAGATTGACATTTAATGAGTAATAGCTTAAGAACAATTCAATTTATGAACAACTTTTCGGAGCCAATTGTGTTTGTAGGTTTAGGACTGCTGTACTTGTATTCTTATGTTCTACTGTCTGTAGAATTGCAAGAATTATTTAGTCAGTTTGTCAGCAGCAAAGTATTCCGATCAAATACGTCATGTGGTTCGTTCTTTTTCAAGGAAAATTATTAAACCGCGATGGTTTGTTTAAGGTGTCTTTTGTTGTTGTTGTTGTTGTTGTTGTTTATAGTCGTGGAGGTGGAGTTTGTGATTTCTGGACATTTTATCGGAAGATGTTTTTTGTGTTGAGCTTCACGCGACACACAGCTGTCACCACACACACCACCGGAAGTTTAAAAATATCTGAACTGTACGTCTGTCAGAGGAACGAGGTTGTTAGAGACGAGGTTTAACAAACTCATTTTTAAACTACTTAATATCAGCTTAAAAATGAGTACATTTGTGTATTTTGTTGACCTATTCTAACCAGAATAGTTACTGTAGCTCTGTCCTTCAGATTACCATTGATGTTGTAATGATAAAAGCTAAAAGCCGTCAATATTTAGCATTAACTTTGGAATGGAGTCGTCCTCAGGCCTGCTTCGTGTATTTGGATAGTTAGAATCTAATGTTTGTTAACCTCAAACCCGTTTTCACTGAGGGCCACGTCAGCTTAATGACTGTCCTCTAAGGGCCAGATGTAACTAACAAATGTAACTCAGTGTAACTCAATGTAATGTAAAATAAATGTAACGACTCCTTAATGGTAAATAACTCTGAATTTATTATTTATTCAAGTTACAAACGTTACAGTTTTCACAGAAAAAAATACGTTTATTTCTCTGCTATAACAAATCCTTTTCATCTATCACAAAACTCCATCAATCAAGGATCAAACTATCAATGAACAAAGAAAAATAATGACACAAGTAAAGACATTAACTTTGTTCAAATCGTTTTTGTCAGAGTTAAAATGAGCTGAATTACTGCATTGTGGGAAATGTAGTTTTGCTCAAAGCACACATTTGACCTCTTTATTTTTAGACATTCTGACATTTTATGGTCTTGCGTGCCACATAAAATGATTTGGCGGGCCACTTTCGGCCCCCCAGGCCGTGAGTCTGACACATGTGTTCTATACGTTGATGTGTAAACGGTACACTGACGAGGGGAGTCCACGAGGAAGAGTCATCTTCCGTCTGTGATCGGAGCTGATAGGAGAGCCAGACGTGCTTTTAAAGTTTAGAAAGTTGGAAAATACTTTCAGGAGAGAGTTTGTAAGTTTATGGTGAAGTTGGTAGTCAAGGTTAGTTATGGGTTTTAATTATTGAAACTATTCAACGTTCACAGCTTTATATCACAGAGAGATTTTGAGCATCATCTCTTGATGCACCTGTTCATTTTTCACAGACCCCAAGGAATCATGGGAAAGCGTGCTAGATAAAGTTAACCCCTGATAACCAGTCACTCGGTCCTGTAATGTTACAGCAGGGTTGTGGGATGTCAGATCGGAGCTGGTCTGATTCACCTGTACGTCTGCTCCACAGGTGACCTATCGGGTGGTCCAGGTCACAGACGATCAGTTAGAAGCAGCGGCTGATGGGACGGGAGCCGTCAGCGTCGTTTCCACCGCGGCGTTTGCCGGTACTCCTCAGGCGGTGGCTCAGGTGTGTTGAACCCACTTGGGTTGAAGGAGGATGTCAGGATCCAGACACACAACTACACACTGTATAGTAGTCGTTTACAGGTCGCACTACTTTTCCTTTAGGCTGTTATCCAGAACCCTTTCAGCAATGGGGGCAGTCCCGGCGGGGAGAGCGTGGGAGGAGAGACGCGCTTCGCTTATTTCCCCGCTGCCACCGTCAGCGATGGAACGGCCACGGCTGTTTCGGTCCAGGCCACGGCCGACCCGACCATCACGCAGGCGGGAGGTGAGGTCAGAGTGAAGCAGATGCCAGATGTAGGCCGGTCCCAAGCCCGGATACGTGTAGAGGGTTGCAGCAGGAAGGGCATCCAGCATAAAAAACTTTGCCAAACAAATATGAGTTTTAATCTAAAGTGGAATAAGGATGGCGACCCCGAACGGGGCAAGAAGAGAGGAGGTTGTAGACAAGAGAATTTTCAACGTTTCTGGTCTCGTTTGTTTGTCTCTTGGAATCCAGGTCAGTTTTACGTGATGATGAGCCCCCCCGAGGTGCTTCAAACGACGGCCCCTCGTTCCATCGCGCCACGCACACACACCTACACCACGTAAGTACGACAGTAACACTCCTTCCTACGTTCATCCATCCCTCACGTCACCAGATCACCACATCTTCTCCCGATTCGGCTGGCCGACCTCTCACCGCCACGCCCCTTTCCTTTGTCACTTCACAGCTGATCGAAACCTTCCTCGTCTCTTCCTTCCCTTTTTTTGGAATGATTAGTTTTATCACTGTGTTGATTAATGAAGATACAACAACAAACATCTATTTCCATTTCAAACATCCAACATCTTTAAAACACACTCTGTCCTACTTACCTGCCATCCCCAGAGACCTTGATGAAAGCGAGATGTTACAGCATGGCAGCACAAACTGGTGAGAACTTCCACATACGCCCCCCCACCCTGCCCTCATCACGTGTTATAGATGGAGCGAGCCGTTTCATAGCGCTCTAATCCATCAGTAGTGTCAAAAAGAGACTTACGAGGGCGAAAAAGAGTCAACTGGACTTACTGAAGGTTTGTTGAAGATGTTTCACCTCTGATCCAAGAGGAACTGAAGAAGCCTCTTAGGTCAGAGGTGAAACGTCTTCATCAAACCTTCAGTAAGTCCACTTGACTCTTTTTTTAGCCCTTTTGTTTTGCTCTTTCTCATTTACCTCCACCTGGATGACTGAGACCCTTCGCAGACAATCAACATCCTTGTTTGGTGACTTTTGTGATGAAAGTCATAGAATACGTCTGTTAGAACTGATCCCACAAACCGTTTCCCTTCAGAGGGAGAAGTTTGGATCTTCTCTCCAGTAAGACAGTCAGGACGAATAAAGATAATTAAGACCTGGACTGACTTATGTGGGAAAAATGCATAACAGCAAAAGTGTGCATCTATTCAGGTCGATTAGTCTTGATTTTTGTTGTCAGACTCTTTTGCTGTGTGTTCGCAGGAAGGTGGAGGGTCCTCGGGCGCCGAGAGACGAGAGACGGAGAGCGCAGCACAACGAAGGTAGGAGCGTCTGAGACAGCGATGTCCTTGTCGTGGTCATTTAGGAATGTTTGCGCTGAACGAGGGTTGTTTTTGCTTCCATTGCAGTGGAGAGAAGAAGAAGAGACAAGATAAACAACTGGATCGTCACACTTTCAAAAATCATCCCTGACTGCAGCGTCGACAGCCGAACCGGAGCGGTGAGCGTTACACCGCCTTCAGAATGGCGTCTTCCAACCCGTGGTGTCTTTGTAGGTTTTTTAATTTTTGACTGGAGCTGTGTTCTAATGGGAGGATGATGCTCCTCATCGGTCCTGATTGATGTGACCTCATTCGCCAATGATCAGCAGAAGTTTTGACTGAAGAGAAAACTCATATTTGACCTGATGCTGTGATGAAACAATGTTCAGCCTGTTTTATGATAAAGCACAGATGAGACAAGGCCGAAACAAGCTCCTCTCTCATTTTTGGTTACTAAGGCGATGGGTGACGACTTCTCTTCCGTCTAACATCTGACCGGTTTGTAGAAAAAGAACAAGGAGGATTAGCAGGAGTGGTGGAAAACCTGATGTGGAATGTAAGCTGATAAGATCAAGTCTGAGTGTCGGGATCAGGCGTTTTGACGCGCTGCAGCCACATGTGCTGCCTTACGTTACGTCGACACCTTTTCCTTTCGCTCCCCTGATGGCCTCTAGGGGGTGCTGTATTTTAACGTCACACTGTGTGTGTGTTCCAGAGTAAAGGAGGCATCCTGTCTAAAGCCTGCGACTACATCCGGGAGCTGCGTCAGAGCAACCAGAGACTGCAGGAGAGTTATAAGGAGGTGGAGCGAGTGGAGATGGACAACGAGCTGCTGAGACAACAGGTCAACACCCCCCCCCCACGTACACCCGTCAGCCCCCCCGAGTCCGTCTGAACTCACACACATTTGACCTGCCTCGGTAACCTTTTATTTACCCTCTTTTTCTTTCCAGATCGAGGAACTGAAGAACGATAACGCTCTCCTTCGAGCGCAGCTACAGCAGCACGGCGTAGAAATCAACGGAGATGCGACGCCTCAGTGATTGTGAACTGGACACACGAAACATCACAAACACAGCGTCTCCTCCGGCCACCTGAACAGTACCAGGAGAGAGATTTCCACCTGACAACGGACCGCAGAGAAACGCACACGGGGCTCGACCGAGAACACTGAAGGAAAGAAAAGTGAAAATGTCGAACTCTTTGACATCTGTTAACTTCATAACCAACAGAACCACTCGCCTCGTCTTCAAGGAACAAGATACGGCGCCACCACACTCGCACCCTTTTTTTTTAAAAATTATGAACCACAGAAAATATTTGATTTCAACTTTTTCTCATACTATAAATGTACACTTGTCCCTTTTTTTTTTTGTTAGTCTTTGTTGTTTTTGAGGTTGGTAAATGCGACATGATTGAACGTTCCCATTTACATTTAATTTATTAGTGCACACAGACAGAAACATTGATCTCTGAATTTAACTTTAGCACAGAGACAAAAAAAAAAAAGAGAAAAAAAAGGGTCAGTTCCATCTTTTCACCACTATGAACATTTTCCTGATCTGTGTATGGTTTGAATGAAGTTCTTTTTAAATGTCTGCCTTTTAACGCTGACACTCCGAGCTCACGATGCGAATAAATTCCAAAACTAACCCAGTAAGGCAGCGTTGATAACACAGGCATGGAGGCTTTAATATTAGTACAAGGCCTTAATAGGAGCCTGCTGGAGAACATAGGTGTTAACATAGCTCAGGTAAATGGGAAAGTGCACTGGCAAGTGGTTCCCAGACTCTATGAAGTCTCCATGTTAGAGTTTAGATCTCTGGTGTGTCCCTGTAGGTGCGATGTACAGATATACGAGAGAACGGAGAGACCAGTCTCTATTAATGGGCATTAACGTAGGATCTGGTGTAAATGCACTGACGGAGGATCGGCCCCCACCGGCGCCGATGGTGGGAGTGTCCCCTGCGTGGCCCGCTAGTCCTGCTGCATATTCGTGAACACTCGAGGTGTTTTCTTTTGCAATATGTCGGAATTCTTAAGTGTTTAGGGAACAGTTGCTGCTGACAGAAGACCACAGAATAACCACGGCCAGGAATGAGCCAAGGGGGATGGATTGGATGCAAGTGATGGTTTAACTAACCGGCTTTTGTCACCACAGCATGGAAATGTAACCACTGGCATGACTAATTCTAATATTCCAATAAAAACAGAAGTGTTTATACCTGCTTGTGTGTGTGTGTGTGTGTCGCCTACGTTCGGTGTTCATTTTTATAATTTGCATTTCAGTATCGGTACAAAAGGAATGTTTTGTTAGATTTTAAAAATACTTGTAATGTCTGACTAAGCTCAGTGGTGACAGAATAGTATTCTAATACACATTTGAGGTACTTTTATACAACGTTGTACTTACACATCTTCTCAGAACGTCTGGTACAGGCGAGAGCATCAGTTACTGTATTCTTTACGTCAGTCATTCCTACTTGACCGCTGATTCAAGTGAATTATAATGAATCAAAATTGTTTTATTGATCAACGTTTTGTTTGTTTTTAACGAGGAAAACTCCATGAAGGAACAGGACGATTTATTTTTCATTTTTTTAAAAATTACAAAAAAGGAAACATAAGACATTTGACAGGAAGCATGATCCTGCTTCTTCTTTTTTTCTCCATGTTTTCAAATCTTCTGCTTCACACAACTTATTTCTTCATGGAGAACCTTTGCTGGAGTCTTTCTGGTGACATAACGACTGAAACACCAAACCCATCAACGTCACCGCTCCAGTTTAATTATTAAAGACTTTCCTTCAGGCGTTGCGTTGGCCCGTTGCCTGGAGACGGCTGAAGTCGCCGTTGCTATGGGCAACCTGGTTTAGACGAACCCGCAGGAGCAGCAGGTCTGAACGTTCTGGAATTTTGGTGAGTAAAATTTAAGTGAAGGAACTGTTGAGGTGAAGTTTGTGGCTGGATTCAGGATGTCCTCCTGGGGGAGAGCAGCGGCTCAGATGTGGAACAATGTCTGTGGAATAAATTAAAATATAAAGTCTAACGACAGAAAGATCTAAAAGGTCTCTAAACTATAGAGATGTGTCCACGTGACCGTCAGGTGTGACATCCGGGAATCAGTTTGTGGAAAAAATGATCAATAGGTAATAAACCAACAAAACAATAGATTAGTCTGAAAACAAGTAGGTCAAAAGCATGCTTTGAACAAAAACTACATTTCCCACAATGCAGTAATTAAGCTCATTTTTACTCTGACAACACGTTTTGAACAAAGTTAATGTCCTAACTTGTGTTTAATGTTATTTTTCTTTATTCACTTGGATAATTTAGTCCTTCACTGATGGAGTTAATAAATGAAAAGAATTTATGTTATAACAGAGCAACAAGCAAACATATTTTCTCTGTGCAAATGTCATGTTTGTAACTTGAATAAGTAATAAATTCAGAGTTATTTAACATTAAGGAGTAGTTATATTTATTTTACATTACATTTAGTTACATTTATAAGTTACATCTGGCCCTTTGAGGACAGCCATTATACTAATGTGGCCCTCGGTGAAAATGAGTTTGACACCCCCTGATGTAGATTCTTTTACTGGAGCTGCTCCTCGGTTTCTGTTTCGTTTCGTGCCTGACTCAGTAACCTTTTAAATAAAAGAGAGCGTCACCAACACCAAACCATTAATGTACGTATGGGATGCTGTGATGTGACTGTTTGCATGCTGCAGCATGATGTCGGCCCTCCCCGTTAAGCCCGGCCCGCACCACAGCGTGTCGGAATGGAGCGGCAACAACCAGCAGCTGTCTGCCGCCGCACAGCAGGAGCGCCACGTTTCCAGGGCGATCCGGCAGGAAGGGAGGTCACTGCGCGACAGCAGCAACTGTCAGGTTGGTGAGGAACGTTCCACACCAAAACACCTGCCGCCGTCCTCACATCGCTTTAGAATGAGGATCTTCATTCGTACGTCTCCCCCTGCAGACGATCTGGGATGAAAGCGACACCTCTCGCAGGCTGAGTGACCGGGCCTGGGATGTCGCCCGCTGGAAAGAGGTGTTAGAAACCTGTGCGCAGAGAGTGGATGAAGAAATGGGAGCTCTGACATTGGTGATTCATCCAAAGATCTGGCCTTTTTTAAGGTGTTAGACTCGTCCCCTTTCACACCTGTGTGCCCCTGATGTGTGTTGGGACAGTCGAAGGAGCAAACCGAGCAGGCCCTGGCTGCCACCGCCCTTCGTCTGGAGGTCAGCACTGAGTGTCTGACACTGAGGGACGGGCGGCGAGGGTACGAACACGTCACCGACCCCGTAGACGAGCAGCTGAAAAAGGAAGTGGCGCTGATTGAAAGAGCGCAGCAGGTTCTGCAGCAGCACATCGACAAAGCCTTCGAGCTTCTGTGGTGAGACGGGAAAGCTGCAGACAAGCCCCTGCATGTTGTCCTGCTTCTTCCCTGACAAGCGCTTTGTTCCTGCTGCCAGTGTGTTGCAGGAGATTCGCCACCGTCTGACTGCTGACATCCAGGACAAGCTGGACGCCCTGGACATCGATATGACCTGCCTTTCACTGACAATAAAGTCTCCTCAGATCTCGCTGAAGACCAACCCAACTCGTATACCGTCAGGGTAATCTTTACATCTCAATGTGCATGAAATACCAGCAACGCTATATAGAGGATTTGTTTTGTTTGTGTTTTGCTTTGTTTTACATTTTTATATCCCCATTTCCAGAACCCAGTGAAACCCTGCCTTCTTCTTTCTTTTCACATCCTTGTCGTAGTTCCTCCACCCCACAGGAGTGGGTTCAGTTCAGCCACAATAATGTAGCTCGCGCCCATGAGGCCATGCAGGCATCCCAGCAGATGAGGGAGGACACCAGTCTCACCAGAGCCCAGGTTTGTCTGCGTGTATTAATGGTACTGCACACATAGTGTCTAAGAACCAATATCATTTTCAGATTCTGTGGTAAACTATGTACGCTCATCACATTGACAGTAACTCTCCGTTCTGTGTTTCTTAGCTGCAGAACGAGCTGGACATCCAGCGCAGGGCCACAGAGTTCGCTCTTCGTAAGAGAAATCATGATGAGGAGCAGGCCTGCAGCGAGCTGGAGTGGCAGATCAGACGTGTGAGACGTAGCTCATGATGTTTGTTCTCACCCCTGCAGACCTTTTTCTTTTTTGTTTAACAGTTTGTGGTACGAAGCAGCTCACTAAAGCACATGTGTCAAACTCAAGGTCCCGGGGGCCACATGTGGCCCTCCACATCATTTTTTGTGGCCCGCAAGAGTGTAAAAGGTCAGAGTGTCTAAAAATAAATACTGCAGGTCAAAAGTTTGCTTTGAAAAAACTACATTTTCTACAGTGCAGTAATTCAGCCCATTTTAACTCTGACAAAATCATTTTGAACAAAGTTAAGGTCCTAACCTGATTTATTTTACATTACATTGAGTTACATTTATTAGTTACATCTGGCCCTTTGAGGACACCACCCATGTGTGGATGTGACCCTTCATAAAAATGACTTTGACACGTGTGCCCTATAGGGATAGAAGTAAGCGTTTCTAGTATTTTTCTAGTATTTAGTTGTCTCCACATCTGCAGACTGAAGATGAAGTTACAGAGATGGAGAGCGACATCCACGGCCTGGATGCAGATCTGCAGGCGAAGACTGCCTCCCTGAAACTGGTCCACACCCGCCTGGAGAACAGAACCAACAGACCTGGCATGGACCTCTGCAGAGATGAGGTTGACATAACTATAGGGAATCAGCTGTGGAGGTACCAGATCACAAGAATTCAAAGTGTTCTCTTCTTCTGCAGGTCCAGTACGGACTCATCAGTGAAGCCCATCAGCTGGAGGCCACCATCGTGGCTCTGAAACAGAAGCTCTCTGAAGCTCAGTGAGTCTGATAGCAGTGATGTTTCAAACTGAGATAATTACAGATCTTCAGAGTCTTTTAAGAACCAGAATAGAACCCAGTCGCCCTAAACCTGTCGTTTCTTCTGGTCACATCCACGCTCAGACTATCGCTGCAGAAGATGAAGCTCCATCTCGCCCGCATGTTGCAGGATCTTTCCAGGAAACAGGAAGGCCTGTCTCTGGAGCAGCGCAGCATGAACAGCCGAACCCGCCTCGCCTCCTGCTCGGACAAAAGCCCGGTGCTGCTGGTTCCGCTCACAAACTCCAGCGGGAGGAGCGACATGCAGCTGCTGGCCCAGTGAGAAGAGACGGATGGAACCCATCCAAGATATTAGGGAGTCATTGGTTATAAACTCTGATGAAGTGATTTTAAGGCTACAGCCATTAGTAATTGATAAACTGCAGAGATGACTGAGGTTCAGTCAGTAAATTAATGAGAGATGCTGACGAACAAAATGCTTTCTTTCTTTACTTAATTAATTTATTTATATCAATAACTCTTCTTTTCATGTTAGCCATTACAATGTTTGTGGTGTCTGAACGTGTTTGTGTATTCCACGGTTTCTTCTTTAAGAATGTAGTGATCGTTCACTAGTGGAAGGATCACGTTCATGTGTGGCAACCATTCTTTTACAGGCCATTAGCATTAATGGCTTTGTTTGGCCTTGTCACACTGTTTGATCAACAGATGCTGTTTGGAGCGTGAGCTGATGTTAATGACATGAACTTTGACTCATAAAGTATAAATGGATTTGATAAAAAAACGGTAAGCAGGCAGTAAACAGACAATAAACCTACTTGCCGCCTCAGCTGTGATGTCATAGGGGACGGGTTTTGAGTCGGTCGCAGTCCCACGAAGGACGAACACCTGATTTCTACTGTGGAGGTGCTGATCTTTGGTCCAATCACAAGAAAGGTTTAAGGAGGGGAACCTGGAAGACGCCAGAACTGAAACAGACTGTTTCAGAGGAACTGAAGATCTGCATTCAGAGCCAGTTTGGAAAATGTATTGAGACGTGAATCATGCAGATTAAAAGCTGACACACACACACACACACACAACACACACACACACACAACACACACTCTTCCATAAAGCTATGACAAGTGGATGTTTCTCAACCCATTCTGTCCTCACATCAACCATCCCGTTCAGTGCACTTATGACTTTACTGCTTAACCCTCCAGTTCATTTAGACGCCCAACGCTTTAAGCATACGGCCATTTACTTGCTGACGCGCTGAATTATTCTGAATCATTTCACCTGAGGGGCCAGATGCTACCTGTCTGTTGCCCCCAATGAGAGTGCAATCAAGGCAGTCTGGTGCCTGCTAAATGCCCCCTTACTTACTTCTGCATGAGTGCATGCATCTCCTCATTTGCATCAGTGACATGATGTCATGTGCACCTTGCTCCCGTCGCGCCCCCGCGTCCACATTGCTGCCACTTCTCTCAGAGAGGCTTGCTCTGACTCGGAGTCTGAGCGCGATGGAGGCAGAATCCTGGCACAGGGAAAGCACTTCGTAGTGCAGATGGAGATGGGTTCGTAAATGGGGAGGACAACGCTACACCTTCTGACTGCTCCAGTAATCCCACTGACATTTTTTTCAAGATCTACCCTCATCATGGTGAGTTAGAGGCGGTGCTTCATCCTGGCAGCATCCTCTTGTAACACCAACGAGATGCGTTTGGCATCCAAGGATTACGTTTCTCTAACCGTCTACAGCTTCACCTTTCTTCTGGGCCTCCCTGCCAACATGCTGGTCCTGTTTGTGTACGCGCGCAAGGCCTGTAAGCGAGGCGCTACCCCCAATGTGGTCTACGCCCTCAACCTGTGCATAGCCAACCTGGTTCTCGTTGCCTGGATGCCCGTCAAAACTGTGGAGACTCTGTTCAAGGAGTGGAGGCTACCGAAGCCCGTTTGCCCCATCTATAGCTTCTTCTTCTTCTCCTCTCTGTACGGCAGCTGCCTCTTCATCACAGCTGTGACGGTGGGGCGCTACCTCAGCATCGCATTTCCAATCGTCTACAAGAGATATCGCCGTGCTCGCCTCTCTTGCTTCATCTGCGCCGCCTTGTGGGCCTCGGTGCTCGTTCACCTCGGTGTTGCTCTGATGGCTGAAGAAGGGGCTCACTTTGTTTCTGTTAAGGACGACGCCTCGGCCTGTTTCGACCACTTCAACGCCTCCCAGCTGGACGTCCTTCTCCCTCTACGCCTGGAGATGGCCATTGTGTTGTTTATTCTGCCTCTCCTGGTCACATCTTTTTGCACGCTGCGTTGCGTCACCCTGGTGTGGCACTCAAACCTACGTCCGATCGGGAAGAGGAGAGCGCTGGCTGTTGCCCTCTCCACATTGGCTGTGTTCGTGGCGTGCTATGCACCCTACAACACGTCTCACATAGTGGGCTTTGCCTTGATGGAAGATGTCGCGTGGAGGAAATACGCTGTGCTGACAAGCTCCCTTAACGTTTTCCTGGAGCCGGTGGTCATGCTGATGCTGTCGCCAGCAGTGTCAAGAGGAATCGTGGGAAGAATCTGCAGAGGGCAAAGCCAGTTCAGTCGTATCGATGGGTTTAGACATCAATGTAATAGCGCTAATTATATTGCAAATAAGACAACACCGGCACAAACCGACGGGAGCCAGGCATCAGGAGTGAAGTCACAGGAGGCACCGATTCAAGGGTTCTGATTTGAAGGCGTACACGAATGGGACTGGCCAGCTAGTTTACAAGCAGACCTGCAAATCTATGTATCAGGGGAATATGTTTGAATTTACAATTCAACAATTTAACAACTTTATGGCAGTCAGTTTGGTGGGAAATGGCTCCATCTGGTGTGTGTTAATATTTGTGGAAGCTCTAGCAAGTTAAATGTATATACAGTATATAGAAATACTACATATAAAATATTTCAGAAAATCTTGTTGTTTCTGAACTTTTCCCTCTGCATATGTATTTTTACTTGCACAAATAAAATCTGTGACAGAGCCTTGATTCAATGTCGTGTCTCACAGCTGATACAACAAGTCACAATTGGTCGTCTCGATAATCAGAAGGGTGTAAACATTGAAATTAAACATCATTTTCACTTATGCATTTTAAATGACATGTAAGCAATACATTTATGAACCTATCGATCACTTTTCTCAAATAAAATGCAAATGTTGTGGAATATTTTTTTAAAAAGAACAACCTTAAGAGGTGGGTTTTGTTTTAAATACAATTGTTTGAGGTAATATATACTTATGGTACAGTCACTGCACTCTGGGTTGTCATAGAACATTTAAACAAAATAAAACACCTATCTATTCCTCAGTGTGGATTTAATATCCTCGGGAACGTTCGATGGGACTAGAATTTCAGGGTAATCCATTAGTCTGCCTGATCCCATGAGGCTAAAGAAGAAAAAAAAATGTCTGCATGCCCCTAATGGGTTCCTGCCTTCATGAAATATATGACATAAATAAATAAAAATATGAATTATTGAAACGTTTAACTTTTACAATTGAATTCTATTGTGATGCAACTTATCATTCTGCAATCCTTTTTTTTAAAAATTTGAAATAGGTTCTTGTGCTTTAAAGGGAAACACAAACCTGGAACATGTGACACACTCAATAAATGATGTCATATTACCCTGGTGAGCCTTTCTGTTGCCACGTGACGACCATCAGCTTCATTCTCATGTCCAGACAGAAGAGAAGAAGCCTTGCTGTCCCGCTCATAACTTCTCCTTTTGATGGAGGCTTCAGTGTAATTGGGTCATGAATCTTCATCCTTGGCAGCACAAAGCAATACAGGAAAAAGCAGTTTCACAAACACGACATCAAAATGAAACCCTAGACGACATTTAAATGTCATGAATGAAATATACAAAGATTTAATGTGTCTATAACAAATCAGATCAGTCAGCGGCACCGACAGCAAAGAAAAGACATCATGAGTTCTCTGTGGAAACAGAGGAAGGGCAGGATGTTATCCAATACATGAATTAATATGTAATGAATAACCAATATATATTTAAAAAATTCAATATAAAATTAATAAAACTATCATTTAAAATGTGCTTTTTCTCAAGTACCGTACATTCAAGGACTCCTGTGTTCTCTTATTTATTTTGTGGGTTTTTTTGCAATCAGAGTGAAAAACAATCACGAGGGGAACAGGTTATGTGTTCCCCTCGCTTTTATGGTAAAACAGTTTAAAATCGCTTTATTATACCTCAATTATACACTATTAAACCTCTGGTGAAAAACACACCACAGGACTAACAGCTCATGTTCAGCCTGTAGGGCGGCCTGCCAGTAAAATTAGTATTTTATTAATGACGTCCATGAAATACTGCGGTAATGTTTTATTTCACTAGATGGTTTTAATGCCTCCTCCGCTGCTGAAAATCTCCTTGGAGAATAACTTGGTTTAACAGACGGCCACTGACAAGAGAGAAGACGTATTTCAGCCACAACATCCTGTAGTTGCCCTCCCCCCCGACCCAACCCCCCCGCCGTATGAAACACTAAGAAGCCAGATAGTTTTATCAGGACACGGGCCACAAATAACACAGAAGCAGCTGGAGGTTTCTGGCAGACAAGTATGAACAAAATAATATAATTTTGTTTTAGATTTCTATTAGAATTGTCCAGATTATATAATCACACATTAATTAAGTCAAAAAACATCTGATGATGTTTGCAGTTTTAGACATTTTTCAATGTAAAAATCAGAAGGCGGTCGGCTTTATAAACCAGTAAGACATCAAAAGAAGACAGTTATTAGGAAAGAATGAAATTAATGCACATAATGTAAAGTTAACAATGAGTTAAGTGAATGACCTTAACTCTGGATGATCCATGTTGCCATAGTAATGGAGACCCATCTATCCAGTGTACATACACACTGGCTCATGAAGCGTTTGATAAACAGGTTTGGTTTTTATATGTCTTTAATGTTCAACCTTTCTGATCAGACAGGGATCATTTGGCACCACATCACAGCTTAGTTGTTATGCAGAGAGACGGTATAAAAAGCAGGCTGGTGGACGGGCTTCCAGAGACCGTCGAGGCGCTGAGGGAATCCACCGGCAAGCGGAATGAGCCCGTCTGTTCCCTCCAACCTGAGGCAAACCTGAAAGCAGCCGACAGTCAGGACCGGGAAGGATGTCACCGCTGGTCATGGATACAGGTACGCCAGCCCCGCCTGATGGGATGAATCACAGCCACAGCTTTCATTACACACAAAAATTCAAAGGTCATAATAATAATAATAATATAAGCTTTTGTTATTTACCAATTCTGTATTATCTCATATGTTACCAACAAACTCAGAGGTGCTTCATTGGAGGTAAAGGTGTGTTTTCTTTGGTCGTTTGTTGCTATAACAGAGTGAGAGGGAGGAAGTGTGGCTGAATAGAAGTAAATAAAACATTAAAGCGTGACCTCATCCGTGAACTTCTCTGCCTGTTTCACTATATTCACATTTCACTATACCCATGTTTAACTAGGCCTGTTTAATTTTTTATTCCTATGCCTATTTATGATTTTCTATTTGTATATTCTTGATGGCTTATTTATTAATTATTTTTATTTTATATATATATATATATATATATATATATATATATATATATATATATATATATATATATATATATATATACACACATATATATATATTAATATTTGTATTTTACATATACTATATATATTAATATTTTTATTTTATATATACGATATATATACATATATATTAAGTAATTATTATTATTATTAATAATAATAATAATATTTATTAATCTTTCTATTTGGTGTTGCACTACTTTCTATGTGCTGGTGCTTTCTGTGTGCTTTTTCTGTGTTTTGTGTGCTCACTGCTGTGTGTAGTGCGACGGAGAAATTAATTTCCCTGACAGAACCTCCTTAAGGGATAAATGAAGTTCTACTCTACTCTACTCTACTCTACTCTACTCTAGTCTACTCTACTCTACTCTACTCTACTCTACTCTACTCTACTCTACTCTACTCTACTCTACTCTACTCTACTCTGTTTCACAGATTTACATCAGTGTTTTGTTTGAACCTGAGCAACACAGACAACACATACAAATTCAAGTAGTTTTACCTTGAAAGGTTTGATTTGGACGGAAATGTTTCAACATCTGTATTTTCTCGTAATATCAGGAAGAATTTAAGTAACATGTTTTATGTTAAATAAAGGATATATTCTTTAGTTCTCTTGCACCCTCTGCTTATTTTAAAGGCATTCTCAACAGAAATTATGTTTCATAAATATTGTGTTTCTTGTGAAAAAGCCTGAAAAATACAAATCGATGAATTTAACTTTTTTTTTTTAACTCTCATAATATCTGACAACAGTGTTTGATTCCAAGCTAAATCATCTGCACATCATGAGATCAATTAATCTTTAATCTCGCATTTTAAATAATTATCCAAGTTCCACATTCAATATTGGAACAAATCTATACTGTATTTGCTTTTTACACCTCTAGTTGGGTGTCTGTTTCTGGATCAAATACTCAATTTTGAATATTGTTTAGAATTGACTTTTTTTTCATTTAAAATACTGCAATTTTTTTTGTATCATTTTATCATCATATAAACCAAATACGTGATAGAGGCTCCAGAACTTCATTTCATTAAAACAGTTCTTTTTCTTTCACCATATATTTATTAAATGGTAATAGAGAATATAAAATTAAAGTTCTAATTTCTCTTCTGAGGTCCGATGCTGCCACATCTGCTCTTTCTGACTCACCGTCGAGACCTTTTCACACAAAAAGTTGTGACATCACACGTCCACCTGCATCTAGCCGAGCTCCTGAGCGGTTGCCAGGAGAGGATGTTTGGACAGAGGGCGGAACAAAGATAGCGTCCAGAAGCTTATTAAATTTCCCCTGTTGAGGGCGAGATATCACAGATTGAGTAGGACACACATATTAAGTGCAGCAGCCTTCTGAGCTGATCAAACAGAGTGCTGGCAGGAGGCAGCATGCTGCCAGAGCGCCGCAGCCTCACACAGAGCAGCTGACCGGGGATGGAGAGGCTGGTTTGAGGTGAGTTAGTCGCTCTGGAGAAGGGATGGAGCGGACGTCAGGGGAGTGGATGCACATTCTTGAGTGAAATATGAAATTTAAATTTATTTTTTTTTGCAAGAGTGCAATTATGTTGTTATAACATAAATGCACAAAGCACAAACACACACAATGTGTGTTAGTAATTAATTCCTCTTTGAATAACATTAGATAAAAATTACACATTTAGTTTTTGATTAAAAAAATTTTTTTTAATATATATCATTATATCGTATTTGTGATCAGTTTTCGGGGCTGAGAGCCACAAGTCGAGGAGAGAAGCTGAGATGCACTAAAAGAAAGATGTTTGATATTACTTATTGATTTCAAATATATATACTATAAAAATATACAGGAAAACAGCAGCCTTCATGAAACCTATATTTGTCATACATTCTGTCATTGTGTTACTTTCACTGGCTCTAGAACAGTTCTTGCTGCTGATCAGCTCATCTTCTTCTTATTGATCACTGATTTCTTTTTGTATCATGTATCCAATTGTTAATAGAGGATTTATTAGCTCCATCGCCGTGTCAGTCTGAGAGGTAACAGAGGCAGAGGTTCTAAATGCGTGTCAGAGGAGAGTTTTTAATTTCCACTGACTTGTTTTTTAGATTTGATTTTCATTTTAAAACATTAATTAGTTATACGCCGGATGCTCCTGCGTTTTGAGTCCTTGTGTAATATAAATGTTATGATAAAGATGATTTTACTGATAAATAATTTTATGTGCACTAAAGCATAATTAGTTATGTTCATCTCAGCGTGTTAGTATGCGAAGATTTGGTTATTAAGTGAGTCTGATGTTGAGACATTTCCAAAACCAAATGCTCTATGAAGCACACCAGTAGTGAGCAGGTTCATCCTCTGCAGACCATGAATAGTAATAAAGATTTATGTCAGTCTGTTCATCAGTTAATAGGTTGGACATGATAGAGTCTCATAGCTTTAAGGGTGAAAATGACGCAAATCTTCAGATTATTATTAAAGCACTAAATCAATCAAAAGGGAAATTGTCCAAAGTGTTCATTCTTCCTGTTTTCCTGCACGCAGCGTCTGAGAGAGTCACCGCCATGTTGTGCAACTGCCTGTTGCTGTCCGTCTACGCCGTCACCTTCCTCATGGGGGTCCCTTCCAACATCCTGGCGTTCTACACCTTCTACCACAAGGTGCGGCGTCGGGCCGCCCCGATAGACGTGCTCCTCCTCAACCTCACCATCTCCGACCTGGTCTTCCTGGCGTTCCTGCCGTTTAAAATCAAGGAAGCGTCCGACGGCATGGCCTGGCTGCTGCCCTACCCCTTGTGTCCCTTCACCGGTTTCGTTTTCTACGTCACCATCTACAACAGCACCCTGCTGCTCACCGCCGTGAGCGTGGAGCGCTACCTGGGCGTGGCCTTCCCCCTCAGGTATTCCCTGTGTCGCAGGCCTCGCTACGCCGTGTTGGCCAGCGTCATGTTCTGGGTGGTGACCTCTCTGAACCTCAGCATCGTCTACATCATTCCCTACGTGCAGTGGAACAAAGGTGCAGACGGTGACATCAGCAGCAACAACAGCAGCATCGCCAGCAGCCCCGCCACGCCCCCGCCCACCTGCTACCTGGATTTCTCCGAGGACGAGCTGAACATCGTGGTGCCGGTGCGACTGGAACTCTTCTTGGTTCTTTTCTGCATCCCTTTTTTAATCTGCTGCTTCTGCTACGTCAACTTCATCCTCATCCTGTCCCGTCTCCCCAACATCGGCAGGCGGCGGAGGCTGCGCGCCATCGGATTGGCTCTCGGCACGCTGATCGTGTTCGCCGTCTGCTTCGGGCCTTACAACGCCTCCCACGTGGTGGGGTTCGTCCACCAGGAGAGCGAGGAGTGGAGGAACGTGGCGTTGCTCTCCAGCACCTTCAACGCCTGCCTGGATCCGTTTATCTTCTACTTTTCCTCAGCGGCCGTCAGAAACATGTTGAATCGCTGCTTCAGGAGCATCAGGGCGAAGCTGCACATCCTGGGATGTGGAAGGGGCCCCCACTGTCCCCACCAGAACCCCTCCAAGGCCGACAAATACAAGGAAGCACCCCTTCCCTGATAGCTTTTGATGATACTATTGATTTTAATGCTTTCTTTGCGGTTTATTTAATATTTCATTTCATGCACAAAAAAAAAAAAAATGCAGATGAACTGAAGACCAGATGGGACAGTTGTGTGGGGGGGGGGGGCATTATTCTACCCTAAGAAATCCACAATGTGTTTGTTATATTTATTTATTCTGTTTTAGTGAAGTTACAAAGATTCAGTGTCATGGTATTAAAATAAGTTCACTGATAAAAGAACCACAACATTTAAAAAATAAAATAAAATAAAAATGAAGGTTAAAAGTAAAATAAAAACATTTATCTATTATTTGTGTGTAAATGTTTTAGTGGGGGGGGGTTTTGGTAATACCGACGCAGTCTGTCTGGATCCTTTTTACCAACCTGGACATTGACAAACAAAAAAAAGAACAAGCCATGACCAAAAGCGTGATAAGCTGTAAAATCATATTTACCGAAGTGACTTAGCACAGGTTGAATGTGTTTTATTGGTTGATGGTCGGAGATAAAAACACATTTATCCACTACGTGGTCTCTGACTGAAGAAGCGCTGCTTCAATCAACTAAAATGACACCAGGTTCAGATTTAAACTACTGCCAAGACAAACAAGTTTGATCCATCCACCGTTCACTGTGACCCGTGTCACGTTGTCACCGACAGGAGCGTGGACTATTTCTAGAGCTGCCCTGATCGGTTCCTTTCTGATTTATTGATCCACAATTCAGTTTTTTTTATGGAAATCGTTGAGTAGGTTTTGCCTAATTGGAGAAAAATGTGAAAAATGTCATCTTGATAGGAATAATAATTCTTTAATTATTATTCCATGCATATTAATGATGGTCCAACAGATATACCTAGAGGTCAGCGGGACAAGGAAGACAAATGACAAGATGAAGCATGGACACAGAATCGTCTCTAGGATTTTTAAACTGACCACTGAGAGTGTATTTCCCTGCAAGGATATCTTTAAAAGACAAAAAAAAAAAAAAAAGTCCTCCAAATGTCATATTGCACCACCGTGAGATCAATGATGTGAGATCAATGATATAACCAGAGGGGGTTTCATGGCCATCCAAGCAGTAGAAATGCTCCAACTGTAAGTCCTTGAGAGATAACCCTGAAATAACCTCGTGTTCCAACTGAAGGGGGATTAATAAACGTTTTATAGGGCGGCGCTGTTTGTCACCCACAAGGCAGGAAACGGTCCCGTCAGGACAAACACCAGCAGCACCAACGTTAACCGTCCCTTTTCTGTGTCTCGCAGCGCAGCGAGGTCAGTGTTTAATCAGAGATGAGTGTTTTATAGGAATGAGGGATGAAGCAATTAAAATCCAAGAGACTTTCATCCACATAAGCAGGAAGTGGTGACTGAACAGTGTCGAGCTAATATGGAGCGCAAACAGGTTCAATCACAGACCCAACGCTGTGGAGAAGCTATAAAGGTGTCTGCTCTGAAACAGGAAGTGACTGATAACCACCCTCTGGCTATTTCCTGTCAGTAATAACGAGCACAGCGCTCCAGCGTAGATTGAGAGCATGTGCACACAGATAACGTCTCTTTATGGAGTCCTGCGGTATATGGTGTTGAGTAAAGCCAGACATGTTGGTTCAGCAGCACACTTTGTCCATTTGCGACGTTCATTAAAAGTCTAATCTCCTCGTGTTGTAAAGCAGAGCCTGAATCTGCTGAAAAATGTTGAATATTAAATTTATTTAGAATATTAAATTATAGCTGTGGTTGGTGGTTGTGTTGTCTCAAACTCACATTTGAATACAAGTTGGAATAAATGTCTGGAAATACGTACAAACATATTTATTTTCTCTAAAACCTTTTCCAGATGACTTTTTAGAGGGTTGAGACACTTTAATTCAAGATAACATTAACAGCTACCATTTACCATGTTCCTCAAAGTTTCTTGACATCAAATATTTATCGGGAGCAAAACGGAGGACTGACCTCGTCAAGATGTTCACATTACAAGCTTTATGATCAAAAATGTGATCTCTGTCCAGATCACAACTGGTTGTCTTGACGGATCACATTCTAAATTAATTGTGTTGGTATTCAGTCTCAGAGCAGAATTATTTACACGTAAAATCTGTAACACACAAATAAGCACATTTGTTTACAAATTGTTTCCTACATGCGCCGCTCCTTCTGAACAAAAGCAGTGAAAAAAATTATATAATAAGGCAAGGGGAGCGGTAGTTTACTTTCACTTCTTCTACGGCCGAGGAAGAAGACTCCTCAGCCGAATCCTTGGGATCACCAGCGCCCCCTACCATGAGGCAGGAGAACTGCGTGCCTCAGTTTGTGTCTTTTCCCAGCGGTTTCAGGACCGCTCAACTCAAGAAAGACGTTACACTCATGCAGTTGTTGACAAAAAAATACCGTACATCATATACATTAGCTAAATTAAGGAAATTTAGTTCATAGAGCAAACATGTTTGAATATTTTAATAGCGATAGAGAGATAGCATTATGGTCTCACTGTATAGCTACCATTATGTATAGCTACCTCCCCTGACCGCACGTCACTGTCACAGGTACTGAACTGATGGGGATTGTAGTTCTCCCCTCTATTGATTGGTTGATGAAAACTGAGCTCATAAAACTCCTTTATGACTCAAGTTCATGCTCATTACCTCAAATCAAATGTGTACCTGACCTAGAAACCTATGAAAAACACATCAAAGTGAAAAAGTGATGTTGAATCAGGTTTGTGTCTCATAGTGTAGACATTGAATCCTATTTATCAGGAACAACCTAATTATTTCTCGTGAACCTATAGACACTGATATAGTACATAAATAAAAGCGTCAGCCTTTCATGGAAGTCATTACATAAATAAAAGGGATCCATCACCTGCTTTCTCAACCTCTCCTCTGATAAAACCTTCCTGCTGTCGTAATGCAAACATCAAAAAACAAACACCTTTCATACATGAAGCATTTATTCAAATAAAATTAAATACGACAACCAAATAAAAGGCTCGATTTTAGGACCGGGATCAGACAGGTGTTAAGACAAAAAAAAAAAAAAAAAGGGTCTTGACATAGTTTGACCTCTAAAAAGTGACATATTTTAAATGATCAGGCAAAAAAACCCCAAAAAACAGCAAGTTGATTTACTGTGAAATCCAAACATTATTATTTTTTTATTGTCAGGATCTGCAGCCAACCACAGAGGTTTTAAAGAGTTATTATTATTGTGGGGGAATCCCTTTAACGTGGGCACTCGTTGGAGGAACGGACTCAACCAAAAGAAGTGTGACTTTGTCTGTAAACGACACACGTTTTAGTTTCACGTCACAACATTAAAAAAACTGGTGAAGGGGGGGTGGGGGGAGGTCAGCGTGACATGCATAAAGAGAGAAGGCAAACGTCACCCGTTGCACAGAAACTTGCTTCATTATTGCCGTCCATTAAAAAAAGGATGAACACACAACTGTTAAAGGAGAACAAGAGTGTTTACAGGCAGTTAGGGGGGGGGGGTCCTGTTCCTACAGAAGTCGAGTTAAATAAATAATGCTACATCTTTTCCTCTGGTTGTTTTTATACTTTAGAACAGTTTGTGGTTTTCTGTTTTATTCTTTAGGGGGGGGTTGTGCTTGCGAGTGCCCATCCACTTAAAACCGATCCCCACAGGCCTTTTTATTTTATATATTTTTTTGGTCCGGTCAGCTCCACACTGATCAGTTCTGCATAATTATGTGTTCTTGGCATATGTCAGAGGTATCCACACACACTCTCAAACAAATACATAAAACACAATCACATCTTAACAGTATTGTCGTATCAATATATAATTATCAATGTAGCTTTTTTTGGGGCCTCCGTGCCCTTTCTGAAAATGAATATTTCTTTGATTTATTCTGGTTGTTTTTATTATTATTATTATTATTATTTTCAGCACCATCAGTAAAGGCACAGTCTGTTCACGGACGCGTCGGTCCGAAGATGAAGCACCAACCCTCCTCTTCACGTGAAGATGCAGCGAGGATTAAAAACACGTCACATGCAGAGAGAGAGAGAGGGAGAGAGAGAGTCTCTCAGCTTCTTTTTGAGATGAATGAAACGACAGCAGAGGTGGGGTCTTCACAGAGAAGGGGGGGGGGGGGTTGGCGCTCCATCGGCTCACTTTACATGACAAAAAAAAAAAAAAACTCCAACAGTCTCCTTGAGCAGGTCAACGCAGTAAACACATCAGTTTTGCTTCTTTTCTTTTTTTTCTCCACACAAATAAACCTATTGCATTATCAGATTTTTTTTTTTTGGAGGGGGGGGGTGGGAATGATCACAGACCAATACGATTATTAAACACCATTATTTTCTTACAGCTTAAACGTGTTTCTGCTTCAAATAGGTCTCTGTTAGAAAACAAGTGTGTGCATTACATGAATCTTTACATATAAATATATCTCAATTCACACAAATAAACTATTTTTTGAGGAGAAAAAAAAAAAAAAGCATCTGAAGCCCCCCCCCCCCCACAGTTCATTTACTGTACGTGGCATTATGAGCACAGACAGGATTCTTATAAAGCCTCAAAATAAACATTTGAAACAAGCCGAGCACCAGCTAACATTGTTAGACACACCCATGCTGGTCGTGTCTGACATGAAGCTACAAACACAGAAAGGGGGGGGGGGAATCATCTGCTCTGATATCCTTTTGTTAAAAAAAAATGATTCAAACGTCTCCGAATTTCAAAATATCTACTCTGATCATGTTTTCCTCCTGATTCTGCTCAGCCTTAAACGTGTGCGGTAAAAAAATACTTCATTCTTATAGTCGCTCTTTATTCATCTCCAGTCTGTAAGTATCCGCTGAAATATTAAATAACTGTGTTTTCTTACAGTAGCTTGGTTTTTAGTGACACCAGCAGTTCAGAGCCCATCAGCATGTCGAGGGGTAACACCCCCCGCCCCCCCCATAAAGTCTCCAACCCTCACCCCTGACCAGGCACGTTGGTTTGGTCCACGTGGTGAAACCTGAAATCGGAATCAAGAACAGATAACGGGGCGATGATCGACTGAAGACGTAAAACGCGTGTGTGATTCTCATGATATAGTTGGACTGAGTAGATGTCAGCGTCCTGCTCCACCAATCAAAAAAAAAAAAAGTACCACCTCAGAATTAGAGTAAAGATAATTAAAATGACTGAAAAATCATGCATAAATCTTGATTTTCAATTCATCTTTTTAGTTTTTCAAGCAAAAAAAACCAAAACAAAACAAACCTCACAGCTACTCAAGTAAAAGAATCCTGATGAAAAAGATTTTCTTTTATAATTTCCAACCTGATCTACAAATTAATTCCTGATAAAAGGCTAAAACCTGTGGACTGACACTCGTTTTTAGGGTCGGATGAAGGCTGATGGTGACTCTGGCCGGTGGGACGGCCGTGAGACGACAGCGTTTGCCCTCACCTGGGCCGGATGCAACTCCTGCTCAGTCCTTCACATTTTATTTATTTTAGAAGCTACATTTCACAGATGGCCAGGAAAAGCAATGAGGATCCACGCTTTTTGTTTTCTTAGTGACACAACTTTCTTTGGGATGTTCACAATACAAGCGTCATAAAAACTAGACTTTATGGCCGAGTTGTCGGGATTGAAATCTTTCACAACTTTTACAGCCGTACCTAATCCTCCGAGTACGCGTTTAAACGACGCGACAACTGTTCACTTATTAACCCTGCAGGCGTCGACATCTCCTTCAAGTCCAAGGCTCCAACATACGGTCAAAAAAAAAAAAAAAACCAAACAAAAGAAAAAAAAACTTCCATCCAACAGAACAGTTCATCGTCTAACGTCATCAGGCACTTTATTCCACCTCTCTGAACACTATCAGACCTCAGGGCCGACCCCCACATCTCCCATCAGTCCGACTCCTTCATCAGAATGTCAAATACTGCACATTCCACCACCCGAGTTCCTTTTCACTTGCCGAAAATTCACATCTAAAAACAATTTTAATGCACCAATACTCATCCAAAGCATTCTTGGCCGAACCCTCCCCCTCTGTGTTAACACCATATTGCACTGAAGGAGTTCTTGAGAAGTAAACTGGTCATTAAAAAATATATATATATGGGGGGGTATAAGGTTGGTGGTCATTAGAAGATAGAAAGTGTTGACTGTATTGCTGAAATGTTAAAGTCAAAAAGATAAAAGCTCATAAATAGCATGAGGAATAGCACACAGGAAACGTTTGGTATAACACTTTGTACCAAGCTGAACTATAAGAAGTTTAAAATTGTCCATGTTGAGACGGTGGTGTTCCATTTAAGCAGTGATCGTTTACGCACCTAGCCCCACAGTAAGGCATCAAGCGATACACAATACGTCATCGATGGCTTCACTTGGCTTCGTTTAAAAATAATTTCATTCAGTGTCTGTGTCGAGTGCAGACAGAGTTACGCTCCTGACCGTCAGGGTGAACGACTGTGACCAACCGTTGGATTAAAGGGAGAAGAGCTAACGCTAAGGCAGCCGCTTACGAGCAGAAGCAACACAAAGTTTTGTTAACAAGACAAGCTGAAAACCCACACACACACACACACACACACACACACACACACACACACACAAACATGTAGAAAACATCTACAATCTAAAGCAGCAACATCAGGCTCAACGTGAGGCTATGGAGCGACTCGGATCCTCGCTGGTTCCTCTTTAAGCCCACCCATGCATTAAAAAAAAAAAAAAAAAAAAAAAAAAGCACCAGTTTTTTTGGATTCCCTGCTGCTCCGCTGTTCTTTAAAACACAAAAATAATCGAAACTCGACTGCAACTGAAACCTGGAAGGTGCAGATGTGACCTGTGAGCGCTACAAAGGAGACGCGGTCCGTTGTGATGTAAACGCAGCGGAGGAGGTGGAGGTGAGACAGACGTAAGAGTCGGAGCACTGATGCGATTGGCTGGTTTCGATTTGCATAATGTGGCTGTGACTCCTCTCTGCATCCCTACGCAGCATCCCACCCCCCACACCCCCCATCGAGGTCCGGTGACCAGAGCTACGCCAGCCTGGGGGCGGAGGAGAGGGGTCGTTCGGATCCGCCTGACGACAAAAAAAAAGGTGGCTGATGGGAGTCAGGCACCCAAAAACTGGTTGGGTGGCTGGAAAAAAAAAAAAAAAACAAGTGGAGGTGGGGGGCGTTCAGGCGAAGTACATGGTCCTCAGCGTGTCGTGGTGGATCTGAACAGCCTTAGCCAGAGCCTGGGGGTCTCTGCCGTTACTCTGCCCTGAGACGTGGCTGCCCTCCGCACTGCCAGAAGAAAAATCAAAAGGTAAGTGATACATAAAATACGTAGAATACATCCTGAAAATGGTTCAAATGTATCCAACTCATTTGCATATTCATTATCAAAGTATAAATATTCATCTTCCGAACTACTTCCTCCACTTTTGATGGTCACGGTTGCTGGAGTCTATCTCAGCAGATTTATGGGCTCCAGAAATGTTGCCAGTGCATCGCGGAACCACACGAAAGACGATCTCACACACACACACACACACGCACACACACGCACACACACACACACACACACACACACTCACACCTACGGACAGTTTGAAACTGACCGTTCCACCTGAAATGCACGGGGTTTTTTTTGGAGGTGGGAAAGCGGAGAGGAACCCACGCAGACACGGGGAGAACACGAACACGCAAACTCCACACGGAAAAGGATTGGAACCCGGAACACGTGAAGCGGTACACACCGGACCACTGTAGCGACCAGTAAAAATACGATAAATTGGATTTAGATCATTACAAAAAAGAGAATTGAAGCTCATCATTTTTGATTCAAATTATTCAACATTATCTACATTTCACTGACTGTAAAAACAGCAATTCATGCTCCACCCCCCCCACCCCCCAACCCCACCTGTCGTGCTCTTTGTCAACCAGGTGGTAGCGGGCACGGAAGGCCACCAGATGGGCGTAGTAGGCCGGAGCTGGGATGGAGACGGAGCGCGTGCAGCGGACGTAGGTGTGGCACAGCTGGTAGGTGAGGAGCTGGAACTCGTCGCCGGTGAAACAGTTGTCGTCCCACAGAACGTGGTAGTGGGAGGGCCGGCTCGTACCCTGAAGGGAGTAGAGACGCGTTAATCGCACCCCAGAGGGAGCAGCTCCATGAGGAGAGGACAAGCAGTCAGCGGGTGAGGTGAGGTTCACCTGGATTCCAGCGTGACTGCAGAGGTAAAAGTCAAACTCGTAGGGGTGAGTGATGTCCGTGTCCACTGTGGTGCCGGCTGGAATGTTTCCACTTCGTCCAACCTGAAAAGGCAAACGCAATTCAACCAACGTGTGTGAGAACGCTGAGAATGTTCCATTTAAGGCCTGAGCATCAAATCCTATTATATTTGTTTATTTTTTTACCATAGTTACCCGATCAAACAGCAGGAAAAGCACAAGACGTAAAAATTTCAGCCAAACCAATCCTGCGGACGCTGTCAGCTTCTTTCTGTGTTACTCACCCGCTCGTTGCGATCTGCACAGAAGAGGCGCGTGTGATGGCGTTTCTGTACGACAATGTAAGTAATCCCTGGCTGGTAATCCTTCTCCAGACTGATGCAAGCCTCCCTGATGGCCAGCAGCTCGTAGTACAGCACCTTCACAGAAACATGAAAGGTGTTTATCTGACATGTGTGTGAGTTAACAAAAGGGTCACCTGCCCTGACAACACGCTAGCTTTTAGCATACTTGTCTGAATTGTCCCTCTGACACTCCGTCCCTGTAGAAGATGATCCTGGTTGGTTTGTAACGGGTCGATTTGTAGAACTGGATCAACAGCTCCCGCACCATGGAGGCCAAGTCTTGGATGACTTCCTGTCTTGGCCTCTGGACCCGAACTGTAGCACAATACCTGCTGGGGTGGGCGTCCATGCTGCCCACCACCTGCAGGAGAGACAACAGGCATCTGGTTCAGAAGGTTATTTATATCCCAAACAGAATTTAAGGATCGACCTTTTGTGCCAAAAGCACACACAAACATTCACGTTCTGTACTTGTCTCACTATCGATTGCAAACTTTAACAGACATCAAGTTTGCAAAATGTGAACTTCACATTTTCACTGAACAAAAGACGCCAAGATGGTTCCTTAAAGTCCGACTTTAGTGAGCTCGTATCTCTCTGCACTACAGATTAATAGGAGTCTAAAGACGATACGAGACTGTTGGAAAAGTGTGTCTCTTTTAAAGTGAAGTCTCACAGCTGCGATCGATGGCTTCTTCCCGTCTCCTGCTGGAGGATGAGTCACATCAGCCCCGAGGAAGATGACGGGCTGCTGGAACACCGACGGCCTGGTCGCACGGAGACAGAAAATACAATCCGTCACGATGCAGATGAGAACAACGTGTACAGGAAACAACACAGCGATAAACTGGTGACCTTCATCTTTTTATGTCAAGTCGAATGTTAACCATCAACGACGCTTTGCTGTTGGTGTTATTTTCCTGCCGTCCCCCAGCAGAAACAACGGTTAATCTTGATGTGAGGAGCGTACCGCTGGTGTGGAACCAGGATGTTGTTGATTCCTCCCAGTTTGACGTTGATCTTGAGGCAGAGGTTTGAGAGCGTCTGAGGGGACGTCTTCACCACGTTCTTCACCTGCACACACTGGGTGGCCATTCCGAGGAGGGTGTCACCAACCCGCTTCACCTCAGCTGTAGGTCACAGAGTTCCTTTAACTCCTTATTCATCTTTTAAATCTTTGGATCAGTCGACTGTTTTCTTCTACAAATTTTTTTTAAATTTATTTAGAACGATTCTTTTGGTACCATAATAATAATAATAATAATAATAATAATAATAATAATAACCATAGACGGGCGTCTTTCCTGGCAGGATGACGATGATGAGCTGCAGCCCACCGTAGGTGTTCTTCAGGTGCCTGAACATCGGCTCCACGCTGTCGGCTCCTTGGGCGTATTTACAGAAACATGGCTGACCCTGAATCGGCATCCCAGCATCCTTTGAGATTTTACGCAGCTGATCAGTAAAGCTCCTAATCGTGAAGAAAAAGGGAATTATTACACAGGATCATCTGAGTTTTACTTTTATTTGTTATTGTACTTCATTTACAGTATTTTCCACACTATATGGGGAATCTAAAAGCTTTTAATATTTTCAAAAAAATGACAAAAAATACTTTCTCTAAGTATTTTTAAGACAAACCTTCCAGGAGAAATTTGAAATATTTATATCAACTGAACTTAAATGTCCCGAGTATATTATCTACAAAAAACTGCTATGTAATAAAAATAAGAAACTAAATAAAATACTTTAAATGATGAATTCTTCATCCAGCTTAAATGAGCAATGAGAGGAATGTTTTTTTGTGTGATCTCACTTCAGGATCTCTTCTCTGCACTGCCTCTGGGTGGCGAAGCAGGCGATGGCCCACATTTTGATCTCCACTCCGGTGTGAAACTGCTTCCCCCTCATGTCCCACACCCCGTGGCTCGGGGTAGCCACGGTACGGTTCTGCAACGACAGTGCAGGGTTGATCTGCTGAGGCTGGCAGTCACAAAAGGTACCAGACATGAACACACACACACACACACACACACACACACAAAGTAAGGATTGTCAAGATTTAAAAAGGTTTGGGCAGCCAGGGTGGATCTCAAAATCGCTACCGATGAATTCACAGCAGATCGATAGACTCCGACAGGGAACAGGAATTTAATAGTTTTCTCTATCTTCATTTGTGATTGGGTCATTCAAGTGGTTTGTAATACAAAAAAATATTTTTCATGACAGACATGCAAAAACAGATGTGTTTAAAATTTAAATTTCCACTTTGTATGATCGCTAAGTACAGCATGCATGAGCAAATCCACAGCAAACTCTAAGAGGAAGAACTGGATCAGATGAATAAAACCAAACTCTCCACTGTAACTTTAGGCTTTAGTCCTGAAATGTAAGACGGTGGGTAATGGATTTTTTTTTTTTTTAATCCTGATGAAGCTGATTCAGCATTTTAAGCAGGATAAGAATGAATACAAAAAGTGTCCATTTGGACGATCAATGTCACCGATTACTGAAAGAGTAAGAATGGAATGGTTTTGACTGTCAAAGGGTTAACAATTCCTGTCCATGTGTGCACCTCGTGTGAATGGACAGCTCGTTTCTCTCACGCTCACACAAACGTGCTCACACACACACACACACACACAATACATGGATATGAAGCGTGATTTAAAGGGAAGGTACCATGAATTGTTCAGAGCTCACCCTGCCGCCATACTGCAGCATGGGGGCCGGCAGGACGCGGCCAGTCACTTGGGCCATCTCATCCCGGACGTGGAACTGAAACTCCTGGACGAACGGGTCGGCCTCGTAATTTGCACTCCTGACCTGAAAAGAAAAACAGAAAATTATTCACAGCGGCGTGAAAAAAAAACAAAAAACAGTTAGTCCCCTTCCTGATTTCAGATCATTAAACAAATTTAAACGTTAGTCAAAGACAACGAGGAAGAGAACAATCCAAACCTACATGGACCTGTGTGAGAAAGTTACGGCCCCCTCCCCCACTCACCCCTGTTATAACACAACTTACCTGTGGTTTGTAATACCTAGCTTAAATTTCTATGGCCACACTCACACCTGATCACCGAAACACCTGTTCTCAATCAGTAGATCACTTCAATGGGTCTCCTTCAGTTTGCCTGACAGAGACGTCGACCATAAGAGCCTCAAAAAGCGGGACGTCAGGCTGAGATCTAAAGAAATTCAGGAACTAATGAGAATAAAAGTCCGAAAAATGTTGGAAAACCATTTCTAAAGCGTTGGACTCCAGTGAGAGCCGTTACCCACAAATAGCAAAAACATGGAACGGTGAAGAACCTTCCCAGCAGTGTCCGGCCAGACGAGATTACCCCAAGAACGCAGCGACGACTCATCCAGGAGGTCACAAAAGACCCCAAAGGACTGCAAGCCTCACCCGCCTCAGTTAAGGTCAAAGTTCATGAGGAACAGACTTGACAAGAACGGCCTGCATGGCAGAGTTCCAACATGAAAACCAATGCTGAGCAAAAGGAACATAAAGGCTTGTCTCAATTTTTCCAGAAAACGTGTTTGATGATCCCCAAAACCCTTTGGGGAAAACACTCTGTGGGCTGATGAGACAAAAGCAGAACTTTTTGGAAAGTGTGTATTCTGTTACATCTGCTGTAAAAGTAATGACATTTCAGAAGGAGACATCATACCAACATGAGAACATGGTGGTGATGGTGTGACGTCTGGGGCTGTTTTGCTGCTTCAGGACCTGGAAGACTTGTTGTAATAAATTTAAACTATGAATTCTGCTGTCTATTAAAACCAGAGCTATGAAACAGAATTTTTTGCCAATTGGTTTGTTCCGAAACAGAATTGCTTCCGATTTTACGTTCCACCCAAGAATTGACATTCCTGAACCGGTTACAAAAAAAAAAAAAACATAGTTCCCAAACTATATTCCCTATGTTCACTTCTGTCTTTGACTAGAATTTACATACATTTGATCTGGAACATTTACGTGTGATGGGGACTAATCCTCTTCACACCCCTGTATATAAACAGAACAGATTCTTGTAAAATGTCTCCGGTCTGAAGGGCGCTCACCAGCCGACTGATCTCCTCCTGTCTGTCCGGCGCTGAGCGTGCTGTAGCTTTGATCATGGTGGACGTTTGGTTATCGGTTAGCTTCTTGATGCAGCGCTGTCCGGCTACAATGTTGCACACCTGAAACGGCAGCTCAGATTAATCCCTTCCTAATCCTGCTTGGTAATCTTCCTGAATTACCTTTTTTTTGTTTAACGTTGTTCTTTTAGCAACGTGTTTTCTGCGTTAGCCTTTCTTTAATTGTGTGTTTAGTCAGCGTCGAGTGCGACATCACTGTCTGTGTCCTTACCTCCAGGGGCAGATAAGTGTGTTTCTGTTCCTGGCCCACCTGCAGACAGGGCAGGTGGGGGTATTTGAGCTGCAGGTTGTACTTCTCTCTGAAGTATTGTGCCACGGTGCGTTCGACCGTTTGACCGTTCTCTAGCTGCAACGGAAACCTGTGGATTCAAAGGGAACAAGAATCTCCTGTCAGTGTCAGCTGACGTCGGCTCCGACTGCCGGTTCGTAACCACCGGGGAGCGACGCCAACGTACGTCTGGAGGCTGGCGGGACGTCGCGTCACGTTGCAGACTCTGTACTTCCTACGCATGGTTCCACAGTGAGTAACTTCAACTTTAAGTCCTGTAACGATGGTGGAGGCCTCGATGTAAATAAGCATGAACAACCCCTGTGGTTGAAGATTGTATTCGCAGTGGGAAAATTGAGTAGGTGTTCATGTTCATCACCCAGAGTCAGCGTTAATCTGACGAGCCTGAACCACATCAGGAACCCACAGCAGCATCGTTCAACACACAACCGGTACCTTTGATCTCTTTGGTGAACTTGACCCTGTGGGAGTCCGCCAGTGGGCGTGGCTGCTCGTCAATGTTGTGTATGTCCAGGACCTCACACATGAACTGAATCACTGGCTGGGCTTTATAGAAGGCTGTGGCTGACACTGAAATGACATGAAACCGGGTCAGATTGGGAACCGCCGCGGAAATGATACAGGTGGATGTGAAGGTTTGGTTAGAACGGACTAACTGGGAACAAAATAGTCATTTCCAGTCTTAATGCTAAGCTAACTGGCTGTTCAAGTAAGTTTTTTTCTCCAAAAAAACTTCAACCTAATGCTCAACGTCCCTGATTTCCCTGCTGCTTCGCACTCACCATCGATGTTGAGCATCATTTTCCACATAGCTGGCCGAACTGACTGATGGAAGCCAAACCAAACTTCTCTTCCTCCTCCAAGCGGGTGGTCGTAACCCTCAGGGGAGGAGAAGAAGGATCGTCCAACTGGGGTGTACCTGATGATGAGGATGACGACAGGTTGATGAAGGTAACACAACATCAAAGCTCTCCACAGGCTAATGCACTCACTAGAACGCCGCCTGAAGTATGGGTCTGAAATCCCAGGAGCTAAAACTAGTGTTCACGTTACAAACAGGCATGTTGGGTAAAATAATTCAGTGATTTGAAACATCTGACAACGTTCAAAACATGAGCTGTCAATCAGATGCAGGATTGCGGCGAGGATTTAATAACAAACAGCACAGCGGCACTCAGATTAACGACGGTTATTGTGGCCATAAATAATGTGTTGCCAGTCGAGTGTCTTTTAAATAATGCATTCTCTAGATGACATCTTGTTATAAATTAAGTAGATGCTTTTAATCCATGTCTCAAAGCTGACTTCATCACACATTATGCAGGGAAGAGGTGTTCCTTTCTCAAAAATGTATCCACTTACAGTATTTTCTGCACTATGAAACACAATGGATTATGGGTTTACCAGAAAATTATGGGCTTTTATATGCGCCTTATAGTGCGGAAAATACTGTCATCATAGTCCTGTTCCAAATGCCTTCATTTTCACTAACATGCTACTGTTGAGAATTAAGAGTCTAGACCACATGTGTCAAACTAAGTGCCTGGGGGCCAAATGTGGCCCTCTACATCTTTTTATGTGGCCCGCAAGAGCATAAAAAAGATTTAAAAAAAGAAGAAAAAAAAACTCTTTAAAAGTGTGTTTTGACCAAAACTACATTTCCCACAATGCAGTAATTAAGCCCCTTTTATCTGACAAAATAGTTCTGAACAAAGTTAATGTCCTAACTTGTGTCTGACGTTATTTTTCTTTATTCACGGGATAGTTTGATCCTTGATTGATGGAGTTCTGTGGGTTTCATAACCTCACAAAAAGATTTGTTATAACAGAGCAACAAGTAAATATTTTCTCTGTGTAACTGTAATGTTTGCAACTTGAATAAGTAATAAATTCAGAGTTATTTACATTAGGGATAAGCTGCATTTATTTAACATTACACTGACTTGCATTTGGATACGTTTATAAGTTACATCGGGTCCTTTGAGGACAGCCGTTATACGGATGTGACCCTTGGTGAAAATTAGTGACACTCCTGGTCTAGACATTTAAATATTAGTCCATGAACAGTGTCGATATTTTAGTCATTTTGAGCTATCACAGAATTATTAATCAGTCAATCTTCTATCGATATCAGATCGGATTTACATTGGTTTGGCGGAAAAACTGCTAGAATGATTAAAAACGCAACTTTAATGGAAAGCAACTAGTATGACAACACCAACACGGAGCACGTTCCCATTAAATACTGGTTTGAAACCACTCCTGACGTTCAGCCAGTCAACTGGGATTCTTATTCACACAGGAGTTTGTTCAGTAGCAGGATTTTAGTCGGTGCAGCTCAAGCGGAATGAGACGCCATTTGATGAATACTAAATTCTTGTGTCTTTACGTTCTGAATTACAGCAGCTGTAAGGAAAAGCAATTTCCTCCTTGGGGATCAATAAAGTTTTGATTCTGATTAACGTCTGATAGATTGAAAGTATTTTGGGCTTAAGATGTCTATTTATTCCTTGAACCGTCACTCTCATTGGTTCCATTAACGTTTTGCCGCTGCATCCAGGTTGGATGAGTGATTTGCTGTGAGCCGCAGTAAAATCACCATCTTGCTTTAGTCAAACATCAAACCCTCTAAAACTGTATCCACCCAAGTCGCTGCCCCAGCAGGTTTCCACCCAACTGCACCGCTTACAATATGTGATGACACTGTCATAAAACACTAATCGTTTCAAAAATTCAGCTTTTTAATGTTTCCCTCCAGCAATAAGACTGTTTTCAGGCACGCCCAGTTGGTTCGTTAACAGGAATTTGTAAAAACTACTGTTTATTTTTGAAAAAAAAAAAAGGAACCTTTGCAGGTGGCTTGGAGAGAGAACTCACTTCATGGAGGGTAGGTGTCGAAGGACGACGTCCACGGCGTGAACGGGGTTTGTACTGATCGGTTTCTCCAGGTCTGCCGGCTCTGACAAAACGTGTCCGGTCAGCACTTCGTGCAGCATGTGCCAGCTGACTAAAGACACAAACCGGATCGTGACCTTAAACGGGCGGTCTTTCCCACCGTCGCCCGGCAAGGTGACGTCCAGATCGACCTGAAGGAGAAGAAAACAGCTGAACAAAGGTAGGAAACATGTGACGCACTGAAAAGATAAAAACCCTAACAATCTGCAGCGACATCCAAACTTGTATTCTTACCCCACTAGAGGCGACCGGGAGCGGGTTCGCCGTGTAGAGGCTCTTTTTCCCATCGTAAACTGGTAGACAGTCACCAAATATAGTCACCTTGAAATGCTGAACCATGGAGTCCACCACCTCCCTGGACAGACCAGCAGGGAAAGAACATCACCAATGCTGCCTCACACGAGCGAGGACAGTAACAAAACAACAAATACAGTCAACTATTTTATAGATCCACATTCCGGCCCGTCTACACGCTGGATTCGTAAAGACTGACGCGTGGATGAACCGTCTCCGGTCCCTGCTGTTACCTGTTGACCCGGCGAGGACATTTTTCTGGCTTGATGTCCACCTCATACAGATAGACGTCAATCTTGGGTATCTCCACCTGGAAGCAGTTGGCAAGAAGCTTGATGGGCTTCCCAATGGTGCCATAGCCAGGTCGCCTTGGCAACGTGAAAAGGGCTTGGGCTTCAGCGGCTCCTAGGTCAAAACAAGCCACAACTCAAATTGGAGAAAATTATTTACGTCTTACATTCTGCAAATTTGCCAGCTTGACACATGTTTCTACACAGAACGATGGGTGAAAATATACGTGACATGTTCAATGTTTTAGACATGAAAGTTTGCTTTAAATTGATTAATAGAGGAATGGAAGCTGAAGCATTTCACTATGATTTACGCCTAGATTTTGGTACATAACTATATCTGCAAAACATGACTCAAAGTCCAAAAACTGAATGCAAAATTTGTAACCATGAATCCAACCTAACCCTGTAAAGAAACCGAGCACTTTGAGAAGTAGACAAATCGGAGGAAGGAAGTGGTAACTAAGGAGGAAAGAGCGGCTGGTAGGAGCGAGGACAGAAGATGGTCAGGGACGAGAAACATTGCCTCACATCAAACTGACAAAACCGAAACAGGAGGCCGCCGATGCTTTCCACACAAGCGGTCTGATAACGACCTGCGCAAAAAGGTTACGGCGCTTGATGACATTTAAATGAAAACCAGCTCGGCGTTGATAGATTTCTCCTGACTGACGCGGCCTTTGCCAGACGGAAAGAGAAGAAGGCAGACGCCACAATAAGCTAATTAAACACCAACATTCAGAAATACCAAACCTGGAAAGTACTCACTGAACAAAAAAATAAAAAAGGCGTCTCATAATCACACTATTTGCATAAATGTGAATCAGAAACCTGCGTGGCATGAAGCCTGAATAAACACACACAGCTCCGGCTGCTCAATGATTAAATGCACTTTGTTGCAATGAAACTAGAACAACTTTATAAAGCGGTAACGAAGGTGGACGTGAGCTGACGGCGACAGAGCAGCTGGAATGCCTCGGATTGTTCCGGGTCCCGCCAGAGTCCAGGGCTGACCCTGGACCTGCTGCACGGAGTCATCTTTCAGTGAAGGACTGCGCTTTCTGTCGGTGCATCCCTAGGTCGCCTTCCTCCCCTGTGCTGCTCCCATGTGACCGTGTTGCTACGGTTTCTCCATGGCAACTAGAGGCGTGCTGACAGGAGGAGGGAAAAACAGGTGCACACAGATTTGTCTCATTCCGCTTGAGCTGCACTGACTAAAAGTCTGAACGCCGCAAATATATTTGTGTTTTTAGAGTTCTGTGTCTTATATTAGTTCTTTCTGAAATATCTGTCAATCAACATGCTCATCTAAGTGAAATAGTTCATATAAAGCCATATGACGAGTGTCTGGAGACTGTTTTCCTGTTTACACACAAACTTAAAGACAAGAGAAAACAGACACAACTAGGCACAAGACAGACAGCAGCACCAACAATGACCCAAAACACAAAGGTTCACTGAATGAATCACTATGAGGACACTAATGACCACTTATCATGGTACAACCAGTGTCAGGCCACACAGAGCGGATATTCAACCAACACACTTTGAGAAAGCACCCGCTGGATTAGATTTTAAAGTCCTGACATCGACGCGCAGAATAAAACTACACGAGCTTTTCAGTCGTGACGATTTTTTTTTTTCTTTTATTCTTTTTAAGATACCTTGAGTCCTGGGAAAATCTGATGGGCATGTTTTAACAGGTGTATGAACATGTAAAAAAAAACAAAAATAAAGAAATTAAATGCATTTTTATGTGATAAAACACTCATACATAAATTATGACTGTCACACATAACAAAAGAGAACATAAAAAATACTTTTTGAAAGTAAATTTTAAGATAAAACAGTCAATCTGTTCTCAATATGCCTGCATGGGAACTCATGAGATGAGAAATGGGTGGAGTGGAATTATTGGGCCTGTTTCACTGAACCAGTTTATCTCTTCCTGTCCTCACGTCCAGCTCTGACTCCAACAACATCGATATTAAACAGGCTGTGACTGACCAAGAGCCTCTGGCCAGAAGGAGATCGATCAATGACATGTCACGATTAAATTGATTTGTAATTATCACAGGCAGGGTTATCTTAACATGATTCAATAAACAGGGTAAGTGTGATAGAAGCTGCTCAGAAAGGCTTCCTTTCAATCAGATGTGAACACACACACACACACACACACACACACACACACACACACACACACACACACACACACACACACACACACACACACACCTCCCTGAACCCAGCCAGTGTCTGACTTCACACACACCTGACTGGATCACCACCTGGCTTTGACAGCAGACGAACAGTGACGTAGACAACACAATAAACCCGTGGTACTGGTTTGGAACAGAGGCACACAGATGATTCAGGGACTGATGAAAGCTTCCAGAAAATAATCAACCCGATATAAAGTTAGTGGGGCTACAGGTAGGAGTGATAACAGCAAAAAATAAATAAAAATGTTGGTGCTTCCCCAGCGATCCACCACTAACCCTGTTCCACCTCCACAAATATTAAATTCCCACTGTGGGAATGTTGTTGTTTTTTGACAGGGGATCCCACCTGTTGTTCCGATTTCCATTCATGAGGTCTCCGTCCGGACGACCCGGCACCCAGTGATCACTTCTCCCCGTGAGGCTGCGGACCCCCCGGCCGATACTCAGCGCCCCGGCTCCGCGGTTCCTCGCGCCTCGGCTCGGGTCGCTAATTTGGGACCGGGCCGCTGGGGGGTTCCGTGTCGGCTTGCGTGTCTTCTCCACTAATCTGCTTCACCGCAAATGACAGCTCGAAGTGGCGCGATTTGTCCCTACTTCCGTCCTCTGGGGTAATTTCCCGCGGATCTGTGGGGAAACGACATGTTTTCATCGCGGGACATGTTGGTGACAGTCCGGACTGGAGTTGTCACTGACAGCCTGGGTAAGCTAGCAGCGCAGCTAGCTTTAGCCGACGGCAACCAGCGACTAACTAGCAAATCACCCGGAAAAAAAGATTATTTACGGAGTTATTTTACCCTGTCAGTGATTTAATCCGTCGTGCCGGTGGGTGAACGTGACAGTCCGGTGGTACGGGGGGTTTCACTACCCCGGCGTCCTCCTCGGTATCGACTAGAAACCGGTATAAAAACTACACTTCCACCGCCCTCTGGCTCACGAACGTAAAGCCCGCGACACTACAGAGTACACACTTCCGGAAGTTGCTTTCAAAATAAAAGCGCGGGATAATTGTGCGGCTATCCGGTAGCATCTGTCATTAGTCAAAATTATCATGTGCAGAATATCATTGTTCGGAACACCCTAACAATTAGTAAATGAACGCAATATGACAACACCCTAACCCGACTCTACATGAATATGTAGAGATGTAAAGATGTTTCTCTCCAACAGAGGCATGCTTTTGTTTTTATTCATTCATTTTGTTTTCAGTCAATGTAAATATATTTGCAGTCACTGGTGGTTTTTCACAGTTAGCATGCTTCGTTTAAATAACCCTCCTGTGAAAGGTTTTAGGGTTTTTATTGTTTTTGTTTTGTTTTTTTTCATTTTTCGGAAGAATTCTTTAAAAAAAAATGTTGATCAGGATGACCCGAGTTATTTGGTGGGTTTGTTTGGCTTTGGCAGACTCATTCACATCACTGAGTACCACATAGGCTATGATCAGCTATAATTAGCTCTGAATAGTGACGGTGTGGATCCTCTTCAATTCTTGAAATATGCATGGTGTGGATTTTCCGGTATGAGCCTGTTTAATGTCATCTGACTTGACGACCCCCCCCCCCCTCCTCCTCCTCCTCCTCCTCCTCCACATCTGAGGGAAACCCGTCAGGAAATACCAACTGCAGAAAACACCGTCACTTCCTAAGAATTTCACTTCCAAGTATTGATTTCACGTTGTGAAATATCACCTGTCCTGTCCATCCATATGTTACAAGAACATTTTAGAAAAAAAGAAAACTTGACATGAAGCACCCAAAGTGTAGAGCCGGTAGGAGTTCTACTCGAGTAAATGACAGCACTCACTCCAGCCTGTAGATGTCGCTATAATCCACAGTCGCGTGTGTACAGCTCCACATACCACAGAAGAAGAAAGAAAACAGGAAGTACAGTTTTAGTCATCAGCATGAGGACTCACTAGTATGTCGCTTGTTGAAGTTGATGGATCTGTGGGTAACAAAAAGGTGAGACATGACATTTTTAACATTCCACCAGTTGTTTTAGTCACATTGGAGCTGAGTTTGTGTGTATTTGTGTCTTTTTGTTGAACAGGTTTAGTTCAGCCCACAGGATCATCAGAGGGGGGATCTGTCCCTCTGTTAACCTGAGATGGAAAAGGTGATCAGCTGTTTCCAGAAGAAGCCGGATGCTGTGAGCAGGCTGATATGTTTCCCCTGGGCTGGTGGGGGGTCCATGCACTACGCACGCTGGGGGAACGTCCTCAACAGCGACATAGAAGGTAACACCTGGAGGATGTTGTGTAAGGGCTGCACCTTGTACTGGTCGTCCATACTGTTTACTCTATATCCTCAGTGTATCCAGTGTGTGTGTGTGTGTGTGTGTGTGTGTGTGTGTGTGTATAGGTTCTCATTCACTGGTTCAGGGTAATCCTGTAGGGAATTGAGTGTCACTTGACTCAAATTTTGGGAATTTTATGATATCCTGATCCTAAACTGAAATCCAGCTGCTTGAGAATCATCCTTCAGGGTTTATTTACAGTTAGAATGGACGTGAATTTCAAAATTATGTCCTTTTCTTTTAATGTTATCTCTAGTGTGACTCTATTTGTATTCTAAATGTTTCTATAACACTTTCTGTTGTTTCAGTGTTTGCTGTCAAACTTCCTGGCAGAGAGAGTCGAGCCAAAGAGCCGTTCTATGAGAATATGCAGCAGATTGTGGATGAGGTTGTCAGTGTGTTGCTGCCGGTACTAAAAGAGAAGCAGTTTGCTCTGTTTGGCCACAGGTACAAGCAAAAAGCCCTTTGAGTGTGACGTCATATCTGTCATGGCAAGAGAGATCATCATTGTCTTTTTTTATTCTCACTTGGTTGAGCTGATTCGATCTCAACATTTGCTCTGATTGTTTCAGTTTCGGTGCTTTTACAAGCTTTGCGGTGGCAGATGCTCTGAAGAGGCTCCACAACCTTGAACCAGTTCACATCTTCCTTTCTGGTGCCTCTGCACCTTATGTGAGTTCATACCTGACGTCTGTGGAGAATGTCAGTCATCCAGGTCATTGTAGGTCTCTGTGTTGAATAAAGTCATGTGGAGCTGCAAGGAAAGCTTGGAGATGTTCCAGTCTCACCCAAGAGGCTTCTTCAGGTGGGAGGGTGGGTTGGTGTTAATATTTTCTTGTTCTCTAGTCAGACATGCGTATCAACGCCCCAAAGAGGAGCGACTTGTCTGACGACGATTTTGTCAAGTGGTTGAGTTTGATCGGAGGAACTCCTCCTGAGCTGCTTTCAAACCCTGAAGTCCTGAAGCTCTTCCTGCCGGCCCTGAAGGCTGACCTGCATGTTGTGGAGAACTACAGGTAGGCTCAATTCTCCCAGGATTTTACCCTTTAATTAGAAAGATCTGAGATGTGGAATGAAGTTTGGATCATTGGATTCACTGATTTTCTTTCAGGTGTAATAAGCCAGATAATCCATCCTTCTCCTGTCCTGTCACATGTTTTGATGGAAAAGATGACCTTCCTCATGACTTACAAGGTCAGTCCTCGGATCTGTTAGACACAGACTTTTAAAGAGCATTTTATCCAAAAAGGAAACCAATGGAAAGTTTCTTAGTTCACAAAATATTCCTGGACCTTCACAGTGGATAAGTGTTACAAGTATTCACCTTAACAACTGCATAACGTGTTGTATCTTCATATTAATTAACTTACTGTATATAAAATGACAGCAGTGTAGGTAAAAGAAACAATATTAATATTAGTTTTATGTACTTTATTAACAGCTTGGAAGAGCATCACATCGGGAGACTTCACTGTCAGGATCCTGGGAGGATCTCATTTTTACCTGAAGGAGTCTGTAAATGAAAAAATAATATTAGACTACATCACAAAGCACCTGGAAACCTCCCAAATGGACTATTTATAATGAAAAATGCACACTCACTGTATAATAGAAAAGTATCATGGTTTCCATGTGTTTTTGTCAAATTAACCATGATGTAAAGAAATTCTGTATTTCAGAAATGTCACATATTTCAAAAAATGTAATAGAAATCAGTACTGATGTAGCAGCTTATAGTGAATCCATTCAGATTATTACAAGTAACCTACAGATTTATCAGTAACATAATTGATAGTTGAGTTCACGAAATGTTAGCTTATTAATAATAGCCATTTTTTTTACTTACCTTATTTTAATGAGATGCAACACATTAATTAATACCAGTTTGATGAGGTTTCAGTTTATTTTTTTTCAACAAATCGAAAACAAACAAACCACACTTGACAATTTTTCTTTCATAAATCATTGATCAGTCATCAAAGTAACCATAAATCAATTCTCTGGTGACCTACGAACTAAAGAAATAATTCACAGCGTGACTGACTACAAGGGTTTACTTCATATACAGTATTTCAGAAGTTACTCAGTCACATTGTTCTACATGTATGTTACTGGCCAGATTTCATTGGGTGGAAATACAAGAAAAAATGTCATTTTGGAATAAATATCACACTTTTTTTTTTTAAAAGTTGAAATTATTTTTACATTCCCCTAATTTATCATCTGAATAAATAACACAATTTATAAACGTCTACATTATTGAAAAAGTTTGAATCACATTCAGGGATAAGACAGACTGCATGCACTGATTTGAAATGTTTGACTGGTTTACTATGAATCATGTGAGAACACACGGCAATGATCAACCCCCTGCTGCTGAATAGCACCTTCAGCTTCTCTCTGTTCAGTGAGGGGTGACGGAGTTTATAAGTGATGCTGCTGCACGAGTTTGGTGCTTGTGTGAAAGTGAATGTTTTGTCTAGAAGATCAGAGATTAGATTAGACAGTGGCACAGAGAACATTTTCTCGTCAATATTTTGAGAGAAGATGGTGCAAAGTCTGAGGTTCTGAGTCTTTGGCAGCCAGGTCAAATGGAGGATGAGGAGGGGGGTGTTGATGCTACATGTGGCCTCCGTCTCTCTGAGGAGGAGGAGGTGGAGGCGGAAGCGAGTCGTCGTCTCTCTGCTGTGAGTCAGGATTGTCGGCCATCATGAAGGAGTCGTTGGAGCGAATACTGATGCGAAGGGGGGCCAGACGGCGGAGGTTGGTGGGCGTCCAGGGCAGCCTCACCTGGGCTCGCTGTGAAGGAGCCACCATGTTGTTGTCGAGCTCGGCCTCTGCCAGCCAGGGGGGGATCTGCAGCTGCTCCGCGGGGTCCAGGTCCGGATTGAAGGCAGGGTTCTCAATCCCATCTGGAACACAAAGAACGCGTTTGTGCTGACAACTGTAGCTAGTAGCTCTCTATCAGGTTACAGTATTTTCCGCACTATAAGGCGCACTGGACTATAAGACAAGACAGAAGTGATTGTTTTTGGCCCCAAAAATGAAAGATCAAAGGTCAATGCTCACTTTGACTTCATGTCTTTGTAAGTTACAAATCAAGCCAGAAATCTTGGTGTAATTAAAGACTCCGACATGAATTTTAACAGCCACTTAAAAGCTATTACTAAATCTGCCTATTGCCACCTGAAAAACATTGCTCGAATTCAGGGGTTTCTGTCTCAACAAGACACAGAAAGACGATTAGACGCGGTAGAGCGGGTCATCCGATGTTTCAAAGATCAGCAGTTTGATTCCCGCTCCTGCCCAAAAGAGCACCCGGAGGTGAGCTGATAGTGGGAGGTGTCAGCTCCCCTCCGGAGCACTGCCGAGGCGCCCTTGAGCGAGGCGCCGTCCCCCTTACAAGTTGCTCATTTGGGGCGCACAAAAGGAGCTGCCCACCACTCTACCTCCTCTGCATGCTTACCGGCCCCTGTGTGACTGTGTGTGTGTGTGTGTGTGTGTGTGTGTGTGTGTGTGTGTGTTCAGGGCCTGTACACACATATATATGCATGATTTGAACTAACTAGAGTGCCACTAATTTCCCTGCGGGGATTATAATCGGCATATAAAATTTTTTTTGAATGATTGTGCTGCTCACCTGCCTGACCACCTGAGATCTGCTCAAATGGTCACTTCATTTAAATCAGGGCTAAAAACATTTTTGTTCACTGCAGCATTTTCCCAAATTTGTTTTTTAATTATCTGCATTTTTTTTAAATCAGTGGTTTTAGTTTAAATAATTTATTGTCCTGTTTAATTGACTTTTTCCTTTTAATTGCTCTTTTATTGATATTTTATTGTCTTGTTTTAACCCCCTTTTATCTTTGAAATGTTCTTGTGTTTTGTTGCCTTGGTAAAGCACTTTGAATTGCCTGTGTATGAATTGTACTATACAAATAAACTTGCCTTGCCTTGCCCAAATTGTTAAAAAAAACCAAATTTGGAGCATTTCACCAAAATGAAAGCGTTTGTGGACAAAGTTATAAATTTATACAATGTTGTTGTTGTTTGGTGTCTAATTTAGGAACTGCTTGACAAGAACACTTAAGTGCATTTTATTGACAAAGGTCTTTACCTTTTGCTAAAGTCAGTCTTTGGTTTAATGACTTAAACTAATGGTGGAGTAAAGGTAGTCCTCAAGATACGAACATTCAAAGATGCAAACAAATGTGCGGCGCCATATTCAATTATTGTAGTTCCCCTGTCTGCTGCAACAATACTATATGTTATTTTTATTTATTGTACAGTAACATGGCTTTTAATTGTTTCCCAGTGATTTTAGGACTGTAATAATTGTAGTGGACAGACGTAAAGTTGCTCTAAAATGACATACCGTAATCCCTCGTGTATTTGCGCATCAAGATGCTCGGCTTCAATACATCGCAGATTTTTATGCGGGTAGTCACGTGATACCGTACACGCATTCTGTTGGCTGACAGCATCTGGAAGTGCACTGTGTTCCGAGACTCACTGTACTCAGTGCACTTCTGTGTATTAAAGAAACACTTAAAACAATCTATAAGAGTGTGGGAAAAGTTAATACAGATGTAAGCTGGTTTAATATCAATATAGGGAGAGTTCATAAACGTTTAAATTAGCGTAAATAATAACATAAACAGTTTGTCGGAATTTCATTTTTTGCGGGTGGTCCTGGATTAACAGCGAGTAACGAGAGATTACTGTAAATCTGTATTTTTCTGTGTACAGTTACCAGTATTTTATTCTATTATGTGTTGTTTTCATGTCCTGTTATTGTTTCTGGTATTACAGAATAGTATTTAGAGTAGTAGTGACATTCAAATGACCTCAAATGGCGATTATAGATTGAAATTCAATAGATAACAATTTACAAACAATTCATTTTACAAACAACCTCTTGGAACCAATTGTGTTCATAGGTTGGGGACTACCTGTACTTCTAGAACTTTGTTTTGGTGGTTTTGCTCAAGCAAAGGTTCAGAGTATACTTCTTCCACCACTTATTGAGGATAAGTGGATATAATGATGATTTCTTTTACCTCCAGCTCTGTAGGAGACTCTCATGGGGAAGGAATTTCCTGACGCCTCAAAGCCACAGGCGCTGTCTCCCTCTGAGTACTCAAACTCTAGAAAAAAAAGAAAAATCTTTATACAATGCCTTTATTAAGTATATGTACAATTCAGGATATTTAATTTTTAAACTCAAAAATAAAGACAAACCTTCATCACCAGAATAATTGCTTTTATTTTTGTCCATTGATTTCTCGTTTCCCATCTGTAATATGCAGGGTGGACATTTTATTGGTTAAAGTTAAAGTAAATATAGGCTACAAAGTATGAAAAGCAAAGATGTAATAAACTGTTATGAATTTTAGAGCTGGGTTAGCGTAGTATTTTTGCAATTTTTGTGCTACAATACCAATATGTGAAAAATAGTATCTGCACAACTTTTTTCTTTTTTTTTATATCTAGTAAACGAAATCAAGTCCTGAAATTTAAAATCTGTCATCAATTTAATCTCACAACAGTTTAAGTGAATTTGTTAAGAATTGTAAATTTTAATTAAAGATTACAGGTTTGGTCCTAGAATTTAAATTCAAATTGAATTTGAGTTGCGGCTAAAATTGGGGATTAAAACTCTGCCCTTGTGTTTATTTTGTAAAACTGCATGTTTCACCTTATGCTGCTGGTCTTTCCTTGAGTGCTTGCTAATGTGCTTCGGAGGAGCAACTCCCATCTTTGCAGACTTAAAGGACTCCAGACGATTCCTCATCATCCTCTGGAAGATCTCCTGCACCTCATTTTCATCCCTGTTGAGATCGAAATGACTCCTGCTGTACCTGTGTCTGTGCTGTGGGGCAGAAAGCCAGAGACACGTCCAGAAGAATCAGCATGAAAAACTAACACACGAGTTTTCATAAGATTATGTGAATAAAAAGTTTATAACAAGGTTCAAACATCATTTTTAAAGGACGACTCTACAAACCATAAAGTCAACAACTTTCAGAGTGGGTGATGATTTATTTTGCATGACAACATAAAATTCGGGGTTACAAAAATATGGGAATTATACAGATATAAATAATTTGGAACGTCTAACAAAAGTTGCTTTTACGTTGCATTGTAGGAACTAACACACAATGATTTTGGACTTTGAGGGAGAAGATAAGGACCTCCTGGTTCTTGCTTCATTAATTTAATATAATTTATTATTAATTTAGCTATTAATTAGTTAACTTTTTCTTTTAAATACAACATAACAGTGTAACTGTAGTTCTTATAGTGATTACCGGTATGTGATTATGGAGCTTACCTGTTTCCTGCTCTTGTACAGGTGCTGCTGCAGCAGGTGATGAGTGTTCACATCCTCCCGTTCTCTCACACCAGTCGTGCTCTGTTCGTGCATTTCCAGGCTTACAGACGGAACAGGATCTCGTCTACAGCAGAAAAAAATCAGTTACTCAATGTGCTCGAACATGGGGGTTACTGCAGGTTCTTGTAGGACAGGTAGGTGAGCTGATTTTGACTTCTGTTTGTCTGATGTATGAAACCAGGTGCTGTAACTGCCTGTGACCACCAGGGGACATGGTCTTTACATCATTGATGTGGCAAAAGTAGATAGCCCATTTTCAATCTCCTATTAAGAAGTGTTTCATGTTTAGATGTGCCAACCTCCAAATTCGTGGCTGATATAATGAAAGGTGCCACCAGCTGATGAAATATTGATATGTTTCTTGCTCACCCCATGACAGACATTGCGCCGTAATCATCCGACGTGTCGGCAGTGATGTCAGGCATGACGTCCGCAAAATCTTCACCAAATTTCTTCTTGAAGTTGACAAACGCAGTCTCATTACGGATAAACTCCAGAGACCCTCTACGTTCACCCTGCAACATCGAGGCTTCCTTTAACAAGTGCCGCAACCTCTTTTCTGAAATGTACACCTGAACTAAACAACAGACGTGTGCAGCGCTTGACCCTCACCTCAGTCACGTAGCCAATGGCATCCTGGAGGTTCAGCTTGTGGAAGACTTTGAAGACGTAGTCGCGATTCTTCCTCGCCGACGGCTTCATCAGAAGTCGCGACATCCACTTCTCCTCGAAATTATTCCACCTTCAGAGCAAAACAAGAGAGATGATTGCTTCAACCAATCAAAACAGGACTTGTGATTAGTTGAGATGTTTGCGCTGTGTGTCCATACTTGTCCCTCATGTAGTTATGTCCTATTTGTCCAGATATGTCTTCTATGGCAACAAGCATGTGATCGAAAACCTGAACAACAAGAATAGAGAACATTAAACAGTCTGACTCCAGCCAGGGATGAATACGTCTTCTTAATGTTTACCTTGTTCTGCACTTTTTCTACCAGTGTGAGCTCAGTCGCCGCTGCTCGTTTTACTTTAAGCCAGGTGACCAGAGGTTTCATTGTTACTCCCTGCAACACAAAGAGATTTCAGTCAAAGTTTTGTTTTATTTGAGTAGGGTCCTACTCTTTCAGAGCGATAACACAACACATATGATTGCTTACCTGAAGGATGACAGTGAAGTAAACCACAATGAGTGTAGTGCAAACCATCAGATTCTTCTCTTTTATCTTTCTCTCATCTAACATAGTAGCTAAGCCATACGCAACAGCCCCTCGCAGGCCACCGTAGCTCATAATCAGTTGATCTATGAACTCAAGGGGGACCAGCCTGAACTTGTTTAGGATCCATGTAAGGACGACAACACCTGTTGTAGACATGCAGAAAAATTCAGTCAGATCATCAGGTGAGTAACGTTTGTACTCAAAACGGACAGCAACAGACTCACCAATGAATCTATACACAAAGATGAAGAGCAGTGTGAGGAGGATGAAGCCTGTGTTCCACACCCAGATTGTCTTATCAATGGCAGAGATGCCAAGGAACACAAAGACAATGGTTTCCGAACCGTTGGCTAAAACCTTCATGACGTATTTCACTGTGGTGACGGACCTCTCATCCATGTTTGCATTGATGTACTTCTGGCAGCACATACCACAGAAAACAATCCTATGGGGCAATAACAGCCACAGCTAAACATGTTTATTCTCCTTCCATAAATCCCTTCATAAATGCAAGAAAATAGACACAAATAACAAAACAGATTTAGGTGTTTGTCCTGTGTCACTCACGACAGGATGGCGGACAAGGACAGCATCTCAGCCGTCAGGTAGGAGAGGTAACCCAAGACAAAGACAAAGCCGGGCTCGATGATCTGGATGTTCTTGGTGCATCTGGTCACGAGAGCGATTAGCAGCCCGAACAAAAAGCCGACCAGGGAGCCCCCAAACGCCACCACAAAGAAGGAAACTGGGGACAAATGGGACACAGGTGCTCAGCCATTTTTGCAAAAATACAAATTAATGAACAAATTAATCCATGTGCAGACATGTCTGTTTGAGTCTGATGACCCCTGTGGGACAACAACAAGTTCTTCACTATTGATGAGTTAATGTTGTCACTCCTTACTTATTCCTTTAACAATCTCCACGGCATTAATTTTGGATCCTCCCAGTGACACAAACGCATCAAATACATTGAAGAGCACCTAAGATCAGAAGGAAATGAGAATCACAATGAGAAAAAGAATGGATAGGACATATGTCAGGTTTCATCCATATCATTTGTGTTTTTGTCAGCAAGATTATGGAAAGACTGCAGAAGTGATTTCTATGAAACTTGATAGGTCTTGGGTTAGGATACATTTAATTACATTTTAATTCTTATTAAAAAAAAACTAGATTAATGTAGGATAAAGACTTTCATTTTTAATATTTTTGCCTTTTTTAAATTATTTTCAGCTGAAACTATGCCTTTGAATTTCCTGTCACAACACATGTCTTGAGATTGTACATACTTGGGATTCGCTAATGATTTTGGAAACCCTCTTACCTTTTAATGCTTTAAAAATGTTGCCAATAGTCACAATGAGAATATAACCTGCTTGGGCATGTTTTTGATAATCTAATTCACAGAGGATCAGTCTAAAACCATTTGGGGTCAAAACTTTGCTGTCAAAGCAGAATTAAGTGTGGACAAAACATTAATTCTGAACAAAATAGTTCTTCCTGGTGTAGTTTATCATTACGGGCAGAAAACGTATGAATGAGTCTGAAATCCACAACATCTAAAACCTGAAGCACAAAGTTCACAACAGCTCATTGCTTTTACTCCTTGGTTTCTGAGATCAGAGTCCATTACACTGTCAATAGAAAAATGTTTTATTCTCTTTCACTCCTCATTGCAGTTTATTTCAGCAATGAATAGAGAGGAATAATGATTCATAACACATACAAATAACTTAATTATAAAGGCAACCACCTCAAAGAGCGCTTTGACCAATCGGGGAGGGATTGGGTTCAGGCAAGGCAACGAGATCTCAACCAGGGTAAAGGTTTTGACTTTGAAAATGCGATTGTTTGCATTCTCACCACTTCACGTCTCTGACATGTACTTTACCAATGATGGATGTGTCAGCATATTCACAAACCTTTCTGCTTCTTAGGTAATGTGAAAAGTTAAGTGCCAACAGCTTCATACGAACCACTGTCACGCCATCGTTGAGCAGCGACTCTCCAAACACCATGATGAACAGGACTTCGTTGACATGGACCTGCTCAAACACGGCAATGACGGCCACGGGGTCCACAGCAGCAATCAGGCTGCCGAAGAGTAGATATTGCAGGAGACCAATGTCCAGGTCACCTACAGCACAGGAGACACTCTTAATCCAGTTTTTCAAATCTCGCTGAGAACGAGTTAAAAAACCCTGAATGCTTCAACCACCCAACAATCCACCAGGCCACTGTGACTTATGACTAAGATGCTCACTTTTAATGCAAAATAAGGGACCAACAACAACACAAACAACAGTGGACATGCACTTAGTTCCCTCTTACCCATGGCTCCTCCCAAATGACACCCCCACAATGACAGTCCTAAACTGGCGGCATTCCAACACGTCCCAATGACGGCGTACACCAGGATGGCACCCATGTTGCTGAAGAAGAGCTTGTTGGGCATGGAGTAACCTGCATCCAGGATGATTTGAGGCAGCAGGTAGAAGAAGAACACCGTTGGGGTCAGTGTGAAAGTCTGCTTCTTGTCCGCACCCCAAACAATCCCACCCAGGAGGAAGCCACAGCAGATGAGAAGGGCGCTTTCTGGGATCACATTGGTCACGTGGTGGTTGGCCTCGATCACTGAAAGGAGACAAGGACAGTTTCTGTTGAGATCTGATCCGCTCTAGTAGGATCCCCGCAGAACAAGAAAGTGTAAATTCATAATAACGCAAAACAGAGGATTGTCAAGATATCTGACCGCGATGAAACAATCATAAGGTCCCATGGCTGATAATGTTTAAAAATTATTGCATCATAACTAAACCATTAAACTAAAATTCTTAATGAGGTTGCAAAAATAGCCAATGATCAACCGTCTGAGCTGAGAAAGACTGACATTTTGTTTTGTACATGATTAACCAGGTGCGTATGACAGTTTACAAATCTCTCCGTAACTTAAGACAGACTTTGGCTTGAGGGGACTTGACTTAATGGTCTGATAAAGTTCCACTTCAGATTATTGACTAATCAGATCAAATGAACCATTAAAATATACTCAGTTCATAGTGTTTATTTCAGTTTCCAGCCCACAAGGAAGAGTTTCTTATGCTGATATATTCTATTCAAACAGAGTCAAAGAAAACTTTGGCACAAGTGGCACGATTACTTCCCATTACAGAGGAATATGAGACATGGTTGAAGGCCCCACATTCATAAAATAACATATTTCAACCAAAGTTAGATCAGGCAACATGCAATATTATAATATTGTTATATACGTATTATTAATAATATATTAGGCTCAGCTAGAAAAAGATGTGATGTCACCAATTAGATGTATTTGAATCAAACATCCATTGACTGTTATGCAGTCCTAGCGAAGCGTGTCAGTGTTATTTATTCACAAACAACTGATGTTATAAAGAAATTAACTGAAATGAAAAATTTCAGCATTAAAAAAACTAAATCTAAATAAAATTTTCACTCTTTCAACATTTGTTTTTGAATCTGTCATGTGTGGCAATGATTTAGAGGAGAGGATATATTCTTTTATATATTTATTTAACATTAGAAGGTTTAAAATAGCTTGACGTTATGTAGTTTGCTCAGAAATGTTTTGGATGGCAACATCAAAAAAAATGGATTAGACTGGTTAGACTTCATGAATTTTTTGCATATTGAGTTTTGATATACGTACATTTGATCATCAAGTACTGTCTATTTCAACGTAGGGCCAGTAGTAATGATACTTTCCAGCCATGCATGTTGCATATAATAATCATCACAATATAAAATATTTATTTCTTGGATCAAAAATACTGTAAATGAAAGGAGGGATGAACACATTACATTGTTTGTGACATACCCAGTTTTCCCAAACCAGCCATCAATATCCATAATGCAATTATATAAGGGGTCTCCACATGGTGCCACTTAAAAGTTACGATGGGGATTCCTGTGATGCTGGCGTCATGGCCGTGTTCAGTCTGATTTACGTTTGAGTTAGACGCTGGGGGCCTCGGATGTGGTTCCTGATGCGTCAGTGCCGTGTTTCCATTCACTTTGGTGACCCCGAAGATGAGGCAGATCAGTAACCCTGACCCCAACAGCCACAGGTGCACAAATCCACAGCGGTTCATTTGTTCAAATAAGGATAAAATAAAGCCAAGAAAAAAAAATCCTCCGTCGCCAAGTTCCTCTGTAACTGTCAGGAATAGCTGAACTGTTCTGAAAGTTCTATTCCCTCCTTATTAACAGTTGGTGGTTCTGCTTTAACTCCTTTTCCTCTCTAGAGTTCCATCTTTCTACCTTACTTGATGACTCTGTATCATCCTTCCTGTCACAGACTTTTCAGGAGTGAATTCAGGAAAATCCAAACCCCCGGAACTCAGCCTTATATACTCCAGTGTGTGTGTGTGTGTGTGTGTGTGTGTGTGTGTGTTTGTGTGTGTGTGTGTGTGTGTTAGGTTGGAAGATTAAAGGAGGAGTAAATGATGTCCAAGAAAGACCTCCGGTTATTCAGTCACATCTCACCGGTCACTGCTTGGTTTGTGTTTTTCTTGTTTGTGTTTATTGCATCTGCTAAAATCATGACAGATTTTTTTGTGCATGTGTAAGTCAGGAAGTAAGAGCAGAGGTCATTTTTAGTTGTTGAACCAATAGCGGTGTGTGTTGAGGAATATTTCCATGGGCTTTGTCTCACAGACTTGTGCTTAGTAATGATTGACGCTGGCATTACTCAACCTGGTTAAAGACTCCCAGTTGTCCTGACGTGGGAGAAGTGCGTGGCAATGTTTCAGTGAACAAGGTCGTCCCCTTGTTTCATCCTGAAAAATAATAAATACATTATAGAAGTCAAAGTGTCCTGGGACAAGACACTGAGGTCTAAACTACCCCTGGTAGTCGATCCACTGGTGTGTGAATGGTTTCTGCTTAGCCTGTACCACCAGTGTAAGAACGTTGGTGTCAATTGGTGAATGTTGGGCTGTAAAGCACTTTGAGTACCCACACCAGAATGGCACGATGTTAGTTCACTCTCACCCCTCTTGGGGTGGTGTCTGTGTCATCTTCCAGCTTGGGTTGTCCACCAGAGGCCTGGGAGTTTGAGGGTTCTGAGGAAGATCTTTGATGTTCCTGTAGGACTGTGCTCTTCAACCCTGGACTTGGGCTTCAGTTGGTGTTCCTGGAATATACTGGATTCTCATTCTCCCAGTTTACCACAGGGACAACCTCTGTCTTGACCTTCCACATCTGTTCCAGCTGGTCTTTGACCCCTTGGTCCTTCTCAGCCTTTTTTTTTTGTTCCTTCTTCTTGATGTTGGCATCAGCTTGTATCACCACATTTATGGACATCGCCCTGTTCTGCTCTTTGTCCACCACCACTATGCCCAGTTGTTTAGCCAGCAGCTGTTTGTCAGTCTAGAACCTGAAGTCCCACAGGGTCTTGTCTCAAACATCTGGACTGTCTCAGGAGCATCTTTGCCAATCCTGTACTTTGGGTCTTATTTGCTGTTATAAACTCTGGTCTCTAGGGCCGTAGTGCTTAGTTGTTCTTGTGCTGCCATGATCAGTGCCTCCTCTTCCTCATAACACTCATCAGGTTTCTTCTGCTTTCATGTGGGATCATGTCCTCAAAGTAGTCTTGGAATTTCTCTGGACGTGGCCCTGATGCTTCAACCCTGATTGGGTTTAGGCCCACTAACAAATCTACTGATTTAGATTAGTGTTGAAAATGAACGCAGGTTTTTTTTAAGAACATAAGTAGGCTGATAACATTAACATATGAGCAGAAATTAGCCTCCATTGTGAAATCTTTCATCCACTGATTCTCTGGATTTGTTGTGGTGCCACATTGTGTTTTGTTTTGGGAGTTTTTTCCAACAATCCCATCCTGTTTGAGCAGGACAACGGACAATAGCCTCATTGCAAAGATGGACTGGTTTCATGATTGACATATAAGCTCTTACACAGGTGTAAACTGCTATGGCAGCAATAAAAATATCTCAGTGTGCTCAAGTGGAATCAAGTACCTACAAACAACATTACTCAGTAAATTTGTTTTTTTGTTTCACAGTGTTTTTAAAGATACAAATGTATTTCTGTCAGTGCAGTCCACTGAATAATGAATTCCGCTTTATACCTGACAAACATCTTGTTGGATTTTAAATGCTCTAAATTATTCTAATGAAAACAGTTGACTGCACACTCGAGACTGAAGTCCTCTCTTCAGCCTTATAAATTAATGACCCAATATATCTTTTTTTAATATCAGCTGGCTTTAAACTCCAACCTTTAAATCATTCAGTGTCAACAGCTACACCTTCAACAGTAAAAAGGTGAGGTGAACGTCATGGGGGAAAGGAGGTCAAACAAAGTTTGTGTCAAGATTCAAAGATACAGATGCTACAGTAAAGGATCATTGCGTAACTGCTTATTGAAACGGAGTTAAATCAGTGAAATTTGTATGTTTAATTCAAGAGGTCATTCATTGACAGTGAGAAATATCAAATGAGCAGAATGCTGAAATAAACTTCAATCACAACATATGCACAGATATAAAAAAAGAATCCTACTTTTGTTGAAGAGAGGGAACAGACCACAGTGAGAAAATGAAAGAAAGAAAGCATTGTAAATCTGCATGGAGGAAATAAGACATGAAGAATCGCTGCCATTGTCTGAAGCAGGCTGAGTAAGAAAAAAGTCAACATTTATAGTGTGCACACATTATTTGTGTTTTGATTTGTGTAAGATTGCTTTATGCTGAGTTTGTCGAACCAACATCAATTCTTAAGTAATCGTGAAGCTCATATAAAGTTATACACATGCTAATGCTTATTTGTTCATTGATGAAAGTTTATCAGTCCTAATCAGTTGAATCCTTATATGAAGGTGCAGCAGTGACATTTAAGAGATATTGTCTAAGCCCTGTGTAAATGTTTGGCCTTCAGTTTAAACAATTTCAAGGGTCTAAATCAGCTCAAGGAAGTGGAGCAATTTGACCAAAAATGCTGTCCAATAAGGAAATTGGTAAAACTATATATTGCATTTACCAATCCACTTTGTTGACCTAAATAGTCCTAAACTATCATGAGTAAAGATATTTAAATCAAAACGTCCTTTCACAAAAAAAAAGTCACATAAAGGACATGCAAAAGACACCTTCTGAAACCAAACATATTTCTCTGTTGTTATAAAGAACTCTGTTTCAGTCACTACAAACATGGCTGTAACATTTTCAGCCTGAGGCAGAAAATTTCATAACAAAGCTGCCAAAACTGACCAGCCTACTGTAACATTCTCATTTTATTGCTTGGTTAACTACAGTGTCACTACCTTCATGATTTACAGACCACAGACCCATGTTTATGTGAGTGGAAGTGCACACAAACACATGCAGACTCAGATGCATTCTTATTCGTTTATATTGTACACAGCGCCACAACCCATTTGTGTCTATTTTGTATACAAGAAATGTTAATGACTATGTTACATGATTACAAAAGGACAATACAAATGTGAAAAGACATGTTTTGCAGAGGTCAAACTTTTTTTTAGGCCCCAAATTAACATCTCATTAATTAATGTTCATAATTTAAAACATATCCTGGTACAATTAAAGCATTCAAATTAGGAAATAACAACCAAATAGTTTGCGATGTGAAATTGGGTAACCACAATAAATCTGATCCATTAATTCAGTAGGGGTATTTGGTTGTTAACTTTACCAATAATATGTTTCACCATTTCAATAATGTCAGCTGGGTTATGCAAAAATTAGGACAGAATTACCTTAAAATAGATTTTCATTAAAATTTTTGGGATTATAGGACAGAAAATCGCATTGACCTTTGGGGAGGTTCTGGATAAGAAGGTGGATCCAGACATTTTTTTTCCTTCCGTATTCATCCACATCTAGTCCTTATGGTGCTTCACTAATATTTTATATTATGTATATATATAAATTTTATATTAGTGAATATAATCAAGTTTATCCTAGAAGCTGACGAGGAGACAATTACAATCTTCTCGTCTTCAAGAAGAAGAACGAATGAATTCATCCAAAGGAAGCTGTTGAACTTTGATAGGATTTGCTCATCTCAGTGTCTTTCTATTTCTAATGGTTTCTTGATTGTATTTTCATAAAAGTGATGGGAAAATGTATAAATATCAAAATTGTGGGAATGTCACTTAAGTTTGTCTATGTGAGGACAAACGTGTTAGGACTTACCCAGTTTGCAGAGCCAACAGACCAGGATCCAGATGGTAACGAGGTATGGAGTAGAGACATGGTCCCACTTCCAGCTCACGATTGGTAGAGTGGTGATGGGCCCTCCTCCATGACCACCTTCCCCATGACCACCTTCCCCATGACCACCTTCCCCATGACCACCTTCCCCCTGACCACCTTCCCCATGTTCATCATCCCCATGCTCCGTATCCTCGTTGGTGTCATGGCCATCCCCATCCCCTGTGTCCTCGGTGGTGTCATGGGCGACCTCATGTTCGGTGTCTGAGTTTGGGGTGTCCCCGTGATCACTATCTTCTGTGGTGCCATGTTCTGTGTCATCAGTGGCCAGGCTTGGGCATCTGGACACTATCACAAACATGCAGAGAAAAAGTGCAAATCTCCAAGTAGTTGCCATGTTTGGAAAGTAGTTGTCCGCCAATCAAGATTTAGGCTGAGTCAGGAGCTCAGGTCAACCTCTGGTGTTAGGAGTCTCTCATTCCTGTCCTGTGTTCCTACTTCCCTCTCAGGTCTCTTTCATTTTGTCCCGACATATGTCCACATCTTTATCTGACCTGACAGCGCCCTTGGCTCTGCTATGGATTCAGCTTTTCTTCACAGGTGAGGCTCAGCCCATCTTGATGCTAGTCTGTCTCCTCCCACTCTCTATCCAAACCAGCTCGTTTGTCCACTTCACTCAATGGACGGTTTGATGTTCTTCTACCTATTATGTACTTGATATGTGGTGAACACTTTATGAGCAAGTTTTCACTGAGGCTAAACTGGCACAGAACCTGTTGCAAGGTCCGCTAATGTAAAGGAGGGATTTCTTGCTTGGATAAATTTGAAGTCTGTATTTGTCACCATTTCTAGATGTTTTATTACATCCTACATTATTGTATTTTGTGTGTGGAAGAGACATTGCATCAGTTTAATAAATAATAATCAGTTTGCTGGTTATCAGAAAGAAGAAGAAATGAAGAAATATTAGGAATACAACACTGAATAATTGTGAATCTCTCTTACGCAACTCTGAAAACGCTGAATACATATTTGATACCAAGAATGTGTTTCAAACTGAAAGCATTGAGTTATCATGCAGAGGTCCTTTATTGAAGACAGGATAATGATAAAACTATGATCATGTAAATGTAGTATTTCAAATTTAATCCATAGTAAGTACTTAACATTAAAATACCTTATGTTTAGGGAGATTTCATAAATAAGAACAGTTTGGGGTTTTTTTTTTTGCTTTTCTGAACCAAGATGGGGTTGATTTTTTTTTATAGGGTTTGTATTTGCTGATATTTATTTACTTGCTCACAATTTGGAGCTATCTTTGTAAATTTTTATCAGATGTGACTGCTCTTCATTTTGAAATTAGAAATTGATTAATCCTTTTTAAATATTATACTATTCAAACTGTTTTTGTGTTCACTAGTAATCTACATTTACCTTGGCTGTTAGAAAGACATGATGGAGTGGTGATGTGGTGGAGGAATGTGACCACATCATATAAAATGGAACAAAAATTAAAAATCACCTGAGTGAATGATGGCGGTGTGTTACTGCTTGATGCTGTGATAAACTGAGACGGTAGCAGCTATCAAACTTAGCTTAGATGCTAAGTTTACTAAAGCTGATTTTGTGTGCTGAAACATTAACATTACAAGTGATAAAAGGACACGTAATGATCTGAACTGCAATTATTGGAATGTATGAATATAAAACGGCAGCACACACTCAACTACTTTAAATGAAATAAATCTTAGTAAAAAATACAATACTTCAATTGACAGATTCATGATTTATTAAATAGTGATTTATTAGTTCACGTGGCCTTCTGAAACTAATTTTACAAGAAGACATCGTCATCTTATAACAGACATATGGTCATCTAAAACTAATCTCAATTGTAAAATATTAAATGTAAAATTAAACGAGAGGTAGGAACAGCTCCTGAAGGTAGCTTCTTCTACTTAAATAGAGCAGACTGGCTAGCACAGACTTTCCCTGGGTGTTTTTTACAATAGTATTACAAAAGGATAGGGAGACAGTTGGACCCACAACAGCGGCTGTGTTGAGCCTTCATTGCCACTATGCATGAGTGTTTAGGTGACAGTCTTGCAAATGAACCTTAGGTCTGATGCACTGTTTCTTTTCCATTAGTCATTGATCGGTGACTGAGGTCAATCCCTTTAGTTATAAATTAAACCTACACCCACTGGAAGTACCCCTGGTTCAATTCTTACTCTAGATATGTCAGAGCTTACAGTTGAAATATTGAGGAAATTAGGGCCTTTCCAGAAATCCATTGTTTAAAACACTCCCTGAAGAAAAAGTATTTCCTCATTGCTTATTTCCTGATATTTGTTATCCTTAACATTTAAGAAAGTTGAAGATATTTAATTAGGGAAATTATACCTTTAATTTCTTTTCAATGGAATTTTCTCTGGTTATATTAAACTCTTTCTCTCACCCTGTAATTATTAACTCCATTAAACAGGAAACAGAACTCTTTGTCGCACATCAAACCATTAGAAAAAATGCATTCTGTTGCATGCATGTCTTCCTAGACACCAGCATGTTCTTGAGGAGAGCTGTTGTCATGACACCTCTGTTGACAGTTCATTAGTAAACTGGCAACATTGATCACTACCCTGATTTAAGATACTAGATCTGACACCTCTATATTAAGTTAACTGTAATCAGAGGCCAACAGTCAACAGAGATGTTCCTGTGGTTCTTACTCGCCCTTCATGGAATGTTAAGTTGAACTAGATCAGACTTTCTCCAAGCCTCCATAGGGGTTTTGGTATAAATAAAAGAATGACCTGCAAATGTAACTACCAGAATCACACATCTGAATCACAAGTCACAATAAAAAATTTTAGCATGGTAAAGTTAGGATTAATAAATTATTTCATAACAAAATAATCAAAAAATCTGATAACTGATTATTAATATTTTTTTATCCAACAACAACAATGCAGGAACCTGCAGTCGAGAGGGAACCATCGAGTTGGTTTCAGCTAAACACTAATATCTATCTATCTATGCTAACACTTTCGCAATGACATTGGTCTAATTCAGTCACTGTTTTCATTCTGGGCTTTCTCCAACTTTATTTTCCTCAGGTAATCTGTTTCCGTGTTGTGAAGGAGTTGTGGGATGTTGGTTTGGTCCACCTCTGAGACATCTGGGGATTTAGTAAGAATGAGGAACGTAATTTATAAAATTATTCTTTTTTATCTTTGGAAAAGACAGTTGAACAGTTTCATGGATCTACTGAATTAACTGGATTTGCTCTCCCATAGTACATGCCCCATCCTTCCACCTGGTTTCATAGTATTCATTCAAGTAGTTTAGGTATGACTGACAAAAGAAACTATCTGACAATGTTCAAAACATCGTAAGAAAAATCCAGGTTTATGGATAATGAAAGTAGTTATCACCACAGGTCACCTTTCTTCAAAGCGTCAATAGAGGGGAATTGTGTGTGGACACACAGGGGTGTAGCATCTCATTCTATATTTGTTGCTCCTTGGTCCTCTGCCTCAAGGAATAAATATAGTCAGAACAGTTTGCTGCAAAGGTTCTTTAATATAGTCACTGCCACCAGATAACGCACTGGAGCACAAAGTTCTATTTCATAGTGTACAAAGTTAAAATGTAATCCAGAATCCACGTCAGTCTTGGCATCCACGTCAAAATGTAAAAGATTCGCCCTGGGTCCAATATCCACCACTATACAAAATTTTATTAAAATTATTTCTCAACTTCTCTTCGCAATTCTGCCAATAGTTTAATCATGTATGAGTGAATGATAGTTGAAGTCCTTGTTCACATTGAAAACAATGTGAAGATGTCAAAGTAGGCTACCTGCCCACTTTGTACCTGCCTCATGAACATGAACACCTGAATACAGCACCACACAAACCTTGGCCTCCAGATCATATATAGCATGTCACAGATTTAAAACCAGACCATAAAAATGCATTAAAATCAAGTTTGTAGTAGAGAATGTTGAGGCACAGAAAGGAAAAACAGCAGAGCCAAATCACAAACAATAAAATGTGACTGGAATTTTTCACATTCTTGTGATAGTGATCATTCACAAGTTTCAGGACTTACTTGGATCAATACCATATTGATTGATTTGACACCTGTAGATCAACAAGCGTTTCAAAATGTCCAGTGACATTGCCCTTTCTTCTCTTTAATCTTGCAAAGTCATACTCACAACAACTCAAGGCTAACTTTGCCTAGATATCAAAATTGCTTTCATAATAATAATAATTATGTAAATATAAAAATGGTAACTTCAGGGATTATCCTTCATATCCATTGATGCTTTCAAGAAAACTATAGAGTTGTGTCCAGGCATGGACAGTTGGTAACAAACACAGCTGTATTTTTCCCACTACTGAATGTAGCTGTTTAGGGAAAGTAGTATGTCCGTCTGTTGCACATACTGCTAAGGGTTTCGGATTGCAGAGGAGATGATGTTCAATTAGACCAGCAAACCTGCATGAAAACAGGTGAATGGATCTGTTTAGGTCTATAATTCGAGGAAGCAACACAAATTTGTTGAGCAAACATCCGTTCACTTAGGTGACCTTTCATGAGTGAACCGGTGTGACATTACTGAACTTATATAACTGAAGAACCAGGCACTGTTTACAAAATAAAAATGAAGAAAACCCCAAAACTTTACACACAGTGTGATGTGAACAGTTTACTGGCACAAAGAGACTGAAAATGCTAGCATGTATCACCAATCATCATCATTTAACACGCGATCAGCACATTTCACAAGAAGCATTATCCAAGTCAAACTTTCTCAGAGCAGTGCTATTAAACACTTGCCTCATTAATTCCATCGGTTAATTTTTTCTTTGCTCCTCGTTAATTGCTGAGAGGAAATAAAGCAGGCATTCCAATCTGCCAATCAAAGATATTCACCTAAATTAAATCTATAAGAAACTAACAACCAGCAAATGGACCTAACCTCGTTGGTGGAGATAATCAATTTATAAGAGAGACAACATCAAGGATAAATAAGATAAATACTAACTCTGAACTAGCAATTCATAACAATTTTAAATGATTAATTAGTTTTGTTTTTGTTTTGTTTTTAAGAAAAATCTTTTACTAGATAGTCACAGATGGCAGTTTTAAATAAATGTCACCCCAAATTCAAATGGAATCTTACTCATGATTAATTCCAAATGCTATGCTTTTAATTATTATCATAGGCTACTGGGAAAAAAATGAAAAAGCTCAATTTAGATCTTGCAAGTGACATGATGACCACTAGGGTGTCCCATGTCCTCATCAAATGCATGTACAGTAGACCTGTACATACAGAACTGGCCTATCTCATTTGGTGGCCAACTAAAATAAAAAATAAATCATCATGAAAAAATTTTCTCTGTTAACAATACGTGGAAGAATTTTTGTGAGCGACATTGATTTACCATAAATTATATTAAAAGCTGTGGGGATGAAATATGACACTGTAACACATAAAATAACTGAAACATTGCAGATTTGGGTCATTTTAATGGATTTCACATATCTGTGTCAAATGTACTGTAAGTTACAAGTACACAAAAAATAGGTCTCAATCCATCATTACAGAAAATCAGATTTATTTGTGATTATTAGACCCTCTGAGCTTAAATTTTGAAAAGTTTGACATGAAATATCTAATTTTCTGTGCCGGCTACGATGTGGAAGATGAAGATGATGATGAAGTCTTCTTGATTCTTTCTCAAGCAAAATATTATGTATGTGTGTGTGTGGGGGGGGGGGTGTTTTTTTTGTTACAACTCATATGACAATAGGCTATTTGAATAAAAATAACGGAGATCGTATCTTCTATTCGACACTTCCCAGCTTGGATTAAAAGTGATTGTAGGTACTGTACATGCATCTGGATTGGTGAATTTAACAGGTGTCATCTCACTAAATCGTTTTGACTCCTGGTGAATGAAAACAGGAATTTCCAAATGTTATTCTCAACATCTGAACTTTTTATTTTTTGTATAAGCTTCATTTAATCAAATGAAACCCAGTGAGATCAGGACTCCACGCTGGGAGTGGGGGGCAGCAAAGCAAAGAGCCCCACAGACCCACCTGCTGTCTCTCTCTGACAGCGCGTTCTCCAACCTGTTGCGTCTTCGTCATCAGGCACGCGCCTGCTGGCCTCGCCTCGCGCGCAAGCCCACATGACGTCACCCGGCGTTCAGCGAGACAGAAACCGGCAGAACGTCAAGGAAGAGGATGCGGGTCGGTGAGCGAAGCTGAAACACGAACAAGCCACAGACATTTACTGTGTTTATTGTATTTACTGTGTGTTTTCGCAGGTTTTAGAGGTTTTAATGGCGAAGGTGAAACGCTGTCTTTGAATTCCAATGCGTGTACCGGGTTGTGAAAGAGAAAGCAACAGGCTGAGCGAAACTTCGTACTGTCGGTGAAGTTGCGTCGTTAGCCGGGAGTAGCTCGTTAGCCGCGGTACCGACACCCGGCTGGTGGAGTGTGAAGGAAGGCTGTCGAGCTAGGCGTAGTGTGAAATGTGGCGCATTCACTAACATTAGTGCGGTAAGCTAGAACCAGACGACATCAGTCATCAGTGTTTGACGGGCACCAGCCCGTGCTGACGTCATGTTTTGGTGTCGTGACAACTGCCGTGTTAAAACTAACCTCTGAGGATCGATTAAATAACTTAATACTACACCTAATCAATAATTAATTCTTCATATGTCTGATTCAGATTCGTGTTATCGTGATCCTGTGTTAAAATCCTCCCGATTTTAGCGCTGATACTGCTGTCAATAAGTTTAAGTGTTAAAATCCTATTGTGAAGAAAATGGTGTCCTGATGATAACAGGGACAACCAATAGTCGTATTTTTTTTCTATGTATTTTGTGATGTGTAAAAATACAGGAATGTTCACTTGACATCCTTGTGAAGAATTGATTGTTCTATAAGTTTTGGGAGGTTTTACAGGTTTTAAAAAATGTGTTTTTCCTGTTATGAGAGGACCACTATGTATATACATAGTGGTCCTCTCTAACCCTACCAACTCCTAGAATCTGGAAAGCAAACGCTTCCTTCATCAATAAATATTTGGAATCTTTTGGAATTTATGGCTGGACAGCATCATAACGATCCGTTTGCTCACAGCTCCTGCCTTGATGTAACAACCAGAGTGATTGACATATCCTGAGCCATATTGAAGTCTCACAACTAGTTGGCTAACTAGTTATCTCTGCTTTAGTCAGGTGTGTGTGTCTGTGTGTGTGTCCGCGTAAGGCATATCCTCAGCATCATAGTGAACACTTATCCAGTTCAGAGTAGATGAAGAGGCTACTAAATCCAAACTGTTGTCTGTTTTTTGATGAATGAAAGCAGCTTTGTCTCTTCGTAGCAGGGCTTTGAACTAGAATTTTTTACCAATTCCGAATAGAAACAATATTATAATGTTTCTGGTTTTACGTTCCACCCATGAACTGTTCCTGAACCAGTTAGGACAAAAAATATAGTTAATAACCTTCCTTTCAAATATAAATAGGTAGGTAGCTTTAGGGCTTTTAAACTGGCAATTAAGGCAATTAGTTAACATACCGTAGTTATGTCCCTACAGTAAACATAACAACATTGCTGATCCAGTTACAGAACAGAGGATGGAGAATTAGAGGGAGACGGAGAAGTTGCGGCAACGCACGATACAGCAAAGTTTCAAAGTATCTAAGTTTCAGAGCTGAGTCTGAGGAACTCCGCATTGAGTGAATGACAGGAAGTGACACATGAAACCAGATATTTTCTTCAAGAACTAAAAAAAAAGTTACCGGTTACTATTGTTTTGAATAACCAATTCAGTTCCAGAACTTTAAAAAATATAAAGTTTCTGGTTTTAGTTTTTGTTCCAATAACCGGTTCAAAGCCCTGTTTCTAAGTGATCTGAGAGCTGCGTGTATCCAAACTAACCACACAGCTCATTAACCAACAGCGTCAGCCTTTATTTACAGCCTAATAGATATACACTGTCACCTGTCAAGGGTGACCTTCAATTGTCCTAAACCCTTGTTGTGAAATAATCCAGGCAGAAATCAAGAGGTGATTTCACTGCGATGCAGGTTGGCGCCCAAACGCCAATGCTTAAATATGCTTCACAAACACAAGAAAAAACCTCCACGTTTCGTCTTACCTCTGCGGTAACATACCGTGTTTCATTAGAATGCTTTAGTTTAGCTCTTCAGTTTGTATAGCGAGCGATCGTTCATTGTACGTGACGATTGTCAGGAAACACAGCTTCAATTACCTCCTGTCAGGAATCATTTGTTATCGTCTCCACTGATTAAATGAAGTGTCTGGACCGGAAATGATTTGATCAATATTCAGTCAAAGATATTGAGGACAATGGATTAGTTTGGGGCAAGACATTTTAAATACAATGTAGTTAGACATCTGGCAGCTGAATGACATTAATTATAAAAAGGCATAATATGGAACCTTTAAATAAAGGACTCTGTCAGTCAGAGCCACACATGACAAATGATCATTATTAAAAAAATGCTTAATCCTTTTGTATTTTCTCTTATCAGATAATTATTTTTTTACTGGGCAGTTAAAGTCCTGCTGTGTGACATTTTCACTTGAACACACTGCAGCGCTCAATCAAAAAGTTCAGTCCAGATAATATTGTGCGTTTCTGTAAATTTTCTGTGCAATTATATTCATACCTAAAAAATTTCAGATAATACAATTGATTCACTTATTTATCTTAATCTAATTTTAAGATAAGAACCATTTTATTATTTCATTAATTGTAAAGCTTTTATTTTTGAAAGTGAAACCACAATTTATGACACATTTAAACATTTACGTCTTCTTTAGGAACCAACAGGCTTCTTGCTGAGGGCCCATTACAACACAGGGCAGATGAAAAAGATTAAGAGATAGAATAGTATATTGATGGTTTCACTCTATTTGTGGAATTTTTTAGCATGAATAAATATGACTATTTGAAGATTACATCGACAGTTACATTAATAATTGATTCCAGCCGTCTATTTTCAGGCTACAGTTGTGTCCATGCAGAGTCATGCTTATTGCAGTTGGTGTAAACTTAAAAGGCTAATAATTGTGTTAAAGCAGACTTTATGAGTTTCCTATGCCTGTGCTAAGCTAATACAGTATTAGCCTATATATTTCCCAGCTGATTGGACAGGTAGGTTCTCGGTATTGTTGACACAAATTTATCATCCCACAGACTATGAAGCATCATCTGATCATCACAGAGAACTAACAGTATGTCGCGTTGTTATTGAACAAGGTACTGAGTGTGGCTCCCTTCACTCCACCATCTCTCTCTGTAATTGCATGTGTGGGGTTATTATTTAAGTATTATAAATTAACATTACATTAATTAAATTAACATTTTAATGCTGATATTAACATGCATATAAGAGTGTAATCTAGTAGTTGGTTATTTCTTCAAACCTGTTGTTTAGCTGACACGACCCTCTTTTTTACAATTACACGCAAACCAACAGTTTTTCAATGGCCCATTTCTTATATACTTGATAGGCTGACTTTTTAACACACATGTTGTTTAATATCAATGTGTTTGCTGGTTTGTGCATGAAGGGCTACTCTGGATATATCGGTTTTGTGATCAATCATAATATGTCTGCATGTTTGAGGACAACCTCATGAGGAATCATTAAGCCGAGAGTTCATTCTCCTTCAGGGCGTTTGTTGTAACAGTCGGCTCATCTTGTTTCTAAGTGCTATCATCAGGCTGTACTGGAATTTCAACCCTTGACCAACTGATAAATGTCATCACCACAGCAGTGCTATTTTGCATGAGACTAGTTCAAGACTGTCTTTGTTTACTCTTTGGTTGATTGTATATTTTACTCAAGATGCACAGTGAACATCACATGACTGCTGTGTAAATAAACAGGAGGTACATAAAGGAAGTTGAACAGATCCTAACCCTGATTTTGTCTGTCTGTCCTCCCTAGAGTCAAACATGGATTACAAGCTTGTCTTTGCAGCTTTAGAGACGGTGTGTGAGGACAACATTTCCATTATGTGTGCGCCTTCTGATTTGCCTTACGGTGCTGTTGCCAATCGCCTGGTCACATGTATTAGAGGGATCCAGGAGCACGGCAGAGCCTTGGAGCCTGTCGTTGGCGGCTTCACTGCCGTCTTCCACCATTATGACTTTGACGCACAAACACCTGGGAATGGCTACCGCTCACTGGTCAAGGTATGACTCGGCCTGCTGACTAGATGCATTGTTCCATCTACTGTTAAAGCTACCATTGTACCTAGGAGCTGCTACCTAGGAGCATCCAAGAGCTTTGTAGGGGAGTGACAATGAAATTTACTGGCAAAATTGAGTTGAATGGCATGGAATGACCTTGCAGTTTGAAGCAGTATATTTGCCAAACCACTATAATAATGCTGTAATTACTGGAAGGAGTCTGTTGTATTCCTCGCTCTCAAATTCAGCAGTATGTAGAATACCTTCAGAGTTTAGACTGGTTGCCCTTAGATCATTTTAAGGCAGTCCTTATTAAATGGGTATGGTCTGCAGTTTGAAGGTAAAATGAGAACAGAATGCCCCTGATGCCTTCAGTTTGCCTACAGGCCACGTGGATGAGTGGAGGGTTCCCAAGTCACTTTGTTTCACTTTCTTTTTGAACATGTGGACAGAAATGAGTCCTGTGTTAGACTTTTATTTATTCATTTTTTGTCCTCTGCTATTCAACCCCATATTTTTAAATAGAACGTTTTGCAAATGTGTCTCCTACACTGACTGCTACAGGGGCCACTTTAAGTTCACTGCATTTCTAAAAAAAAACAATTTTTTTCGCCTACACGAAAATTGCAGTCTAATTTTTAGCCCACTTAGTTCCACTGAGGTCAATGTTAATTTGAGTGTGGTACAGAAAAGGTTTTTTTCCTTACGACAAATTTTAGATTTGAAAACAAGCAAATACAACAGTCTTTGATGAATTTGATGAATTACCAACATTTTTTCTTTAAAATCCAATATTTTAAAATATGCTTGATAGCACTGTGTCATGAATTACAGGGAGTATACGTAATTTGTAGTTAAATGCAGCGATGAAAAGGATCACATCTCATGCTTCGTTTATTTTCAGTGATACCTGTAAATAGGATGAACCCATCGCTGAAAATTTTAAATAATTAAAAGGAGTGCAATAATTTCACATTTTTCTTGTTGAAAGACAAGGAATTTAATCGGTTTGTCACCTTTTGATGTGTTTGGTAGTCTGAAGCTTTGAATACATGGGATTTGATCACAATAACATACTTGTTTTATTTTGTTTTGTGTGTTTTTTTTCTTAGGTCTTGCAGTCTTGTCTTTTGCACATCATTCATAAGGGCCGTTACATAACTGCCAATTACAACAGTGCCTTCTTCAGGGCGGACCACAATGCCTCTGAAATGGAGGCGTACTGCAGCGCTCTGTGCCAGCTGCGTGCCCTGCTGCACCTCGCCCAGCGGCTGATGAACGACAATGAATACGGCCAGCTGTACTACTTACAGGACAAGGACCTGAGCAGTCAGTTTGTGCAAGAGTACAGCTCCATGCACAAAGCCTGCTTCTATGGCCGCTGTCTGGGCTTTCAGGTCAGCCAATCGAAACTGTCTCACTTCACTGTGGTTGATTTTAGATCATGTTTTCTAACAGAGCGTAAATTAGAAACCCCTTTATTGTTAAGAGACATTTAAATGAAATAAATGTATGTTCCTGATTTCAGCTCTTTGACAGCAGTCCAGTTATTATAATGTATGTGTTGTTTCTTGTTCCAGTTTTCACCAGCTCTACGTCCTTTCCTGCAGACCATTGTTATAAGCATGGTTTCTTATGGGGAGACATATGGCAAACAGCAGTCAGGCTTGGGTTTGTTTGTCTTCTTTTGCTGTTGTTTAAGATGTTGTCACCTTCTCTGATGTGCTCACGTTCAAACTCATACATCCTCATCCAGGTATGGCCGCCCTGTCCCTCCTCACATCAGGAAAGTACGTCATCGATCCAGAGTTGCGGGGTTCTGAGTTTGAGCGCATTACCCAGAATCTGGACATGCAGTTCTGGAAGTCCTTCTGGAACCTCACAGAATCCGGTCTTTTAACAGTAGGCAGGGTCAAGTATTCTCTCACAGACTCCAATTAGCTGAAGCCTTTATGAAGTTGAAATAGCTCACCCCCCCCTCGTTCGTGTTTGTCTGTGCAGGGCCTCAACAGAATAGCCTCCAGCCCGGTGCAGGTCAACCTCACCCTGACCTTACCTCCTGTCACTCTGCGCCTCCCGCTGGCATCAGATCCAAGTCTAACGGCCACTGTGTCACCACCAATAGCCCACTGGGGGCCTGGGCCAGTTAACATGCGTCTGATATCCTATGAGCTGCGAGAAGGACAGGTGAGATTCCACAGGTGGAGACGGTGGATGGGGAGGGCGACGTGGATAGAGAGATGGGGGCTTTCAAAGGTAGAAAGAATTGAATATGGAACAGATGGAGTTATAGATGGAGTTAGAAAATGTACAATGATGCATGTCAGAAAATTGCACATGGAACTTTCTCATTTTGTTCACCATGTGATGAAATCTGCTTGTCTCATATATGAAGACCTAATCAATAAACCGATCTGTTGCATCAGATTTAACCCTGTAGTTCATTTATGTCTACACATTAATGCCTAAACAGCTCTCACTTAATACATTACCGGTGTATGTGTGCACTAAAACGTATGATACGATGGCCTCTCGGTTGATGTTTCCACTTGAAACTTATTTTCAAGGTTTGATACTGTGTGATCATGGAAGTGAATGTAAACCAGGAAAGAAATCAGGGAGACAAATGTTCACTTTTTACAAGAAAAACAAAAAGGACAAGTGTTTTAAGTCTAAAGCAAAGAAATTAATTTGCTTTATGGGAAGGTTCAGTACAGTGTATCAGCAATGTAGTATTTAGATAACGCTTTATGAAGAGGATTGTGTGTATTCTCTATCGCTAATTGTTTTATGGCTTCTTTTATAGGACAGTGAAGAGCTGCTAGCGTTTTCACAAACCGATCCTCCCCCCGTCTCCATTTCCCATCTGCCCTGGGTTCAAAAGCAGCCTTGCTCCCCTTGGCTGCTCATCCACTTCCATGGAGGGGGCTTTGTGGCCCAGACTTCAAAATCCCATGAGGTACAGCACAATAAAACAGGTACAACGTCAGCTAGCTAGGAGTGCAATCTCTAGTCGTGAATGCAGTAAGTTACGTTACACAAAAGGGTACACGATATGCTGAAATATGTATTCCACTGAGAATAACAACCAGTTAATCACATATTTATTCTGTTTTCTGTCCACCATCTTGTGAATCAGAATTATCTCCGCCTTTGGTCAAAAGAGCTAAACGTTCCTGTCTTCTCCGTGGACTATTCACTGTCGCCTGAAGGACCCTTTCCCCGCGCTCTTGAGGAATGTTTCTATGCCTACTGCTGGGCTCTGAACAACTGTCATCTCCTGGGTCTGTCTATGATGTCACACTTTGACAACATCTGAGATAATCAGGCCTTTTATGGCCAAGATATGAACTGCTGATTCAGATCAAATCTGGGGAAATACCCTGTTGTTATCAGCATAGAAGTTTACTTCATTTCTATTTCACGGCAGTTGAGTTGAGCTTTTGTTAACAAAAAATTAGCTAAATTAGCATGTCGTTGTGGAAGGCATTCTTCTGACTGAGCAGTTCTGTTCATGGCTGCTTAGTGTTGGACCTGACGTGAATGGTTATCTATTATATATACATAGTTGAATTCATCATTATCATCTAGATACTCATGGGTCTGTGTGTGTGTGTTTCAGGTTCCACAGCAGAGCGGGTTTGTCTGGCAGGTGACAGCGCTGGAGGAAACCTCTGTATCACTGTGTCCATGAAGGCCATGAACACAGGCATTCGAGTCCCTGACGGCATCATGGCTGCTTACCCCGCTACCTTGCTCACCACTGACGCCTCGCCCTCCCGTCTGCTGACGCTCATTGACCCTCTGTTGCCTCTAGGTGTTCTCACAAAGTGCATCAATGCCTACGCAGGTATGTAGGAGTTCAGTAACACAACGGAAGCTGTGCTGCTTCACACCTCACTGAACACATTCTAGCTTAACCGGAATAGAAAACCAAAGCGTAGACGTTTAAGTACAAACTAAGAAAAGAAAGGAAGAGGAAGATCGGGACGAACCGGCTGTCATCTGGGTTTCAAACTCCAGCTGGGACATAGTGAGAAACGTAAATGTAACCAGAAGGCATTATTATACATGTGAAACGTGTTAAAGTAATGATGTTGCAAAGTGTCTTTGACCTTTCATACCCAGTCATGACTCCCATGAATCATCCGTTACCAATTAAACTATTACTCAACATGAATGATAAACGTCTCAGACATAACATGTAGAATAAACATGTACAGGTAAACCTTGGCTTCTGTCCATAAATTGAATTAACTGAAGATAACCACTCCCTGTTCTGTACTGTACTTTATGAATGAATGCATGTTCGATAATATTTGGTTAATATGTATCTATTTGAAGTTTACGAACAATTAAATTTTATATTTTAATATAGTACAGAAAAAAATGTCACCAACCCATCTTTAGCTGCTTCTTCCTCATCTAATATATGATATTAAAAGTTTTTGTTCTTTTTTTTTGTACAGTAACATGTGCTTTTAACAGTTTACTACCGATTGTAAGAGTCCAATATTTGTGGTGGACCGATGTAAAGTTGAGTAAAATGGCGTAAACTTGATAGTTATTTATCTGTGGGTTTTTTTTAAATCAACATAATTGAGAATGTCGTTATTCGAAATGACTTGAGCAAATGTTTACCAGGATACACAACAATCAAGTTGATCAGATAAAACAAAGTATGTTGTCTTTCTACTCTCTACTGCCTGGAGGTCAGAAAAGGATTTTTTTTTAAAAGTTGTGTTTTTCACAAGTTGTCACCTTTTTCATCTACTGAATCCTGAAAGATTTAATTGATGAGAAGTTCATTATTACACCTGACACATGTCATGTGTTAGTGGTCTAAAAATAAATTAATGATTATGTTCATGGTGCTGGACTCTTTCTTTTCAGGTCAGTATTCTTCTTTTCCTTCCATATGTTTCATCCCTCACTCATGTCACACTGTTTGTCCTCCAGGTGAAGACTGTCAGACAGTGCAGCCGTCGGGGGGTAGCAACACTCTCAACTCTTTAGGCAGAGACACTGCGGAGCTGCTCAGCGACCTCACCCAGGGAGCCTCTAACTGGATCCAGTCCTTCCTGGATCCCATGCGGAACTCGGGTCGATCCCGCTCACAGTCAGGAATGCAGAGGAAGACTCTGCGCAACGAAACCTGCAGGCCCAACGCTGGCCCCTCCGCTCCAAACCACGCAGATCACGTGGAGTACCCAGCGGGCTTTGAGCCTTTGCGCTCTGCGTGCCTGGCGTTTGTTCGCCCAACCACCTGTCCCATTATCAGGAACCCGTTTGTGTCGCCCTTGCTGGCTCCAGCCAACCTGCTGAGAGGGTTGCCACCAGTTTACATCGTGGTAAGAGAGGAAACCTACCCCACACAGATAATTAGCAACTTCAACTTTTTAATGATAATCAGAATAAATTCAGGGTTTTTTTTTTAAAAGTAATTAGTTGATGTTGAATCACTGAACAACCCTGTGATGTTGGCTCTAATTTGGAGATCCATATGTAATAGGTGTACAAAACTGGTCAGACCAGTAATGTTGTTTGGTCTAGAGACAGTGTCACTGAGGAAAAGACAGGAGACAGAGCTGGAGGTAGCAGAGATGAAGATGCTGAGGTTCTCTCTGGGAGTGACCAGGAAGGATAGGATCAGGAATGAGTACATCAGAGGGACAGCACAGAGAAATAAAGTCAGAGAGGCCAGACTGAGATGGTTTGGACATGTCCAGAGGAGAGATAGTGAATATATTGGTAGAAGGATGCTGAGTTTTGAACTGCCAGGCAGGAGGCCTAGAGGAAGACCAAAGAGGAGGTTTATGGATGTAGTGAAAGAGGACATGAAGGTAGTTGGTGTGAGAGAAGAGGATGCAGAAGACAGGGTTAGATAGAGGCAACTGATTCGCTGTGGCGACCCCTGAAGGGAAAAGCCCAAAGGAGAAGAGGTATGTGTATCTATAACACCATATTTGTGTTGGGTTCATTGGTTGATCATTAACCAGTTAGAATGATTTCATACCAGTACCAGATGCTGGTATTTCTGCACATCTTTACAGGATGTAAACTTGTTGTAACCTATGAATGTGTCCTGACTGAAGTCTGTATTAACTAAAGATGGACATTATTGATGATGCATTGGCAAAAATGGATCATTTAGCTGTTATAAATACTCAAAATCTACCCCTGAGCCCTGCTTTACTGTTCACCAGCTCCTTGAGAAATTAATGTTGATACTGTGTCTGAATGTAGAGTAAGAGGTATGGGTCAACACCTTCACCATAGTATGCTATAACTATAAAGTGTCAGTGGTGTGTTGGTAGTTGTTTATATGTACTATAATGTCAGATGTTTTATATTGTTGATCATACAATGTTACTTGACTGGTTTTGAATTCTGGGCATTGATGGTGCTGGTTGGTAATGACGACTCAGCAGATCTAGCATTCAACCAGCTAACTGGCGTTCTAATTTTCTGTTCTTGTTTCCTGATCCCTCCGTACGTCAGGCCTCCGCTTTGGATGCCCTACTGGACGACTCTGTGATGTTTGCCAGGAAGTTACGAGACATGGGCCAACCGGTGGATCTGACTGTGGTGCAGGACCTGCCTCACGGCTTCCTCAGCCTATCCCAGCTCACCAGGGAGACAGAGGTGGCTTCAACAATCTGTGTGGAGCAGATAAGGAAGATTTTCCAGCAAAGACACCCGACACCCGTCTGTCACAAACCGCTGTATCTGGAGGATATGTGCCAGGATATCAGCTAGCTGTCTTTACTGGGTGAAAAAAGAGATCTGACATTGTATGGTGCAATAAATTTAAGGAACAAATGAGGGAGAATCTCAAAGATGTGACAACTGTAAAACAGATGGGAGTTGAACTTAAAATCTTGACTGCAAAATATTTTCCGTGGGCAATGATGAACAAATGAACCACTAAAACTTTTTTAGAGATTCAAAATGTGGAGCAAAAGCACATGAAGAGTGTAACAGACGGACAAAAACACGTGTGTAACCTCCGCTGATGAATGTCAGGATGTGCCTTGAACCAAAGTTCTGCTGTATCAACATGTTTAACTGTTTGTTACCAAAGTCAGCAGGTATCAAATTCAACTTGTACAGGGAAACATTAAAGATGCACTGGTTATTACATTATTATCATTTTAATAATTATGTTATTATATCATTACTGGTATCATTGTTATGATAGTATTTGTGTTTCATGTGTAACTTGTTTTTGCCAGTTAGTCACATGTTTACATATTGAGAATAAGGCCTTTACCAGCATTGTATGGATGAGAAAGTAACTTATAATACTGTAAATTAATAACTGATTTCCTTACATAATGCTTTGTTGATATATTTTCAGTCTGAATTAAATTAAACTGTCAGGACTCGTGGGCTTTCTTGAAGGCTGATGAATTGCTGCACATTTTCCGGGTCCACCTGATTAACCTCTGGAACATATAAATATTACATGCTAGGTGTACATTAGAAATTATATACAGTTTAGAATCTAAAACAAAGCAGTTGAATTGACATGACCGCTGCTGCTGTATGAAACTTGTTTTGAAGGTTATTATAAATTAACTTTGAGATTTTAGAGTTCGACTCTCCGCTGATGTAACAATGTCCCTCTTTTGGTCTTGTATTATAGGGGCTGATTTGGGGACCCTAACCCTTTAAATTTGAAGAGCTGAATAAAAATCTCTCCATCAGATGTTCAACCTAAATGTTCTCTGATGTGTGGCGACCAATAAAGAGGCCAAGGTTTTCTGGTTGGTCATAGAAGAGTTTCAGTTGTATAAATCAAACCTAATATTTTCATATATTGTGCTTATCTGTTAGAATTTTATAAAACTTGCAAAAACCGTTGGATGTCTAGCAAAGAAGAACCCAGTAGTTTTTGAGGTTAGTTTGGCCCTGAAGAGATCCCTGAATGCAACCATTTAACTCAGTAAGTTAATAAGAAGAATCCCTCTGACACAGGAAGTACTAACCCCTGGAGCATCTGTTTTCCCAAGAGAAAAATGTTATTGACGGATCCACGTTCCAGGTAAATGTCGACAGAGCCTGAGCACAAGTATAAAATTTTAATTACAAATAAAAACTTATTGGTTGATTTATAGATATTTCACTATGATGACGTGTATACAAATATATAAATATATAAAACTTCTAAGTCGCGTCAGCTAAGAAGTCCGGACCGTCGTGAAGCTTCCAGTACTTGTGTCCAGTTCTGTACCCTCGCATCCACTAGGCGGCGGTATTGACTTAAAAACTGGCGTTGCGTTTCTGGAAAAAAAGCGTAGAAGAAGAAGGAGAAGCGGGCGGACATGTTGATTTAAAGGAAGAAGAAACAATAGAGGCGATTTATTTCAAGTAAAATTCAGTTACTAAAGAGAATTGGAAAGAAAGTCGAGGATCAACTGCACAACTATTATCCATCATAAAATAAAAAAAAGGCTAAGGTAAGTTTGGGTTGACATTTAATCGTCGTTTTTCGTTAACACATCAGGGTTATTGTGAGCATCTAGCGCGAACGTTAGCGAGTAATTTTTGCCATATTAGCTTTGAAGCAGCTAGGCTAATTTACCATGCAGCGTTAATAAAAATAGTAATACGAAGAGTGTAAGTAATTTGTAATGTCGCAAAGTTTAATACGCGCCATAGTTCACAATTGAAATTTTGGTTAAAAGTCTGAAATGACTATTACAGTGGCGCTTCGGGTAGTTAGCTTTGAGCTGCTTAGCCTCAACTCAGTAGCCGGACTTTGCTAAGGTTGCTACTTTTGACGCAGCATTAACGCAAGTTGAGTTAAGAAGATAATGCACGGGTTAAAGTTATTATCACTGCTTTAAGTTTTTGGCCATTTTCAAGTCCAATAAAACTATTTTAAAGAAAATACGAAGAAAACTAGTTCAAACTCGTTCGCCTGATTAGAAATCCGCGGTTTAGGGCACCACCTATCCGTGTGTAGCGGCTAATAGTTTGCATTGTCTTAGCTTTAGTTTGGCCCATATACCGTCATTATTTAATGTTTTCAGGCGTCCTCGTCTTTACAGCTGGTCAGGCTTCAGAATCTTGTCAGTTTTGGGCTTCACTAATCTCCGTCTGACTGCTGCCACCTGGCAAGTTCACTTGTGCACTCTTAAACCAAACCTTTAAGCGAATTAGCATTTAGAGCCTTTTGCTGGTACCAGATCAGGCTTGAAGGCGTTTATAATACTGACTGAATTATATCCTCGAATTCCTAATAATTCTTAACAGTTGCGAGATATTTTTGTTGATTCTATAACTAACGCATTTTTTCCACGTAGGAAGATGTAATCAGGAATTGTTTGTCACGTGTTGAAGTACCCCCCTCCCCCCAAAGAGTATCACAACAGTTAATTTATGCCAGATTCTTTTACTTTTCTTCCAGATCTTTTATTTTCAGAAGTTTGTTTGTTTGTTTTTGTAGGTGAGACAAGTTTTGAGTTGTTGGCTGACTTTGACGAGGCAGCGACTTCATCACAGCCACACTTCACACACTGGCCTGAGGACCTGTGGTGTTTGTGGAGAGGGTCATACACCTGGAGGAGAAAGAATATAAACTCCAAATCTCAAAAAAAAAGGTGGAAAGCTTTCTGGCTTTGGACTACACCCCTTCTGTGATTTGTGATTCAAAAAAAATCATTTTCACACGTGTGAAGCAAACTTTATCCACACAGTGGAAATCAACAACGAACATTATAAACTATATGATTTGGGGAAATACTTGTACAAATTTGGACATCCTTTTTTTCAAGGACAAGGATATTGAGCAACTTGAATGGACTCAAAGTGGAAACAGGAAATTTTTTCAATTTAGAAAGGTTGAATTAAGAGTATATTGAAAAAGCTGTTCCCCAAGTTCAGATTGCCTTAGTTGTTCTGTTTCAGGACTTGAACTGCTTTGATACTTGTTCATATATAATTTTTCTATATTGTGGACAAGTATATTCATGCATATGAATGCAAATTTCTCTTCATTTTGAAGAGCTCTTGTGTAAAAAAAAAAAAAGTTTTTTGGGGGGGTTCTTGTACGTCAATCACTCTGTTGTTTAAGGGGACAACTGCACGTACATGTGTATATGTAAATACTATGAACTGACTTTTGTTCTGAATGCTTTGGACTTGAAAAATAGAGAATATTGTTTGTTAATACTCTATTAAGCTTTTTTAACTTTGGAGAGAATTTTTAAAAACAAAAACCTAAGAGGCAAAAATATAACTCTTTGAAGAAAAAAGAAGCTATACAGGAAATATGGCTACAGCCAGAACAGAAAATGTTGGCCATGTCGTCATGGGACTGAATAAGCAGAATGGACAGCTAAGAGGACAGACCAAACCATCTTCAGTTCATTCAGCACCCTCAACTCAAGGGAAGGCTATGGGTGCTCCTCAGATAGCAGGTGGTGCCCCTCAGGACGGAGGAGGTATCAAGTTTGGAGATGACTGGAAAAAGAGCCTAAAGCTCCCTCCCAAAGACAACAGGGTCAAAACCTCAGTAAGTCAAACATTTCTCCCATCTGACGTGGGCTTTATAAAAACAAGTGTTCTGTCCTCATGTGTACATTTCTATGTGTACATCAGGATGTGACGTCAACAAAAGGGAATGAATTTGAAGACTACTGTCTCAAAAGAGAACTTCTGATGGGCATCTTTGAGATGGGTTGGGAGAAGCCATCTCCCATCCAGGTACAGTTACTGTTCCTCCAGATTACCTGTTTTATGCCTGAAAAGGAGTTTTAATGGAGAGAATTTCAATGTCCTTTGTCTTTTGTCTCTTTTTGCATTTAAATTGCTGTTTGTGTGAAAAGTACAATATTGATGGCCGTTTTCTTCTGTTACAGCTGAGAGAACAGGATATGAGAGACTGACTTTAAATCAAAAAGCTCAGCATAACACAATTATGTGATTTTTCATCATTTTGATGAGACATTTGCTGCAGAGTGATGCTGTAGTGCAGTTACAGCATTGGTGAAAGGGTTTTTTTTTTGTCCTTGCAGGAGGAGAGCATTCCCATCGCCTTGTCAGGACGAGACATTCTGGCTCGGGCAAAGAATGGAACAGGAAAGAGTGGAGCCTATCTCATCCCGATGCTGGAGAGAATAGACCTGAAGAAGGACCACATACAAGGTTAGACGTTGCCTGTAGACGTATACAACTACCACTCATGGACGTGTCCTCTCTTCCTATAGTATTTTGCCATTAGCTGTATTTTTGTCACATGTTCCTTCGTCTTTTGAGCCTCCTTTCTTTTCTTGTCCTGTTGCTGCCATATCTGAAGCTCTTGATTTCTTCCCTAAGGCTGTTTCTGTGGACTGTTGATGCGCTGTCTTTTCATTTTTACACGTTACATCTGCTTCTGTTGAGTCTTTCAGCATTTGCTTTTTTTTTAAAAACTTTGTAACCTGTCTGTTGTGTCTTAGCACTTGTCATGGTTCCTACCCGGGAGCTGGCGCTGCAGGTGAGCCAGATCTCCATCCAGATCAGCAAGCACCTGGGAGGAGTTAAAATCATGGCGACCACTGGAGGCACCAACCTACGAGATGACATCATGCGTCTGGATGAGACCGGTAAGAATCCAGGAAATTTCATGACATCCCTCGAGGAATTTTTTACCCCCACACACATAGTTCGATATTTTAACAAATGTGATGTCCAGAGATCAGGCGGTCCGATCTGCATGACGGCAGAAATTTCGCTTTTTACTTTTTGAGGCCGACTTGTAACTTAGTAATCAAAGGGAATCGACAAATATGAAGATCATGTTTCTTGTGTTTCCTCTTCTGTGGAATTCTAATCTTCTGTTTCACACACCAGTGCATGTGGTCATCGCCACACCTGGCAGGATCCTGGATTTGATTAAGAAGGGTGTGGCGAAGGTGGATCGTGTCCAGATGATGGTGATGGACGAGGTAACAAGACTAAACATTTTCTAATATTTATCAATTCAATAGGTCTTATCACATATTCAAGTCCATTTTATTTAAATTAGTTTCTTTTGGATTTGGAGTCCTGTCTGTTTCTGTATTGACCGTCTTCATTACCTCCCAGGCAGATAAGCTGCTGTCTCAGGACTTTGTGGTGCTCATCGAGGATATCATCAGCTTCCTGGCCAAGAACAGGCAGATCCTGCTCTACTCTGCAACCTTTCCAATCAGTGTGCAGAAGTTCATGGTGAGTAGCCAGATCATTTCCCCACCAACGGGCCAACTTGATGGCCGGGGGCCACTTGGCTCCTGCTGCAGACAGGACGTAAAGCACCAAACGTCATCTGGCTGTTCGTCTAAATCAGTCCAGTTTCCCCCCCAAATCATGGGACCTTTTTACAGTATGCAGTATTTCTACTCTGGTGTCAAGTATACTAGAATTAAATTATTAGCATGCACACACACTAAGGAGTTCAGTGTGTTTTACACTCGGTGGGGAAACCTGAGACCAGAGCGTTTCACACAACAGATATCTGGCAGAGATGGATGAGGGGCAGATGTCTCTTCTGTTTCACAGCCTTCAGTCTCCCCCTGAACTTGTTCTTGCGTAGCAGAATTGCATTTGGGCTCCTTGAAGGTATTTAATCCACTTTCGCTCTTGTGCAGCCTGTCTAGTCCTTCTCTTTGAATTGTGTTCTTGGTGGACAATCTTTCTCTCCCCGTTGCCAAGTGTTTGGGGCTCTCCAGTCCAAAATAGTCGTCGGTTGAAATTTTCACTGCACAAAGGAAAACTCTCAAGCCTATTTTTCCCCGCGATGTAATTGCACGTAAAACTAGTAATCCTATAATATGACCCTTGACTCGCTGACCATGATAATCTGCCCTCAGATATGACTTGCGTATATGTCATGAGTTTTTAGAGAAAGAACATGTACTGAAGGTGGTGCTTTTCAGCGGTCTGCTCTGAAAGACGTGTCAAAGTTGACACCAAAGTGACTCTGTACAGTTTCATCGATGTAGTCATGGTTCAAGTGTGAGTCATTGTTTTCTCACGTGTGTGGATTTTACATCAGTCTGAACTTTGTGTGTCATAAGAAAGAAATATAATGGAAATTGTCTTTCCCACATTTGTATCAATCTTTGACGAAAAAAGTTGTGATCTGGGTTACTAGCCACACAAATCGCCAAAATCAATTCATAAAGTTTTGTGTGATCCAGCTCAGACTCACATCTGCAAAACTACAACAATAGACTGACAGTCCATAAGTTGATTTGTTAATTCAAAGATGTGCCAGAACATCTATGAAAATGTTTTTGACGCGCTGCTTTGCTTTTTAAATCCACACCTAAAGCGATCCGTTGTGCATCCTTCTTGCAGGCCAAGCACCTTCAGAAACCCTATGAAATAAACCTGATGGAGGAGCTCACTCTCAAGGGCATTACTCAGTACTACGCCTATGTCACAGAGAGGCAGAAAGTCCACTGCCTCAACACGCTGTTCTCCAGGGTAAGAACCAGCTATACTCCGGCCTGCAGCCCCACAAACACTCAGTTTCACAGTGCATGGTGGGAAATGTGTTTTAATGTTATTATCTAGAATGAGATTCTTCAGAACAACTTGTACAGTTACAATGTTACATTTAGTGCTGCTGTTGTTAACATTAAGGGATAAATGATAAATATTGATTCAAGGAACCCCATCCCCACATGTTCATGTGCTTTCTTTTTTCTTATCTGCTGCTCAGCTTCAGATCAACCAGTCTATCATCTTCTGTAACTCCACTCAGAGGGTTGAGCTTCTGGCCAAGAAGATCACTCAGCTGGGATACTCCTGCTTCTACATCCACGCTAAGATGATGCAGGTCAGGACGCGTTTCACACAAAACACTATTTGAAATGGGTATTCTAGTTTTTATGCAAATTGTCTCATATGTACTTTAATCTTCATATATTGCATAGCTGAGTGCTTTTATGGATAAAAACTGCTAAGGAAATGACAAACTATTCTTAAATCAATCGACTTTCTTTTGGAACAAAATATCAGGTTATAAATTGTTGTTTCTGAAGCGTAGGAGAGTCCTTAGTTGTGTTTTCATCTTTTCTTATAGCTTTCATTTTGCTCTAAGGCTGCAAAGTGAAGAAAAGAATAATTTTTTAATGTTTAGCATATTTTGGTTGTTTGTTCTTTAACAGTTGAGCTTTTGTTTACAGGAGTATAGAAACCGTGTGTTCCACGACTTCAGAAATGGACTGTGTAGAAATCTGGTCTGCACTGGTGAGTTTGTTGGATTCTGAAGGATTTTACACCTAATGTTTTCTATCAAGGTACGGAGTTTATTATAATTCTCCCCCCATAGATCTCTTCACTAGAGGTATCGACATCCAGGCTGTCAATGTGGTCATCAACTTCGACTTCCCCAAAAATGCAGAGACTTACCTCCATCGTATTGGAAGATCAGGTACAGTCTTAAATTTTTTAATACCTGTGCATTATTATTATTATTATTATTATTATTCTAGAGCAGCTTTAACTTCAGAAGCACAAACCTGTTTGAAAACGGGATTCAAAAAGCAAAAAATCTGAACATCAAAAGCATTTTTTAAGGTATTTTATGCATGAAATTCACACGCAGAAGACACAGCATGAACTGTGATGAACTAAGTTAATTTGAGCATGGAAAGGAGAAAATGTTTCTGGCTAATTACCCCTACCAACGTGACAGTAAACATGGTCAGAGATCCACAGAAGTCTGGGGAAAAAATGGAGTTTTAAAATGTAATAGATGGAGGAGCCCTGTGTTAATAACACTAGTTGTCACTGATTTTATATTTAAACATGTTCTCTGCACTCAGGGCGGTTCGGTCACCTGGGCTTGGCCATCAACCTGATCACCTCAGAGGACCGATTCAACCTGAAGACCATCGAGGAGCAGCTGGTGACCGACATCAAGCCCATTCCAGGAAGCATCGACAAGAGCCTGTACGTGGCCGAGTACCACTCAACCAGCGCCGACTGTGAGGTGGAGGAGGTCGAAGACAAGCCAGGAAACCAACAGGACAGCACCTAAAAGACGTGAGGCTCGACTGTGCTTTAGGTTTTAGTTGCATTAGAATCTCGGCTCCCTCCTAACTGGTTTGTCTTTTCTCCAGGACCGTTGGACACATCAGGCTTTTACAGCCTTTGCACACAGGCTTCAGGCAACACTTCAGTTTCACATTGTACTTGTTTTCAAGCCTGTTCAATGGATGTAAAAGCTTTATCTTTTTCCCTTTTTCAAACATTTCCTCAAAGACAGCGGTCTCATTTTTATTTTATTTTTTTTGACTCAAATGAGAGTCAAACTGACTTGTTTTGCACCAGACACCAGGACCACCATTCTTTTGTTAGAATCTAATGTATTTTTCCTGAAATTAATTGTAGACAGCAGTGAAAATAACTATCAGAGCTGTTGTGAACCCGTCGTTCTTGCAAATCATTTTCATTTACAGCAGCAACAATGATCATTTTTCTAACGTTGCAGTGGTGCACTAACACCAGCCATCGTCCACTTACACTGTTGTTGTCACTAAAGTGCCTTACTGATTCCCATGTGCACTCAACCATTAATAACCAGTTTTCTGTCACGCAGCAGAGTGCAAGCACAAATAATATGAATTTAATAGTGTAAGTAAACGTTTAATCGAAGGTCCATTATGCAAGGGAAGAAACACACTCCGGCTGAGGTGTAACGAAACACAAACTCTAGACAAATATCCTGAATGTGAACGTTTATTTTGAAAGTGAACGTTGCAATAAAAAAAGGGCAGCTTTATTTAAATACTGCGTGACTGTTTCCCCTCATCATGAATAATTCATTAGCAGAGCCCCCCCACGCTGACTCGTGGATGCTAGCTGGCCACCACACGAATGCCATGGGAATGAAATGCGGCCTCGTGCTGTCTCGCTATGGCTGGTGGGTTCTCCTACAGACAGCTGCTGCATTTCACATTTAAAAAATTTTTAAAAACTTGTTGCGCTGGTGAAGTCGCCTCTGGTAGCTGGTACATGAAAAGAAAAGCTACGCTATACGACTAGACAGGCTCACAACAGTTTTCATAGCTACGCTTGTAAGTACTGCGTTTGATTACCTGGAGGTAATGGTTTCTGTGGAAGTTGGTGCAAAACAAGAGTTTCAGTTTCTTTCATTTTAATTTTCCCCCCAACTGGTCCAAACTAAATTATTCTGAATTAGAACAACTTTGCAACTCCTTGAAGTTCTGTCATGACAAAGTTGGAAGTTTTGTGAATGTACTGGTTCCCAGTGTACGCTCTCTCTAACCCGGTGGCTGATTGCCGAGCTCTAAAGCTTATTGGACACGTGTCATTTTGATTTTGCTGCTGTTGCGTTTAGAAACTGCGATTACCTTTTTTTTAGGAGCAGAAGTCATGTTCTTCCTGCAGCAGCGGAAAGGGATGTGAGCGGTGGGCTCAGTGTTTGATAGCGATATTGTAGCATCTTTGAACAGGCAGCTGTGACTTCTTAGTTTTTTTTTTGGGGGGGGGGGGTGTCCTCCCCTTACAGTGCTTAAAAAAAAAAGACATAAAAAGAGTATTTTTGCTTTTTAAAATTTATTTTTGATGTTGCTGAAAGCAGTTTGAAGGAGGAAGGGGCTGTGAGGCTTTAGCACTGGGTAACTTCAAGAATATTTTTTTGTTTGCAGAAGCCAAGAGTTTCATTAGATGCTCTCTATGCATCGTGACTATTTCCCTTCTCTCTGGTACTTAAGCAAGCAGTCTTTGATTAAAAGTTGTTTTTTTTCCCCACAACCAAATGGTGAATAGTTTGCTTTGCATTAGAAGTGCCAGAGTCAGTTCAGCAGGAGTGTTTCTGGAGCACTTTGGTCTTCGTGAACCCGTTCCAAGTCTGTGTGACAGATGATCTAAGTGCTGTAATTTGTTCTCAGCAACTGTCTATTTTCCACAGGGCAATCTTTAATACGAGGTGTTCTGAATCATTTTTTGAGGAAAACCAAATTGTGAATGATTCATTGTTTACACTCGTCGTTTACAATTACACAAGACAAAAGAAAAAATGTTTTGCTTCCTGAGTGGAGGTCAGTTTTTTTCCTTCAAATGAATTTTCAGGTTTTACAGTGAAGCAAAACCAAAGTGTGTGCGTGTGTGTGTGTCATGGATGAGAGAAACGACAGGCATGTTTGACGCTGTGACGATCTGCGTTTTCTTATGAATTTTTTAATTTTTTTTTTTTTTTTTTACACGCAGCTTCAGTTAAACTATTTGGATTAAAAAGGAAAAGCAGCCCTAAAAGCAGTCGCCACGCGCACCTGAGTCAGGCGGGGCTTGTCATGTGCGCCCCAATCGGTGACGTTCTTTTCACATACAAACTAAATAATACATAAACTAAATCTTGATCCTTATAAATTAGAAATAAAATTACATTTGAAGCTACGTGTAAACATTTCTTTTTTTCCCCCCGTGTTTTTGCGAAGCCTCACGGTCTTCCCAAAAACACACACTGCCAGTCGTACACTGCCTGTCGTTACCAGTGTACGACTGGTGTTGTTGCCAGTGTACGATGTCTTAATGTTGGTATGGATGGATACCATTTTCAGGGATGTGGCTTTTTTCCCCTCATCTCTTCTGGCTTTCTTGAACATTGAGCGTTCCACTGTTTTGGTTTCCTGATGTTTTGCGTCCCTGATCACATCCCTGATGCTCATTCCACACATTTGTGTGTCAACCTCTCAGACGTCTCGATGAACGCTTTCATAGGTTGATTTGTTGGTGGGGTCACGTTGGAAAACATCATTTAACCACTGACAGTGTCTTCATTAATTCATCCTAGACTTGTGCCTGGACCTGTCCAACTGTAACACCTTTATTTGGTTGTTCCAGACATGTTTTATCATTGACATTAGTTTACTCACTTTGCTCTTAAATTCGCTGCTGTTGACTCGGAACAAAATATGGTTTGTTTTGTTTTTTTATAAGATCTCAACACTGCTTTAGTGAGTAGTTTGTCATACATGATAAAACTGTCTGGAGCGGCATAATTTGATTTGTACGAAACCTTTGTTGTTGTTTTTTTTTCCCCCAGTCAATTTGTGTACAAATGGTCACAAATATTATGAATGCTATTATGAATGTTGAGTAATGTGGTTGAGTTTTGTTTTTTTTGTCAGGTCATCTTTGTGGATTTGGCGGGGGGTGAGGGGTGGGATAATATGTCGAAAACAAAGATTGAATAGCTTAACAGGTGAAAAATTAGGGTGTGTTTAAAAAAAAGGTGAGGTTTTGGATACAAAATAGTAGTTTATGGATTTGGCATTTTCAAAATTGATTTAAATAGAAAAATATGAACACGGTGAAGTGAAACTAGTATTTTGGCCGAACTGCTCCTGTTTCCACTGAGCATAACTAAATTCAATCGGGTCTTAATTTGTTGTTCTAACAGTCGCCCTCTGTTGGGTGATTTGAGCCAAACATAATGATGAGCTCTTTGAATTCCTCCAGTAACTCGTTGCTCGTTACAGCAGTATTTCCTTTGTTACACCAGTAAACAACATATTTCAAATCCTAAATTGGCTCCCAGATATTTTCAGTGTCTCTTTGGATGATGTTCTGACACTTTTCCTTTTTACAATGTGGACCGAAAGGGAGTGGTAATGCGGTGATTCTGAATGGGATCACAAAATCAATATACCGTATTTACCTTGTTTCTTTGTTGTTGTTTGCTTTTTATTTGGTTGGGTTTGTTTTTTTTGGGGGGGGGGCCCTCAAACTTTTTTCCAACCCCATTTTGGACATGACCTTTTTGGTGCCATCAGAATGAAGTTCAGTGATTGTTACTGCAAAATGTCATTGTTCATTTTTTTATTTCTTTCACTTTTCTTGACCAGTGAGATGCAGTAAAGAGGCCCAAGCTATCAACAAATTTTGTTTATCACTCTGTTCTCTACTGTTGTAACATGGAAATACATGTGGGGGCATGGAATTCAATAAATTGAACTTAAATTTATATTTTCTTGTGTGTTCTTTGACATCTCTGCCATGATAAATGCTGTCAGTCAAAATAATTGATGTGTGAACTGGGATGGCAGCAGCCACATTCCACCTTTAGTCATCTCAACTAATTTTACTTATTCCATACACTGAGTATAGGAGAATAGGCTGAGTTTGAAGTCCACCTCAAGTCTTTTCTGAAAATCCACAGCCTTCCTCATGATATTTGATACTTGATTTATCCTGAAGGAAATTGAGTACAGTATTGTAATCCCGAAGCCTAAGTAGGACAACATCTTACACATCTTGGCCGACACAGAAAAATTTTTTTAAGTCTATGAAATATGAATGTAGGAATTTAGGCTCATGGTGTCTATCATTAACCTAAGAAGGGCTGTTGATAATTTTTTCATTATTTAAAAAAATGTTTTTTTGATCCTGCATACATCCACACAGGAACAAATAAATCCAAATAAACACACAAATACACAAAGAGACAAGTACACCTAGGAGACGACACAAGGGCCCTTAAATTTACTCAACAGTTTGACCTTGAATGTGTTCAGGCTAATTCGCGGCACCCTTTCTGCACACTCTGATTACGTCATAGTTCTCTGCCAATCCTGAGCCACAGAACACAAAATCCCGCCTTCAGCCCCTCCCTAAATTCCGAACAGCAAATAGCGTCAGGATAGGGAAGCGAAGCAGCTAGAAATCCACGCCCCTTTTATTCTACACGCGGATCAGTTGCTTGACAGACGTCTCAGCCAATCATGTTTGAGAATCACGACCAGATATCCAATCATTATCTGTCCTGACTGAAGAGGCGGGCCGTAAACGGCTTGCATTTCTTCTTCGTTGGTTTCTTGTGATTCGATTTCCGACTGATCGTCCTCTGGAAACCACAACGTGAGTTTTTACAGGCAGCTGCGTGTTTTATTCCACAGAATGTTTAACTGGTTCGGCTGCTTCTATTTTATAGGCCGCTCTTTGTTTTGCTTCGTGAGCCGCAGCTCTGTGTTTTCAGGCCGGCTGACAAGCTATAGCAAGCAGGTTCATCCCTACACGGAACGATGCTACAGTGCTAGCTTTGCTAACTTAAGGGGCAGTCGGTTTAATTACCCCCTTGTTTCTGTCTCCCAGTATGGGCAGTGTCCTGGCCTCCAGCGCCCCCAGCCCCCCACCACCAGCCTCAGGCATGGCTGGGGTCCCGGGGTTGACTGTCCCACCAGGCTTCAGTTTGCCTCTGATCTCCCCAACGGTGTCCCCGACCGAGGCAGCCACAGGGCAGCAGCAGGAGGCAGAAAACACTTTGCCCAACCCGGGGGCATTTGATGAGTGTCATCGCAAGTGTAAAGGTAAAGGGAGCACTACTGAGTATTTGAGGGAAACACCACAGTATTTTAATTAACTTTACAAATGAACCTCTAGGTTGAAGTTGTGTGAATGTAATGTATGTATGTAATGTAAACACAAGTGATGGTCAGATATGTGATTAAGATAAACAAACTGAAGATAAAAGGACATTTCTTGGAGATCAGTCATAAATAATCTTGTTTTCTTTTCACATCTGCATCAAAAAGTTGTAATGTGATGTTTTTGAGTTGATTTTATTTCATGGTCCTGTATCTTGAGTACTGCACAAGGGCATCCTGTGATGTTGATGTATAATGCAGTCCTAATAAATGTAGATTTAAGTTGCACAGTGAGGACAATGAGGCTCTGGATATATCAAATGAATGGAATGAATACAGACCAACAGAACAAGGCCTGTTCTCCAGCTTTTTTTTATTGTAATTTTCCTAATCAAGCAGTGTTTTCCTTCTCAGAGGTTTTTCCTATGCAGATGGAAGGAGTCCGATTAGTTGTCAACAAAGCCATTAGCAACCACTTCCAGGTCAGTAAAGTTAACAATTATGTTATAAGTACCAACAATCTTTTTTGCACACTTTCTCCTTTGACTTTATGTCAGATTCTATTGTGTCTCAACAATGCTGCTATGGATCACAGGTGTGTTTGAGGTGTATATGTTGAATGTCATCCTCTTAAACCTTCTTTAAGGTCAGTCACAATGTGCTGCTGAGCACTTTGGGAGATTCCTCCTATAGCTTTGGTGCCACATACGTTGGATCGAAACAGATGGGCCCAGCAGAGGTACGCGGCTGTACAGTTACTGTGTTTCCTATTTATACAATTTCTTAGTATATAACTTATACAAATGCTCTGTCCTTTTGATCAGTTTTTTCCAGTCATGGTGGGAGACATGGACAACAATGGCAGCCTTAACGCTCAGATCATCCACCAGATCTCCAAAAGAATACGATCCAAAGTGGCTTTCCAGGTAACATGTCGTCCTCTTTTCTCCTGCAGGGACACGATGATCTATCCTTGGTTGTTTTGTCAAGAAAAACTTCACCGACCCTCTAACCTGCCACCATCAGAAAATGTTTCAGCCTAGAAAACCTTGCCAACCTTGACTAGAAAAAGTGCACAGAATGATGGAAAACTCCAAGCAAATCCATCTGATATTAAATGACCAAATATGTTTGGAAGAAAGTTATTCAAATCCAAACTTACATTATGTTTACTGTGAAAATGCAAGAAAAAACAAGAAGAGTTTCTCAGTATGACATGAGTTCGACTGGCTTCCAAGAGTCACATGAAGATACTCTCCCAAACTTCATATATTTACCAGAAGAATCTGTTAAGACCTAAATTCATATCAGGACCACATGCCCCCAGTCTCCACTGTTCACCAGTGCTAACCCAAACAAACTAAACTAGTTGTATCCACTAGTTCAGAACCATCTAGAGAGAACACAAGTTTTGGGATTTTGTTCTGTGGAGGTTAAACTAAGTTTTGATGCATCTGGGTCAGCAGACATCTGGAGGAGGAAGAGATAAGCATCTGCTAAAAAGAACATCCTTACTGGATTATGTCACGTCATAGCAGCGAGCAGGTCTTTAAAAATACAGCATAAATGTTGGGTCATGTTTAGTCAGCAGTCATCAGTACAAGTTGGAAAGTTGAAACTGTTCTTCTTTGATTAGTGGTAGAAACTCATCATTTAACCATCGAGCAAACTGTACATAGAAAACAGTTCCGTTGTGTTTTTAACTTTGTCCACGTGTGTCACGCCTTCAGACGAAACAGAACAAGTTTGTCAACTGGCAAGGTGATGCTGAGGTCAGGGGGGAGGATTTTACTGCAACGATCACACTGGGAAACCCTGATGTACTGGCGGGCTCAGGTAGGTCACCTGTCTGGTAGGTCGCCTGTGGTCTGCATGTGGACAATGTGACCCCTAAGACGAAAACACCTGTGTCCATCCCCCCTCAGGCGCTGTTGTAGCACACTACCTCCAGTCCATCACGCCGGCTCTGGCTCTGGGAGGGGAGCTGGTTTACCACCGCCGGCCCGGGGAGGAGGGCTCAGTCATGTCTTTAGTAGGAAGGTACACAGGTGAGACGCAGTCGGCTGGGAACACGTCTGCTGAAGCAGTGGATCCACTGGGGTCCATCCTGGTATTCACTGGTTCATTTTCTCCTTTTTCAGGCAGTAATTCCATCACCACACTGACGCTCGGCTCGGCGGGGGCTCACGCTTCCTACTATCACAAAGCCAATGAGCGGGTAACCTTCATCACTTCCTGGTCTTACCTAGAAATGGAGTGTGAATGCAGTAGAAACCTCCACATACCAGTTTAATGTGTTCTGTGACTGAGAGTCAAAACATGTCAAACATTTCTCCTTTTAAAAGAACTAAAATCATTTTAATCCATTCCAGTCTTGTAAAAAGCCCCAAACCCTCTAAATTATAAAATAATAATAATTTTATCAACCAATAGACATGTAGACTTTACCTGTGGATAATTAATTAAATGCACTGTAAGGAGTGGCCCAAAATCTCATTGTACTATGTATAGTGACAATAAAGGCTTTCTATTCCATAAGTTACATAAACAATGATAAAGTATGAGAAAAAACAAAACGTAAAAGTCTCGAGAACACAGGAGCTGCGTCTTTACTCCACCAACGAGAACGAGATCCGGTCTCAGCTGATGTATCCATCCGCCAACTAGTGCAGGTATCTCAAAGCAGGACTCGTCTCTCAAATAACTCGTATCTCGAGGTACTGCTGTAGTCTTTCTGTGCAGATGGTGTTTGTAGTTTTTCTCTCAGTGCTGATGGTGTTTGTAGTTTTTCTCTCAGTGCTGATGGTGTTTGTAGTTTTTCTCTCAGTGCTGATGGTGTTTGTAGTTTTTCTCTCTGTGCTGATGGTGTTTGTCATCTATTACTGAGATCTAACATTTGCTGCTCTCAACAGCTGCAGCTCGGCGTGGAGTTTGAAGCGAGCAGCCGCATGCAGGACACCAGCATGTCATTTGGTTACCAGCTAGATGTGCCTGAAGCCAATTTACAGTTTAAAGGTATGGTGTGTGTTAACTCTGAAAGGGGTAAGCCATTCAGAACCACAGCCGAACTGTGGACGGGGAGATGTTACCTGACTCCGGAGTGAGTCACATACGAGTTTAATAATTTTTAATAATAATTTTTAAATGATTAAAATTGGTTATTAAAATTGTTAAAATGTATTTAATTTTAACAATTTCATATTAATAGTTAATATTTTATTTATAAAATCTTGACAATAGTAATAATTTTCAAACTAATAACGCGTACGCTCATCACACACACACCTCTGGTCATTTAGACCTGAATGTTTAATGACCACCTCAGGATCAAATATTCAGGCTCTGTAAGGCAAAGTTTGACACTTTGATTTCTATTACACTTAAAATCCCGTGTGTTTCTGTTTGCATGAAGGTTCAATATGAAAATCTTATTTAAAAAAATCTTTATTTTTGGTGGCACTTTTTTTTTTATTCCCTGAAATAGTAACCCCACCAGTCATGATGAAAACAGGCCACCTGCATTTTCCTCAGGAGTATAGATTTTGGAGAAAAATAGAGAAGGCTATTGCTTTGTGAAATTGTTGAGTTCATAGATTTTCAAGCCATTAAAAAGAAAAAAATTGTCCTCATTGTGTTGCTTTTTCAAAGGGCGGTCTTCAAATATGAAAATGCAGTTATTTACTCTGTCATAAAACATGTTACATCAGCATGTGTTCTTGCAGACATTTATTTTGTCCTCCTGCTGTCCTCTCAGGTTCGCTGGACAGTAACTGGATAGTTGGTGCAACGTTGGAGAAGAAGCTGCTCCCGCTGCCGCTCTCACTCGTCCTCTGCACATTCCTCAACCACAACAAGAACAAGTTCCAGTGCGGTTTTGGAATCACCATCGGTTAGACCGAGCCGAGTCTGAAGACCAACTCCATAGATCAGACAGACTGACTACTAACAAGCAGATACTTACTTGTATCTCCCATCAAATAAATCTGCTGTTGTCATGTGGTTGGTTTTTGCTAACGCTTCCTCAGATGGGCTCGTTATAATTTAAGTGAAATGAATTCAACCCTGCAGGATGAAACGTCTAATCAAAGCGCGACGTGATCGTTCAGGCTTTTGTTGACTGACAGAGGTTGTTGTTTTGTTTTGTGTCGGATTTCAGTGCCTGTTGCTGCAGAATTAATTTTTATTAACTGTAAAATCTGTCTGTTTGCAGTGAATGAAGATGTTTGTTTTAACTGGTTACAGACAAGTTTACCAGCTATCTAAAAGGACTGTACTGTACTGCATGTCACCATCACTGTCCATCTGTTTTGCCTTTTTATGTCACACATGGAGCGGTATAAAGGACCTGTACATAGCTCTTGAACTGAGATAAATACCATTTCTTATGAAAACTGCATGTCTTCATTTCTTTCTGTTCTGCTCATCTATATTGGAATCAGATTTTACAAAATACATAAAGGCTTCTGTTCACAATCCTCATCAACCTCAACTGGGCACACGATTACAAGACCATAAATTAAACTGAACCTGTGTTAGAGTGAAAAAAGATGAACAAGTTCACTGCTGGGATCTATGACACGTCTGTCACCTCACAAGATCAAAAGGACACGTGGGTTTGGATCTGGGTTCCATCCTCACCTCCTCTAACTCATTTTTCTATTGAGGGGTCATGAGAAAAACTGGAGCCCCCGGTCAGAGCAAACGGGTGAATGCAGCATGTTTATAACTGTCTGCTCACATTAGTTTTGCATTCTTCACTCTATTCTTCAACCTGGTAACTTATTTTTAAATGAATGTCAAATAAAAATCTCAACAAACTTGAATCCAAACTGTTTTTATGATATCGGTGGTTATAAATGTAGTAATACTGAGTCATAGGTTAATGTAGCTTTATGAACGTCCTCTTTAATTGAAGTCGTAGTACAAAAGTCACTGAAAAATTATTTGTTCGTATTTATTTTTTTAGAGTAAGCATTTCAGACGAATCAGATAAATACTTGTCGTGTGGTGAAATCTGTTTACAGCTCAGTGAACATTTCCTCGACAGCGGCCAGCTGAGCCTTCAGCTCCTGGGACCTGGCGTCCAGCTTGGCCCTCAGCTCCTCTCCGAACGGAGCCAGGCTCTCCTGGAGCTCCTTGGCTCTCTGGGTAAACTGGATCTCGAAGTTTTGGGCCAGGGGCAACATAATCTTCTGAAACTCATCGAAGCTCTGCTCCATTTCCTGCTTCATCTTGCTGGTGTAGGGAACCATCTGGGCCTGCAGCTCGTTCACTCGCAGGTCTACCTGCTTCTTCAGCTCCTCGCTCCTCTGCAGCAGAATGGCCCTCAGGGCCTCAGGATCCATGGCCTCAGCGTAAGGCACCGTGTCCTTCTTCAGCTCCTCCACTTGCTCCTGGAGCTTTGACACCATGTCCATGTAGGGCTGCAGGTTGTCATTCACGGTGGCCAGATTCTTGTCCAGACTAGCCTTCAGCTGCTCCGCCTCCTGAGAAAAGCGAGTCATGAAGTTCTCCTTCAGAGGAGCCACCTGACTTTGCAGAGCAGCGATGTAGTGATTCACTGTGTCAGCACTCTGGGAGATCCTGGTGCTGAAAGACACACCACCGGTTACCAAACAGAAGCAGGCGTTTCTCAAATCTTCTACCTACCAATCTGAGGCTTACTTCATTTCCTGTCCCAGCTCAGACTGTCTGATCTGCTCTAGGGACTCTTCAGCAGTGAGTCTCATTCTAGCTACATGTTCCCAAAATGCATCTTTCACCACATCAAGATTGCTCTTGGGCTCCTGCCACAGAATGTTTGCATTGCAGGCTGTGGAAGAAAAATATAGTCCGATTTAGAACCGGTAGAACTCTAGTGTTAGTTGTAGTTTGGTGTGGGATTATAGAATTAACAGCTTCTAGTTCAAATTAGAACTTCACTCACCAGAGAAAGCTGCCAGAGCGAGAACCACAAGCACCTTCATGACTGGTTTTGACTCTGTTGACCACAGAAGACAGAAAAAGTATAACCTGACACCTTTTGTTTGGAATGAATTCCTGTAAGTAGTTCCAGTAATAATAAATTGCGTTACCTTTCAGACGCAGCTGGTTTCACCTTCACCCCGTGTCTGATGGCTAGTGGCGTGTAGACGTCTGACGGAGCTTTTATACCCGCACTGGAGGGTAAAGTCCTTCTCAGGGTGCCCTGCTGGACGGGTTCTTGTCACTGCTGTCACTCCACATCATGCTGTTATTGCTGTGATTAATATTCACTATGATATAAACTGGTTTATTTGTTTAAACCCACATGCAGTGGGTACAGAGATGGTGATGACAGCTGGGGTGGACAAAACCCAAGGAGCCAAGCGTATGTTCAAAACTGTTTTCAGGAAGAGAAACAAAGACAACAAGTTAAATGAACACTATAGTATACATACATGAAGGGAAATGAATCATGGACTGTAGATGTCAATAGCAACAAAGACCTGTAACACACATTTTCTATGTAGAACTGGGAGGCTGTTTGCAGTAGAATATATCATTCACACTATATTTGCATCCCGCTTCAAAGCGGTGATGTATAGTAATTGTCAGCGTACGTACGTCCATCCACCAAATATCTTCGCAACTGTTGCAGATAGATCAAATATAAAGCGCATTACTCGAGCGGCCAAGGGGATGAAAATGTATTTCAATTTCAATTTCAGTACGTGAATGATATCACAGCCTGTCTGTGTTGTCAGTTTTGGAGAGTAAATGCACAGAAATGTCTGCATATTCAAAGCTGCATTATATGATTTTTTCTTTCTATCTTTGAAGTGCCGCAGAAACAAGACAGACATGAGAAAGTGGTGTCAACAAACGTGTTACTATGGTCTCTACCCTAACCCACCACCTCTGGTCTCTACCCTAACCCACCACCTCTGGTCTCTACCCTAACCCACCACCTCTGGTCCCTACCCTAACCCACCACCTCTGGTCCCTACCCTAACCCACCACCTCTGGCCCTACCCTAACCCACCACCTGTGGTCCCTACCCTAACCCACCACCTCTGGTCCCTGCCCTAACCCACCACCTCTGGTCTCTACCCTAACCCATCACGTCAGGTCTCTACCCTAACCCATCACGTCTGGTCTCTACCCTAACCCACCATGTCTGGTCTCTACCCTAACCCACCACATCTGGTCTCTACCCTAACCCACCACGTCTGGTCTCTACCCTAACCCATCACGTCTGGTCTCTACCCTAACCCACCACCTGTGGTCCCTACCCTAACCCACCACCTCTGGTCCCTGCCCTAACCCACCACCTCTGGTCTCTACCCTAACCCATCACGTCAGGTCTCTACCCTAACCCATCACGTCTGGTCTCTACCCTAACCCACCACGTCTGGTCTCTACCCTAACCCATCACGTCTGGTCTCTACCCTAACCCATCACGTCTGGTCCCTACCCTAACTCATCACGTCTGGTCTCTACCCTAACCCATCACGTCTGGTCTCTACCCTAACCCATCACGTCTGGTCTCTACCCTAACCCATCACGTCTGGTCTCTACCCTAACCCATCACGTCTGGTCCCTACCCTAACCCATCACGTCTGGTCTCTACCCTAACCCATCACGTCTGGTCTCTACCCTAACCCATCACGTCTGGTCTCTACCCTAACCCATCACGTCTGGTCTCTACCCTAACCCACCACGTCTGGTCTCTACCCTAACCCATCACGTCTGGTCTCTACCCTAACCCATCACGTCTGGTCCCTACCCTAACCCACCACCTCTGGTCTCTACCCTAACCCATCACGTCAGGTCTCTACCCTAACCCATCACGTCTGGTCTCTACCCTAACCCACCACGTCTGGTCTCTACCCTAACCCATCACGTCTGGTCTCTACCCTAACCCATCACGTCTGGTCCCTACCCTAACCCATCACGTCTGGTCTCTACCCTAACCCATCACGTCTGGTCTCTACCCTAACCCATCACGTCTGGTCCCTACCCTAACCCATCACGTCTGGTCTCTACCCTAACCCATCACGTCTGGTCTCTACCCTAACCCATCACGTCTGGTCTCTACCCTAACCCATCACGTCTGGTCTCTACCCTAACCCACCACCTCTGGTCTCTACCCTAACCCACCACATCTGGTCTCTACCCTAACCCACCACCTCTGGTCTCTACCCTAACCCATCACGTCTGGTCTCTACCCTAACCCATCACGTCTGGTCTCTACCCTAACCCATCACGTCTGGTCCCTACCCTAACCCATCACGTCTGGTCTCTACCCTAACCCACCACCTCTGGTCCCTGCCCTAACCCACCACCTCTGGTCTCTACCCTAACCCATCACGTCTGGTCTCTACCCTAACCCACCACCTCTGGTCTCTACCCTAACCCACCACATCTGGTCTCTACCCTAACCCACCACCTCTGGTCTCTACCCTAACCCATCACGTCTGGTCTCTACCCTAACCCACCACCTCTGGTCTCTACCCTAATCCTAACCTAACACTTTAACCCTTACCCATCCCTAATCTTAAACCTAACCCAACTCTAACCCTAATCCTAATCCTACACCTAACTCTAACCTTAACACTAAACCTAACCCTATCCCTATCCCTAACCCTAACCCTAACTCTAAACCTAACCCTGAACCTAACCCTAGTCCTAACCCTTACCCTAAGGGAAACATATGGTTCTCACAGCTGTGTTCACCACTTTATTATTGGTAATACAGATATCTTCCAGAACATGAATACGGTAGATAACAGTCTTCAGATTGACAACATAGTGGACGTCTGTGGGACCAAACAGTGAACCTCAGTGGAGCAGAGCTGCACAGCAGTCACTTCATTCCCTCTGGATTTTTCTGCATTGGTGTATGAATAATGATTTTATCCTTGGTCAATATATTCAGTGGAGCTTTGGGTTAGGATTGGGAGTTGTAGAGTGGGGATCTATCGTACATAAATTCATCTACGTACATAAGTTTGGTCATTTTATCCTTTAGGTTCTTCCCTCTTTACTCAAATTACACATCACTGATTTCTTATAATTTGCTTTGAGGCCATTGTGTGTTCTCTCTGAAGTCACCTGGTTGTTTATCAGTAGGTTCTCCACTGAGGAGACTTTATCTCTTCGGTCTTATCGGTGATTCTGGATAGAATTACTGCATAAGGAACAAACCATGCTTCAGAGCAGATTATCTGAGGGTCAAATGACACAACTGTATCAAAGTCCGCCTCTCATTATGACTTATAAAATGTTTGACAATATGTAAACATGAATCACACGTTTACTCTGCATATTTAAGTTAAAATAATCAACACAAATTATGCAGTATTTATACTGCGTGTCACACCAGAGTGAAGTAAATGGCCACATCTAGAAATATTGCATATGGCTGACCTGAATAATGACCTGTTTGAATTCTGTATGTGGTAGAAATCCATGTTGAACATGACAGATCTTATCTGATTATTATCTAACCATTGACTGGAGTAGCTCAGCAGCTCCAACATGAATTACCTCTGAACGTTTAAAGACATCCATCGTCCTCAGATGATGACGTGACTTTGGTGATTGACAGCTCTTTTCAATCAACCACGTCAAGCTGCCCTGAGTGACTTTAGTGAACTGTTGCATTAATGTTGAGATGGATTCCCATTAGACTCCTTCATATATCCTCCTCAGGCTAAATTGCACTTTTTCTAGCACCAAATTCAAGTTTGTACTTTGTTTTAAAAAACGAAGAATGGTGAAAGATTCTCATGAACACACTTATAAACCTTGTGGACAGCCTTTCTGGAAGACTTGAAGCTGTTCTAGCTGCAAAGGGTGGAACGACATATTAAATGAAGGTTTCACATGTATGCATGTATAGACAGGCGATATAGCGGATCTTTAATCCAATGACATTTCCATCAGCTGTACTTTGAGTTCAGTGCTGGAGAGCAAATGTTGGCAAGACTAAACCTGGTGGACGTGATAAACATTAAACCTGATCACCATCAGTTACTTTTGGTAGTGTTGATTTGGAATTTTTATGAAAACCTTTGTTTTAATTGTTTTAATGAATGAAAAACCTTTTTCTCATGACAATTATTCAATAAATTTTCACTTATTTCTACAATAATTTCACCTCAAGCATCTTTCTGTGACTGGTGACTAATGCACATTATACACGAGGTGTGAAGTGATAACAGTGACGTCATCATAGACGTGGACACAGCCATGACAGCACAGCACCGACTGTTTGAACTTTACTCTTGTGTTTCCTAAGTCCTCTGCTGCCTATATATACTCAGTAATGAGTGTGTACAACACACTGTGTCTCCTCAACAGCAGCGGCGATCATGAAGGTCCTTGTGGTGCTCGTACTCGCGGTTTTCACTGGTAAGGGAACTTTATAATTCACCTCAAGGTCCACATGTGATCATTTTGGTGGAGCATCCAAATAACCAATTTCACCTCTACTATTCCAGCTGGTTGCAATGCCAACATCGTACGGCAAAAGCAGCCAAAGCAGCCAACGCAGAAGGCTGACATGGTGACGGACGCTTTCTGGGACTGGGTTGCCATGGCAACTGCGACCGCCAAGGATTCCCTAAACCAAGTTAGAGATTCCCAGCTGGGCAAAGAAATGAAGTAAGTTTTTAAAGCGATAAAAGAAATGAAATTTTTCTGGTTTTTTTCCCTCAGTATCAGCTCATAGATGAAGAAGATTTATACGTGACTTATTCAAAGTCTTTTCATTTGTTTTTGTTGTGTTTCTGCAGCACCCTCATCTCTGAGAGCACCGACGCAGTCAACAAGCTCAGCGTTGCTCTACTTACCCAGGTGGCTCCTCTGACTCCAGACCTCGTGTCTAAATTTTCCCAGGAGGCTGAAAGCCTGAAGATCCGCCTGGAGAAGGATCTGACCACAGTGGGGGCCCGCATGCAGCCCTTTGCTGAGGCCATGGTGGCTGACTTGCAGGTGCAGGTTGAGGAGCTGAAGGGTATAGCCCCCTACGCTAACACCATGGACCCAGAGGCCCTGAAGGCCACCCTGCTGCAGAAGAGCCAGGAGCTGAAGGAGCAGCTGGATCACGGCATGAAAATGCTGCAGGTTGAGATGATCCCCTACTCTGAGGAGATAATGGAGAAGATAGAGCAGAGTCTGGATGAGTTTCAGACCAGCATGATCCCAATGATCCAGAGCTTTGAGACCAAGCTGACCCAGAAAACCCAGCAGATCCAGAGGAGACTGGTTCCAATCGGAGAAGATCTGAAGGCCAACCTGGAAGCCAACACCCAGAAACTGAAGAGGCGTCTGAATTCTCTTTGGTCAGCCTTCACCAAGTTGACCCAGTAAATGGACTATAGAATTATTTAGTGTTTATGGGGTGGAATAAAAAGCTCTATGAAATTTAGCAGTATTTATGTTCATCACATATACTCCAAAGAAAACCTCCTGAACAATGTCAGCACGTTGTCTTGTCTGTTACTGTTTGCTACCAGTATCCATCTGTGAAATAAAATAATGGTTAAAGGTATTTTATTCTGTCTGACTAAATAGACTAAAGTCTATTCTTCACTTCTAAGCAGACGTGTAATCGTCACACATCCTGTCCGACATTTATGAAGGCCTGATTATGGACACATAAGGGAGAATGACACGCACAACATTTTGTGTGATTTAGCTTTAACTGACTTGGTGTGGACAGCATGGTGGGTAGTGGGTAGCGCTGTCGCCTCACAACTAGAATGTTCTGGGCTCAAGTCCTTTCTGTGCAGAGTTTGCATGTTCTCCCCGTGTCTGCATGTGTTCCCCCAGGGTTTTCCAGCTTCCTCCCACCACCAAACATATGCACTTCAGATTAATTGTCCATTCTAATTGACCTGAAGGTAACTGGATGCACCGGCATCACGCTCGGAGTGCCCCCCGCCTCTTACCCATAAGTTCGATAGGTTCCAGCAACCACCGTGACCCACAAAAAGCAGGAGAAAATGAATGAATGAATGATTTATGGTACACAGTTGACAATTTTGACAAGTGTTAAATGTAACAGGTTTTTGTTGTACAACTCTACTGTATTTCACTCTTTTTAAGCTACATCTTAGAAAGTTGTAATTACTGCTTTTGGAAACTTTGGCGGTGGTGCAGAAAATATTGTATTGACTCGCCCACTGGAGTCCCGTGTGTGAAATAAAATATGTTCTTCTCAGATGAATAAATTATGATGTCCTGCCTTCATAGGGATCCAGTGTGCAACAAAACAGAATCCTTTTTAAGTCCTACCCCCTGGAAGTCCCCAGGTGTCGCTGCTACTTCCACTAGCTAACAAATCATCAGCCACAGAAAGACGGAGCGTCAGCAGTGAAGGAACATTACAAGATGAAAATTGTATTTAATAAATCATACATCATATAGACAGAAGCAACATAACCTGTCAGAAAAAAACCATTCATTAATATACTAATGAAATAACGCACTCTTTGCCTCGTGACTGTATTTACTCTTATCAGCAGTAAGGCCCAAAGTTAGTTCCAGCACTCACAAAGAAAAGTTATTGATTAATTCTCATCTGTACAGAAGACAGTTAAATGGAAAGTTTCCCATCTTATAAAAGTTGGATGGATGCAAATCAGTTGTTAAAGCAGACTATGAACTGGACCTGCTGGACAATGATACCACGATGACCTTTGGCCTGTTCGCTGTCGTCCTATCAGGCTCCTTTGTGACAGATGAGGACAGGAGTCCTGATAACAGCCATGTGAAGAATTCAAAAACACATTAACACGTTTCATTAAGGAACTGTATCGCACCGACATCAGACTTTTATGTACGATCCAGAAGCTTCAGCCGCGTGTAAACCCTGATTATGTTCTAGGTGTTCCTGCCTACTTCTCTATCTGTACTTTAAGCGTCCAACGTGGAGCCAAAACATCACACACAGCAATAAAATGTGACAACAACACAGCTTACGCTGGGAACTTCGGACACAGGATGGCAATCCTCCAGAAAGTCATTGGACGACACCAACAACACCTAAAGTCTATAAATAGTGAGAGAAAAGCTGAGTCGTTGTCAGACGTCGGGGATCTGGATCACTGAGGTGAGTCACGTATTTCTGTAAACCTACATTTCACTCGTTTATTTAAGGTGGATGAGTGAGGAAAAGTTTAATTAAAATAGTAAATCAATTGAATGATTGATTAAAGAAAAATGATTATTATTCAGATGCTATTTTACACCCTAGTCTTCATTAATATTCACTGGGTGAAATGTTGGTTTCTTAATTCAGTAAAATAAAGAAATGACTTAAACATGTCTGTTAGTATTGACATCACTTTAACTGATTGATGTAATAATATTCCAGGTGTCTTTTTCCTGCCATCATGAGGGTCTTTGCAGTAATCTTCGTGCTGGCTGTCCTCTCTGGTGAGTCCAAAATGACACAGAAACCCTTTTAAATTTAAACATATGTTCATAATTAACATTTTAAATCCAGTTAAATTAGGTCTTCCTTCAAGTGTCTTCATATTTATTATTTGGTTTAACAGACAGATGGAATAAAAAAGAAAATTAAATTTAAAGTTGTAATGTGAAACAATAGCAAGAAAATGCTGTAAAATCATGCATAAAAGAAATGTTTAAAGAAAGCATAGGTAAATAAAAAGACGGGGGAAAGAAATTTGGGGTTAAGGGAAAAGCAGGAAATGGATGAAAAGAAGGATGAGATTAATAAAGTCATTGATTTTTTTATTTCTATTTCTTCAGCACCCCAATGGCCTGCTGTAATTCCAGTTTTGAATATTTTATTTTGAAAAACAACATCCTACTCACATAATAAATTTGTATAAAAGGACTTGAAGGAATGTATTGTGATCTAGTCTGTTAGCTGTTTTCCAATACACAATGTGTCCAATCATTTGGATTTAAATATCTGGGATTCTTGTCTCTGTCTGAATCAGGCTGCCACGCGAGAAGTGTGCCTCTGGAGAAAACTCCCTGGGAAGTCACGGTGGACAAGTTCAGTGATTACTACTCAGACCTGAGCGTGAAGAAGGATGAAATGGTGTACAACATCAGGAATTCCCAGATTAGCAGAGAACTGGAGTGAGTCCACTTATTCCCCAGCCTCAGTCATTAAAAATAATAAACCACCCCACGTACGTCTGTGTGTGAATGGGTTATCTTTAGAAGACGGGAAGTAAATGATTGTAATAACAACAAATAATTCTGATCTGGATCTTAATGCTAAACAGTAAAAACTGTGGGACTGACAACACAGTGAGGTCATGTGTGAAGAACTGCTTTCTTACCTTTTCGGATCCTGATTGACAAAACTGACAACACAATCGCCCCTCCAACAGCACCCTGATTCAGGACAGCATGTCTGAACTGGCCACGTACAAAGAGGAGCTGCAGACCAAGCTGGCCCCCTACACCCAGGAGCGTCTGACCAAAGACCTGCAGAAACTGGCCAACAAACTCAAAGAGCACATGGTGGAGGCCAAGGAGCAGATGGAGAAGTACAGACAGGAGCTGCAGAGCATGGTGGAGCAGAACGTGGATGATGTCCGGCTCCGGGTCTCCACCTACGCCCGCAAGCTGAGGAAACGCCTCAACAAGGACGCCCAGGACATCAAGAGGTGAGTGGAGCAGAGATCAGTTGGCTGATGGGAAATCCAGGCAGCAGGAGGTGCGTGTGGTGTCTCTAAATGTTTAGGACTACTTTAACAAGCTGTTTGTTGTTTCCTTCAGTTTTATCTCTCTCCAGAGAGAGACATTAATTTAGGCGACTGAAGTTATTCTGCAGGTGCTTCTTAAAATACCCAACTATATTAAATTAAGTTTGTGTATTTCTATTGTGTTATTGATTTTTTTTCCAGGATTGTCTCAGTGAAATAAATTGATTTGAGAAACAGAGAGCTGCAGTCAAAGTCAAAGTCAGCTTTATTGTCAAGTGTACCATATACAGTATGCACGACACACAGCACAGAGGACATTACAATCCTCTCTGGCCCACAGTTAACAGGCAGTACAACAGGCAGTACAACACAGATAGGACAACAGGCAGTACAACAGGCAGTACAACACAGACAGTAGAACAGGCAGGACAACACAGATAGGACAACAGGCAGTAATAATAATAATAATAATAATAATAATAATAATAATAATAATAATAATAATAATAATAATAATAATAATAATAATAATAATAATAAATAGTTAAATAGTTAAATAAATAGTTAAATAACAAATAGTTAAATAATATACATACATATTAACATCTGCAACATATGAAATTTACATATTCACATATTGTAAACATATTAATATATATCATATTATCAGAATGTACAGATATATTCACACATCAAAAATATACACTACAGGCTGAAGATTACATTGTTCATCCAGAATTAGAATGTTTTGTTCTTTGAGTTCTCTGAGTTCTCTGAGTTCTTTGAGTTCTTTGAGTGTTCTGCTGGGAGGACTGCTGGTTATACAGTCTGACTGCCGTGGGCAGGAAGGACCTGCGATAGCGTTCCTTCACACATTTTGGGTGAAGCAACCTATCGCTGAAGGAACTCTCCAGTGATCTCAGTGTGCCCTGTAGAGGGTGGGAGTGGTTCTTCATCATTGATGACAGCTTGTTTGTCATCCCCTCTCCAAAACCACCCCAACTGAGTCCAGGGAGCATCCTAGGACAGAACCTGCCCTCCTAATAATCCTGTCCAGTCTCTTCCTGTCGGCCGTAGTGATGCTGCTGCCCCAGCAGACCACCCCATGAAAAATAGCTGAGGCTACTACTGTGTCATAAAGAGTCTTTAGGAGCGGCCCCCGCACTCCAGAGGACCTCAGCCTCTGGAGCAGATAGAGTCTGCTCTGACCCTTTTTATAGAGAGAGTGAGTGTTGGTACTCCAGTGCAGTTTATTGTTGAGGTCAACACCAAGGTACTTGTACGAGGACACCAACTCGATGTCCGTACCTGGATATTCACCGGTGTAACCGGGCAGAGTGATCGCCTGCGGAAATCCACCACCAGCTCCTTGGTTTTACCTGCGTTGATCTGGAGGCGGTTCCGCTGGCACCAGTCCACAAAGTTGTGGGTCAGTTCTCTGTACTCTCTGTCGTCCCCATCGGTGATGAGGCCGACGATTGCAGAGTCGTCAGAGAACTTCTGCAGGTGACATGTGGGGGAGTTGTAGGAGAAGTCTGCAGTGTACAGGGGGAACAGGAACGGAGCCAGAACCGTTCCCTGTGGTGCCCCCGTGCTGCAGACAACTGTGTCCGACACAGTCCCGGGTCCTCACGAACTGCAGGCGATTGGTCAAATAGTCCAATATCCAGTCCGTAAGGTGGTGGTCCAACCCAGTGATCTCCAGTTTGTCCCTCAACAGTTCTGGTTGTATCGTATTGAAAGCACTGGAGAAATCAAAAAACATGATCCTCACAGTGCTCCCAGGCCTCTCCTAGTGGGACAGTGCTCGGTCTAGAAGCATGGTGGCAGGCTGGTAAGCGAACTGGAGTGGGTCCAGTGATGGGCTCACCAGGGGGCGGAGATGACAGAGGACCAAACGCTCCAGGGTCTTCATGAGGTGGGAAGTCAGTGCCACCGGCCTGTAGCTGTTTAGGTCCTTGGGATGCGGGGTCTTGGGCACGGGAACCAAGCAGGACGTTTTCCACAGCTGTGGAACCCTTCCCAGCTTCAGGCTCATGTTGAACATGTGTCCAACAATCCCACACAGCTGGTCTGCGCAGGATTTCAGGAGCCTGGAGCTGATGATGTACAACTGATGATGTACAGCACAGACAGTACAACAGGCAGTATAACACAGGTAGTACAACACAGGCAGTACAACACAGGCAGGACAACACAGGCAGTACAACATATGCAGGACAACACATGCAGTACAACAGGCAGTACAACACAGACAGTACATCAGACAGTACAGATTGAAGTATTAGACGAAACACAAGGGATGGTAAACATCTCTATACACTCTTTAATCCCGTAGGGAAAGTGATGTGTGTGCAGTCCCTGAGTTGATGGGGGAGAGAGAGAGATAGTCAGGTGTTGGGGGGAGGGCAGGGCAGTGTGAGGGTAGAGTTCAGAGCTGTGGCAGGGGGCAGAGCAGGGTGGGAGTTGAGCCTCTTGACTGCCTGGTGAAAGAAACTGTCCCTGAGCCTGCTGGTTCTGGCCCCAGACTCTGCAGTCTCCTGCCTGATGGCAGCAGGCTTAAAAGGCTGTGAGAGGGGTGGGTGGGATCACCTGCAATGCTGATGGCTTTGCGGGTGAGGCGGGTGTTATAAATGTCTGTGAGGGAAGGGAGAGAGACACCAGTGATCTTTGCAGCTGCTCTCACGATGCGCTGCAGAGTCTTACGGCAGGAAACGGTGCAGGTGCCGTACCACCCTGTGATGCATCTGGTCAGGATGCTCTCAATGGTGCCTCTGTAGAAGGTGAGCATGATGGGGGGTGGGGCTCTTGCTCTCCTCAGTTTTCGGAGGAAGTAGAGGCGCTGTTGAACGTTTTTGGCCAGTGATGCGGTGTTGTGGTCCCAGGACAAGTCCTTGGAGATGTGCAAACCCAGGAACTTGGTGCTGCTGACCATTTTCACTGCAGCACCATCGATGGTTAGTGGAGCATGCTGGGTGCGTGCTCTCCTGAAGTCCACATCTCCTTTGTCTTCTCCACATTCAGATGGAGATGGTTGTCCTTGCACCACATAGCCAGGAGGCCCACCTCAGTCCTGTAGGCTGTCTCATCGTTGTTGTTGATGAGACCCACCATAGTCGTGTCGTCTGCAAACTTGATGAAGAGGTTGGAGCTGGAAGTCGGTCTGCAGTCATGGTTTAGCAGAGTGAAGGGGACGGGGCTCAGTACACATCCTTGGGGGGCTCCCGTGTTCAGCGTGATGGTGCTGGAGATGTTGTTACCGACTCAAACTGCCTGTGGTCTCCCTGTCAGGAAGTCCAGCAGCCAGTTGCGTATAGAGGTGTTTGGTCCAAGCTGGTCCAGTTTATGGATGAGTTGCTGGGGGATGATTGTGTTGAATGCTGCGCTGAAGTCGATGAACAGCATTCTGGCGTACGAGTCTTTGGTCTCCAGGTGGGTGAGGGTTGAGTGTAGGGCAGTAGAGATGGCCTCATAGGTCGAGCGGTTGTACCGGTAAGCAAACTGAAAAGGGTCCAGGGTTGAAGGGAGGGCAGATTTGATGTGGTGCACGACTAGCCGCTCGAAGCACTTCATGAGGATGGGAGTGAGTGCAACCGGGCGGTAGTCGTTGAAGCCAGATGGGGGCAACTGGGATGATGGTGGTGGCTTTGAGGCAGGTGGGGACAACAGCCTGGCTCAGGGAGATGTTGAAGATGTCTGTGAAGACATCTGTGAGCTCATCAGCACAGTCTCTCAGGACACGACCAGGAATGTTGTCAGGACCTGGGGCTTTTCGGGCGTTGGTACTTCTGACGACTTGCCTCACAGAGAAAGCGTCAACACCTGGTCGCCAGGAGGGGGTGGACTCTTCTGTGCCGGGATGCTGTTGTCTGCCTCAAAGCGCGCAAAGAAGTCATTCAGCTGATTCAGCAGAGTGGTGGAGCTGTCACAGGCATGTGGAAGGGGCTTGTAGTCCGTAATGGACTGAATCCCCCGCCACAGGTTCCTGGTGTCTCTGTTGTCGCTGAAGTGGGTGGCGATCCTCCTGGAGTACTGTCTCTTGGCCACTCAGATACCTTGTGACAGGTTGGCCTTGGCTGTCCTTAGGCCTACCTCGTCCCCAGCTCTGAAGGTCGCATTCCGTGCCCTCAGGAGCCTGTGGACTTCCCCTGTCAGCCATGGCTTCTGGTTTGGCGTGACTGGAGATGGTTCTGGTGACCGTGACATCATCCACGCATTTCCTCATGTATGCCGTGACAGTCTACATGTACTCCTGGAGGTCTGTGGTGTTGTTGTGGGTGGTGCATCTTTGAATACACTCTAGTCTGTGGTTGAGAAGGAGTCCCGGAGTGCCTCCGATGACCCATCAGGCCACACCCGTATCTGCTTTTTCACAGGTCTGACGACTCTGATGAGCGGTCCGTATGCCGGCTTTAGCATAACAAAGTAAATAGTTGATGGGTTTATTGACAGATTAGCATCTAATGAACGTAACTAATTTAGTGAGAGGTTAAATGTCTCTTTGTCTAACAAAATACTTAGAGTAGCTATATAATCATGATGCTAATCATTATTGAATGAATAGTTAATGAGATGCTAACCTTCTGTTAGCATCTTGGTAACTATTTGATTGAAATCTCAAAATTTATTATGAAAATCCGAAGCTTCGATATATATTTTTTTAAACTAATTTTAGATTTAAAAGTATTTAGTAATTTGTTTTGACGTAAACGTGAAAAGTTATTTTTCTTTTGATTTTTTTTTTTTAAATCAAGCAGTAATATTTTAGGGAGAGAATAATGAAGTGGCTGCAGTTCTGAGTCTACTGACCTTTATCAAGTCATTCAGTATGTTGGTAGAAACTTTACACACATCAGTACGCAGGTCACTGAAACAAACCAGACTCTGGGTTATACTGTATACCAATGTTATCATCACATAAATTCTACACTTGTTCCAATTTGAAAGGTAGTGTATGTCTAATAAATTGAAATAATTATTACTGTACAACAATATTGAATGATAATACAGGTTAGTGCTTCAAATTCGTGCTCATAATTACTTCCTATAATTGAATACATGGTTGATTTATTAAATTTGCTGATTTTTTTGGGACAAGGAAACAGCATATAGTTTTGCTTCATCTCAGTTAAATTGAACATTCAACCGTTGTGATATATCAATTATGCAACAACAAATACAAATCAATGATATCAGACAAAATGCTGGACCCTTCCTTTTAACGCTGTAACAGAAACACATCCTATTAATGACATTTATCTACTATGATGTTTGACTTCAGGGCTTTCTCTTGTCCACACGGGGTCAGAGGAACGTCTACTTCAGTAACATTATTGACGTACATTTACATTTTCTGTGATTCCTCACTCATTTAAACTCTTCTGTCCTCTCAGACAAGTTGCTGAAAACCTCGAGGAGCTCCAGGCGCGTACCTCCGATAACATGAAGGACATGCAGACACGTTTCAGCCCTTATTTTGCTCAAGTGCAGAACAACGCCCAGGCCAAGATCACCACCCTGAACGACCTGCTGAGGTCACAGATGGAGAATGTGAAGGAGAAGATTCAGAGCACAGCTGAGGACATCAAGGACCGCGTTGAGCAAACTGCTGAAGACTTGAGATTCACCCTGGAGGACAAGATGGAGGAGCTGAACATCTGGTTTCAGCCTTTTTTCTCAATGTTTCAGGAGTAACGTGAAACCTGGAATCAACCTGTCTGGACTTCCTGCTCATCCTGTATCAAAACCATTTCTGAGGGTTCATAATAAAGATACTGGTGTGTAAAGGAGAAGTTTCTGTTTGTCAGCTCAGCCTTTCAGTAGAACCGTCTGCTCACATGCTGCATGTGCTTAGAATCATCTCATCAACAATTTAGTCCACAATCACTTTTGAGTCGCTTCCAATTTGGTACAAATGTGTTTTCCTTTTCTGTATAAACTAAAACTTTTCTTATTTTAATAATTATTTAAAGTTCCTCTATGACAACCATAACTTAGATCATTGTGTGGTTTATATTTTATACTAAAATCTGCAGAAACTAACGCTGGATTGTGTGATTTCTCTACAATTTAAAAAATATATCACTGGAACTTCAAAAATTAATTTATGATGAAATATATTTTAAATAATTGTATTACTATTTTAGAAAATGTCATCACTGCATACATACAAGCATGTTATACATATACAGGTCTACCTTTCCTTTCCTCATCAACAAACCAGTGGTTAAAACTTCACATTATCATGTAAGGAAATGCACAGTCTAGAAGTAAGATTGAACCTTTAATCATTGGACACATTTCAAAACAATATAAAAATTATTATAAGAAAAAGAAATGGAAGCAATAAAATAACATGTTTTTCAACAGCTTGTGTGAACAATGTTGGAATACTGTATACATCCAAATCAACAAAAAATCTATAAACTGTAATAAAGCTTTATTAACATCTACAAACGATGATTTGATAAAACATTAACACACTATTGTGTGATTCAGGAGCAACACTTTACAATAAAAGAATTCTGTTAACAGGAACATGCGTCTTGTGTCCGTCTCTGTTAAGAAAACAATTGTTTACATGTTTGTCGAGTTTGAATTTTTCAGATAAAAGAAAACGGTCTGCTTCTGCTTCAGGTTCATTGCATAGAATACAGTAGTAAAAATGCAGTCAGACTGAAACATCCCGCGACACCCCTGAATTAAAATTTTTACCTTGACTTACTTGCATAGATCAAAGATCAAGGCTAGTGCTCTGACCTACTGTCATTGATCAAAGCACTAGCTTTGATCTACGGTCTTACTCACACTGGCCTTCTCACTTGTCTTTCAATCTTATCCAGTTCCTGTGTGTACAAAAGTTGCAATTTAACCTTGACCTAGTTTTCTCAAGGTCAAGGTCATCATCTCATTTTCATCCCCTTTGCTGCCTGAGTCATGTGCTTTTTGTTTCATCTTTCTATCTGCAACGGTTGTGAAGATATTTGGTGGACTATCGGACGAACACACAAACACTAATAATTACAATACAGCAGCGCTTTGAAGCGGTGATGCAACCTTCATGCAACCGGATAAGATCGAAAGATGAGGGAGAAGGCCAGTGTGAGTAAGAACATAGATCAAAGCTAGTGCTTTGATCAAAGACAGTAGGTTAGAGCACTAGCTTTGATCTTTGACCTAGGCAAGCAGGTCAGAGGAAAATTTTCAATTCAGGGGTGTCGCGGGATGTTGCAGTCTGTCACTGCATTGGTTCTTGTTTTTCAGTGTAATTACTGACGCTGTCGTTGTGCTACCTTGGAATGGAACCTCCACTGACAAAGGAGTCTTCAGACATCATTTTGTAACAGACCAACCAAACACTCAAAGGGGCAGACCTAAAAATGCCACTAAACTCTCCACAAAAGACCTGTAAAAGCTAACTGGATGATCCTGAACGTAACGCTGAAGGTACAAAGTGTTTACCCACATTAGAGACGTGAAGAGTCGTTTCTGACCCGTGGTTCTTACCGTCAGCCAACATCTGTTTCTACACACCCCTGGCGTGATTAACGTAGTGTTCATGCAGTTTGGAGACATCTGTAAATGGCTCCATGCACATCAGACATCTGAGAACATCATGGCTGTCACAGTCCAAGGCATCGTCCGTTGTTTGCTGTGATTCTGAGACCATTGAGGAAGAATCTGACTGATCATTACCTGGATTTGTTGAGCTGCCTGTTTGTTGTTCATCCATGTCAACAGACACCTGAGGTATGTCAGAGATACCTGGATGTGTCGAGTTAAAAGTATCTGTGTTTCATTAAGGAACTGTATCGCACCGACATCAGACTTTTATGTACGATCCAGAAGCTTCAGCCGCGTGTAAACCCTGATTATGTTCTAGGTGTTCCTGCCTACTTCTCTATCTGTACTTTAAGCGTCCAACGTGGAGCCAAAACATCACACACAGCAATAAAATGTGACAACAACACAGCTTACGCTGGGAACTTCGGACACAGGATGGCAATCCTCCTGAAAGTCATTGGACGACACCAACAACACCTAAAGTCTATAAATAGTGAGAGAAAAGCTGAGTCGTTGTCAGACGTCGGGGATCTGGATCACTGAGGTGAGTCACGTATTTCTGTAAACCTACATTTCACTCGTTTATTTAAGGTGGATGAGTGAGGAAAAGTTTAATGATAATAATAAATCAATTAAATGATTGATTAAATAAAAATGATTATTCAGATGCTATTTTACACCCTAGCCTTCATTAATATCCACTGTGTGAAATGTTGGTTTCTTAATTAAGTAAAAATAAAGAAATGAGTTAAACATGTCTGTTAGTATTGAGATCGCTTTAACTGATTGATGTAATAATATTCCAGGTGTCTTTTTCCTGCCATCATGAGGGTCTTTGCAGTAATCTTCGTGCTGGCTGTCCTCTCTGGTGAGTCCAAAATGACACAGAAACCCTTTTAAATTTAAACATATGTTCATAATTAACATTTTACATCCAGTTAAATTAGGTCTTAAAATTTGGGGTTAAGGGAAAAGCAGGGAATGGATGAAAAGAAGGATGAGATTAATAAAGTCATTGATTTTTTTATTTCTATTTCTTCAGCACCCCAATGGCCTGCTGTAATTCCAGTTTTGAATATTCTATTTTGAAAAACAACATCCTACTCACATATAAATTTGTATAAAAGAACTTGAAGGAATGTGTTGTGATCTAGTCTGTTAGCTGTTTTCCAATACACAAGGTGTCCAATCATTTGGATTTAAATATCTGGGATTCTTGTCTCTGTCTGAATCAGGCTGCCACGCGAGAAGTGTGCCTCTGGAGAAAACTCCCTGCGAAGTCTCGTTTGACAAGTTCAACGACTACTTGTCAGACCTGAGCGTAAAGAAGGATGAAATGGTGTATAACATCAGGAATTCCCAGATTAGCAGAGAACTGGAGTGAGTCCACTTATTCCCCAGCCTCAGTCATTAAAAATAATAAACCACCCTACGTACGTCTGTGTGTGAATGGGTTATCTTTAGAAGACAGGAAGTAAATGATTGTAATAACACCGAATAATTCTGATCTGGATCTTAATGCTAAACAGTAAAAACTGTGGGACTGACAACACAGTGAGGTCATGTGTGAAGAACTGCCTTCTTACCTTTTCGGATCCTGATTGACAAAACTGACAACACAATCGCCCCTCCAACAGCACCCTGATTCAGGACAGCATGTCTGAACTGGCCACGTACAAAGAGGAGCTGCAGACCAAGCTGGCCCCCTACACCCAGGAGCGTCTGACCAAAGACCTGCAGAAACTGGCCAACAAACTCAAAGAGCACATGGTGGAGGCCAAGGAGCAGATGGAGAAGTACAGACAGGAGCTGCAGAGCATGGTGGAGCAGAACGTGGATGATGTCTGGCTCCAGGTCTCCACCTACGCCCGCAAGCTGAGGAAACACCTCAACAAGTATGCTGAGGACATCAAGACGTGAGTGGAGCAGAGACGAGTTGGCTGATGGGAAATCCAGGCAGCAGAAGGCGTATGTAGTGTCTCCAAATTGGTACCTCTACGTATGAAATTAATTAGTCCTGGAGGAAACTTTTAAGTAGAAAATTTCGTAAGTAGAGACGCATTTTCCATGCAAATGCCCTAATCCGTTCCAAGCCCCCCAAATTCAGACATAAGTGTTTTATAAAGCATAAAAATGCATCAAAACGTGTAAGAAATACATGTTACAATTAGATTATTACACAACAAATGAGAGTTGTGCATAACGTAAAAAACAAATAGAGTTAAGAATAAAAATGATGGTCATTTACCTTTTAACTGCTGCCCTCATTGTTTTTTGCCCTTTTTGGTTCATACCCTCTTGCCCCACCATGAACAACAGAGTGAATTCCAGTCCTCTTTCTGAACTTCTCCAAACTTCCTTTGTTTTAATAACGTGGTGATTGTAGATGCGAGATCAACCAAACGCATCCCTTTTTCATGCTTTTCTATGATCTCTGGCTTTATTTGTACGGACAAAAAAACCCTTTTCTTCGTCTTTTCTTTTCCTCTTTTCTCCGTCACTTTCTTGGGGTCCATAGTGTATACTCAAAAAGTTAATCTTCTTTTCCTTTGGGCTTTCCCCTTCAGAGGTCACCACAGCCAATCAGTTGCCTCCATCTAACCCTGTCTTCTGCATCCTCTTCTCTCACACCAACCACCTTCATGTCCTCTTTCATTACATCCATAAACCTCCTCTTTGGTCTTCCTCTAGGCCTCCTGCCTGGCAGTTCAAAACTCAGCATCCTTCTACCAATATATTCACTATCTCTCCTCTGGACATGTCCAAACCATCTCAGTCTGGCCTCTCTGACTTTATCTCCAAAACCTCTAACATGTGCTGTCCCTCTGATGTACTCATTCCTGATCCTATCCATCCTGGTCACTCCCAGAGAGAACCTCAGCATCTTCATCTCTGCTACCTCCAGCTCTGTCTCCTGTCTTTTCTTCAGTGACACTGTCTCTAGACCAAACAACATCGCTGGTCTCACCACAGTTTTGTACACCTTTCCTTTCATTTTAGCTGAAACTCTTCTATCACACATCACACCTGACACTTTCCTCCACCTGTTCCATCCTGCCTGGACACGCTTCTTCACCTCTTTTCCACACTCTCCATTGCTCTGGACTGTTGAGCCTAAGTACTTAAAATCCTCCACCTTCTTGATCTCTTCTCCCTGTAACCTCACTCTTCCACTTGGGTCCCTCTCATTCACACACATGTACTCTGTCTTACTGCGGCTAACCTTCATTCCTCTCCTTTCCAGGACAAACCTCCACCTCTCTAGCTTCTCCTCCACCTGTTCCCTGCTCTCACTGCAGATCACAATGTCATCTGCAAACATCATGCATGTGGGGCGGCAGTGGCTCAGTGGTAAAGCGGGCGGTAGAGCGGGTCGTCCTATGATTTAAGATCGGCAGTTCGATTCTTGCTCCCGTCCCCCCCAAAAAATACCCGGAGGTGAGCTGACAGTGGGAGGTGCCAGCTCACCTCCGGAGCACTGCCGAGGCACTCTTGAGCAAAGTGCTGTCCCCTTTACAAATTGCTCATTTGAGGCACACCAAGAAGGAGCTGCCTGCCACTCTACCTCCCCTGCATGCCTACAGGCCACCTTGTGTGTGTGTGTGATACAGGGGCCTGTACTCACAAATATATATGTATGCATGCGTTTGAATCAGTAGCTAGAGTGTGTGTTCTTAATTTCCCTTCGGGGATCAAACCAGTATATAAAATTTAAATAAATAAATAAATAAATCATAGTCCATGGTGATTCCTGTCTAACCTCGTCTGTCAGCCTGTCCATCACCATAGCAACAAGAAAGGGCTCAGAGCTGATCCTTGATGCAGTCCCACCTCCACCTTGAACTCCTCTGTCACACCTACAGCACACCTCACCACTGTCTTACAGTCTTCATACATGTCATGCACCGCTCTAACATACTTCTCTGCCACTCCAGACTTCCTCATACAATACCACAGTTCCTCTCTGGGCACCCTGTCATCAGCTTTCTCCAGATCTACAAAAACACAATGCAGCTCCCTCTGGCCTTCTCTGTACTTCTCTATCATCATCCTCAAAGCAAATACTGCATCTGTAGTACTCTTTTTTGGCATGAAACCATACTGCTGCTCACAAATGTTCACTTCTGCCCTTAGTCTAGCTTCCACTACTCTGTCCCATAACTTCATTGTATGGCTCATCAGCTTTATTCCTATGTAGTTGCCACAACTCTGCACATCTCCCTTGTTCTTAAAAATGGGCACCAGCACACTTCTCCTCCATTCCTCAGGCATCTTCTCACTATCTAAGACCCTGTTGAACAACCCAGTCAGAAACTCTACTGCCACCTCTCCTAGACACTTCCAAACCTCCACAGGTATATCATCAGGACCGAGTGTCTTTCCACTCTTCATCCTCTTCAATGCCCTCCTCACTTCATCCTGACTAATCTTTGCTACTTCCTGGTCCACAACAGTCACCTCTTCTAGTCTTTGTTCTCTCTCATTTTCCACGTTCATCAACTCTTTTTTTCTTTCTTTTTTCTTGTCTGCATGTATTCTCCTTACTGTCCAACCTAGCATACAAGTCATCATAAGCTTCTTGTTTGGCCTTTGCTACCTCTACCTTCACCTTACGCTGCATCTCCCTGTACTCCTGTCTACTCTCCTCAGTCCTCTCAGTGTCCCACTTCCTCTTAGCTAACCTCTTTCTCTGTATACACTCCTGTACCTCCTCATTCCACCACCAAGTCTCCTTATCTACTTTCCTTCCAGATGACACACCAAGTACTCTCCTACCTGTCTCCCTGATCACATTAGCCGTAGTTGTCCAGTCATCTGGAAACACCCCCTGACCACCAGAGCCTGTCTTAACTCCTTCCTAAAAGTCATGCAACACTCTTCCTTTTTCAGCTTCCACCATTTCGTCCTCTGCTCTGCCTTTGCCCTCTTGATCTTCCTCACCACCAGAGTCATCCTACACACCACCATCCTATGCTGTTTGGCTACACTCTCACCTACCACTACTTTGCAGTCACTGATCTCTTTCAGGTTACACCGTCTACACAAGATGTAGTCTACCTGTGTGCTCCTACCGCCACTCTTATAGGTCACCCTATGTTCCTGCCTCTTCTGGAAGAAAGTATTCACTACAGCCATTTCCATCCTTTTTGCAAAGTCAACCACCATCTGTCCTTCTGCGTTCCTCTCCTGGATACCAAACCTGCCCATCACCTCCTCATCACCTCTGTTTCCTGCACCAACATGTCCACTGAGGTGGCACGGTGTCTGTGCGGATTTTGCAGGCTCTCCCCGTGTCTGTGTGGGTTCTCTCCGGGTTCTCCGGCTTCCTCCCACCTCCAAAAGCATGCACTTCAGATTGATTGGCCAGTCCCAAATTGCTCATAGGAGTGAGTGTGTGTGTGCATGGTTGTCTGTCTTTCTGTGTGGCTCTGCGGTGCACTGGCATCAGGCCCAGAGTTGCCCCTGCCTCACGCCCTATGCCAGCTGAGATAGGCTCCAGCTCCCCGTGACCCGCTACGGCGGATGAAGCGGTAGAAACTGAAACGGAATGAACATTTCCATTGAAGTCTGCACCAATGACAACTCTCTCACTTCTAGGTATGCTCTGCATCACTTCATCAAAGTCCAGCCAGAATTTCTCCTTCTCCTCCAGCTCACATCCTACCTGTGGAGCATACCCACTAACAACATTGAACACACGATAGATTTCTAGCTTCAGACTCATCACTCTATTTGACACTCTTTTTACCCCCAGGACATTCCTAACAAACTCCTCCTTCAAGATAACTCCTACTCCATTTCTCTTCCTATCTACACCATGATAGAACAACTTGAACCCTGCTCCTAAACTTCTAGCCTTGCTACCTTTCCACCTGGTCTCCTGGACACACAGTATGTCTACCTTCCTCCTCTGCATCATGTCAACCAACTCTCTACCTTCTCCTGTCATAGATCCAACATTCAGCGTCCCTACTCTCAGTCCTATACTGTTGCTGTTCCTCTTGTCTCTCTTCCTACGATCACATGTTCCTCCTGTCCTTCTTCGACCAACATTAGTCCAATTTCCACCGGCACCCTGTAGGTCAACAGCGCCGATGGCGGTCGTTGTTAACCCGGGCCTCTACCGATCTGGTATGGAAGTCGTAGGTTTGATTTGCATGTTTGATTTGGCAAAAGTTTTACGTCGGATGCCCTTCTTGACGCAACCCTCTGTATTTTTCTGGGCTTGGGACAGGCACAATAAGACACTGGCTTGTGTCCTCTAGCGGCTACATTACTCAAAAAGTTAATATATTTGTCTAAAACTATCAGAACACCTCACAGGTCGAGGGCTGAATGACGAGGACGCTGCAGAGACACCTATCTAGCTACACACAGAGGTCCCTCTTAGCCAATGGGATGCCAGAAAGATAATAGGTAATAGCCAATGGCAGAGCAGCTATAAGAATATTGCGTTCAGGAACCTTTGGGAGCGGCGAGTATCAGCCAATCCTGTATTTTTTCCTTTCGTATCCTGAAATTTCTTTCGTAACTAGAGGCAATATTTTCCTGTTGAGGTGTTTCGTAAGTAGAAAATTTCATTTGTAGAGATATTTGTAAGTAGAGGTACTGCTGTACTTTAACAAGCTGTTTGTTTCCTTGTGTTTTATCTCTCTCCAGAGAGAGAAATGAATTTAAGCGACTGAAGTTATTCTGCAGGTGCTTCTTAAAATACCCACCTATACTAAAATAAGTTTGTGTATTGCTATTGTTTTATTGGTTTGCTCAAATCAATTTATTTCACTGATTGTCTCAGTGAAATAAATTTATTTGAGCAACAGAGAGCTGCAGTAATTATTTAATGGGTTTATTGACAGATTAGCATCTAATAAACATAATTTAGTGAGCAGTTAATTTAGTGATTTAATTCTCTTTTTAAATCAAGCAGTAATATTTTAGGGAGAGAATAATGAAGTGGCTGCAGTTCTGAGTCTACTGACCTTTATCAAGTCATTCAGTATGTTAGTAGAAACTTTACACCCATCAGTGCGCAGGTCACTGAAACAAATCAGACTCTGGGTTATATACCCAAGTTATAATCACATAAATTTGTGCAGCTGTTCCAATTTAAAAGATAGTGTCTAATAAATTCAAATGATTATTACAACAATATTAAATGATAATACAGATTAGTACTTCAAATTTGTTCTCATAATTAGTGCCTACAAGTCAAACTTTTATACATAGTTAATTGATCAAATTTACCAGTTTGTCTGGGAGAAGAAAATAACATGGATTAGCTTCATCTCAATCAGTTACAACATTTAACCATTGTGATAAATCAGTTGTGCAAAAGCAAATATAAATCAATGACATCAGACTAAATGCTGGACTCTCCATTTTAACACCGTGACCTGTTAATAATATTTATCTACCATGATGTTTGACTTCAGGACTTTCTCTTGATTCCTCACTCATTTAAACTCTTCTGTCCTCTCAGACAAGTTGCTGAAAACCTGGAGCAGCTCTGGACGCGTACCTCCGATAACATGAAGGACATGCAGACACGTTTCAGCCTTTACTTTGCTCAAGTGCAGAACAACGCCCAGGCCAAGATCACCACCATGAACAACCTGCTGAGGTCACAGATGGAGAATGTGAAGGGGAAGATTCAGACCACAGCTGAGGACATCAAGGACCGCGTTGAGCAAACCGCTGAAGACTTGAGATTCACCCTGGAGGACAAGATGGAGGAGCTGAACATCTGGTTTCAGCCTTTTTTCTCCATGTTTCAGGAGTAACGTGAAACCTGGAATCAACCTGTCTGGACTTCCTGCTCATCCTGTATCAAAACCATTTCTGAGGGTTCATAATAAAGATACTGGTGTGTAAAGGAGAAGTTTCTGTTTGTCAGCTCAGCCTTTCAGTAGAACCGTCTGCTCACATGCTGCATGTGCTTAGAATCATCTCATCAACAATTTAGTCCACAATCACTTTTGAGTCGCTTCCAATTTGGTACAAATGTGTTTTCCTTTTCTGTATAAACCAAAACTTTTCTTATTTTAATAATTATTTAAAGTTCCTCTATGACAACCATAACTTAGACCGTTGTGTGGTTTATATTTTATACTAAAATCTGCAGAAACTAACGCTGGATTGTGTGATTTCTCTACAATTTGAAAATTATTTCACTGGAACTTCAAAAATTAATTTATGATGAAATATATTTTAAATAATTGTATTACTATTTTAGAAAATGTCATCACTGCATACATACAAACATGTTATACATATAAAGGTATTCTTTCTTTTCTTCAGCAACAAACCAGTGGTTAAAACTTCACATTATCATGTAAGGAAATGCACAGTCTAGAAGTAAGATTTAACCTTTAATCATTGGACACATTTCAAAACAGTATAAAAATTATTAAAATATTAAAAAAAGAAATGGAAGCAATAAAATAACCTCTGTTTTTGAACAGCATGTATGAACAATGTTGAAATATACATCCAAATCAACAAAATATATCAATAAACTGTAATAAAGCTTTATTAACATTTAACAAAAGGTGATTTGATAAAACATTAACACACTATTGTGTGATTCAGTAGCAACACTTTACAATAAAAGAATTCTGTTAACAGGAACATGCTGTTGTGTCCGTCTTTGTTAAGAAAACAATTGTTTACATGTTTGTCAAGTTTGAATTTTAATTTTTCAGATAAAAGAAAACGGTCTGCTTCTGCTTCAGGTTCATTGCATAGAATACAGTAGTAAAAATGCAGTCAGACTGAAACATCCCGCGACACCCCTGACTTAAAATTTTTACATTGACCTACTTGCATAGGTCAAAGGTCAAAGCTAGTGCTCTAACATACTGTCATTGATCAAAGCACAAGCGTTGATCTACGGTCTTACACTGGCCTTCTCCCTTGTCTTTCAATCTTATCCAGTTCCTGAGTGTACAAAAGTTGCAATGTAACTTTGACCTAGTTTTCTCAAGGTCAAGGTCATCATCTCATTTTCATCCCGTTTGCTGCCTGAGTAATGTGCTTTTTGTTTCATCTTTCGATCTGCAACGGTTGAGAAGATATTTGGTGGACTAACGGACGAACACACGAACACTAATTATTACAATACATCAGCGCTTTGAAGCGGTGATGCAACCGTTGCAGACAGAAAGATAAAACAAAAACCACATTAGTCGAGCGGCTAATAAGATGATGACCAGAAGTACAATTACAAGATATACAGATTGTCGCGTGTGATATACAATACTGTATATATTTATACATGTGTGGTGCTATGAACAAACTATAAAAGAATATACATAATACGGTATTTGGAATATACAGACTAAAATGCAGTGGTTATCAAGTGTGGAAAAAATATCAATATACAGGCTAAAGTGCAGTGAGTATAAGTGGACAGGTTAGAGCACTAGCTTTGATCTTTGACCTATGCAAGTAGGTCAGGGGAAAATTTTCAATTCAGGGGTGTCGTGGGATGTTGCAGTCTGTCACTGCATTGGTTCTTGTTTTTCAGTGTAATTACTGACGCTGTCGTTGTGCTACCTTGGAATGGAACCTCCACTGACAAAGGAGTCTTCAGACATCATTTTGTAACAGACCAACCAAACACTCAAAGGGGCAAACCTAAAAATGCCACTAAACTCTCCACAAAAGACCTGTAAAAGCTAACTGGATGATCCTGAACGTAACGCTGAAGGTACAAAGTGTTTACCCACATTAGAGACGTGAAGAGTCGTTTCTGACCCGTGGTTCTTACCGTCAGCCAACATCTGTTTCTACACACCCCTGGCGTGATTAACGTAGTGTTCATGCAGTTTGGAGACATCTGTAAATGGCTCCATGCACATCAGACATCTGAGAACATCATGGCTGTCACAGTCCAAGGCATCGTCCGTTGTTTGCTGTGATTCTGAGACCATTGAGGAAGAATCTGACTGATCATTACCTGGATTTGTTGAGCTGCCTGTTTGTTGTTCATCCATGTCAAGAGACACCTGAGGTATGTCAGAGATACCTGGATGTGTCGAGTTAAAAGTAGCTGCGTTTCTAGGTGAGGTAGCGACAGACCGACTTTGGACATGACTCCCCTGCCTGTGTTCTTCTGTGGCTGAAGGGATGGGTGACTCTGAGGAGACGACGTAAAGGTGGTCAGGATGAGGATACCTGAACAGGTGCTTGTCATCGCTGACTGGCAGACGGCACTTAAGTTGAGGAGTCTCTGGAACAGCCTCGCGTTGGTCTTCTAGGTTTCTGCTGGGAATACAGGAAGTGACCGTCTCTAGAGAGTCCTCTGGCTTAGGCTCTGCAGCGAAACGACAAACCTGATGTCCCTGCAGCTGGTCCATATTTGACAACTCAGCAGTGGACTTCCTGCCTTGATTTGGGACTAAGGAAGGTTCAACACTCTCTGTAGGCTGGGGGACACTGACACATCTCATGTGGGTCTTTAGATGAGTCTTTAAGGCACCGTTACTGGAGAATGAAACATCACATGTGCGACAGAAATGCGAGCGGATCCCTTTGTGAAGCAGCTGATGTTTCTTTAAGTTTCTCCGGGTGGAAAAGACCTTTCTACACACGCGACACTTCACGCCATCGCGCCGTCTGTGACACTCAGACACGTGGCTGTTCAAGTCATCTATGTTGGCAAATGCATCGGGACATAAAAGGCACGCATGTGGCGTCTGAGCCGCATGTTCCTGCAAATGACCAACGTAGGAACCCAGGAAGTGAAACTCCAGGTGACACCGGCTGCAGGAAAAAGGTCGTCTGGTGATTTCTCTCTGGAAATGTAGAGGAAGCCTCGGCCTTTTCCACCAAATAGCCTTTCCACGTCTATACCTAGGAATCACTGGCTGGAGATGACATCTCCAGGGCTGTTGAGGTACTTGATCAAACTCCAACTTTGTCTCACAGCCGAGAGACACATTCAAGCTGCCCTGTGACATTACAGTCGTCTGTGTGACTGCGTGCACATTTTTACCTGTTTCCCCTTGAGGTAGAGCTTTGTGGTCTTCGTGTGGAGACACACTTTGACCGTCCACATCAGGCTGAAGCACCTGATTCTCTGGAGACTTTGGTTTTTTCCAGATGTCAGTCAAGGAAGAGGTACACATTTTTTCTTCCCCACTGTTTCTACAACACACTGAGCAGTGATTCCTCAGTTCGGCCGTCTGGTCGTACCGTTGTCTGCAAATCTCACAAGAGTAGAGGTTGCCACAAGTGTGTGTTTGCAAATGCAGAACATGCTGGCACAAGTGACGATGAAGATGGTTACATAAGCAACATTTAAAATAGGTGGAGGGGATGATCTGCCGTTCATCAGTCTGCCAGACGGGAGCTCTGCAAGGATCACCTGGATTTCTGTGAGCGGTGACTTCTTTCTGACAGGGTTCGTCCACTTGATGTGAACGCCACAAATCAAAGTTGCTGAAGGCTTTTCCACATCTGGTACAGGAATAAGGCTCATGACTAACGTGCATCTGACAATGACGTTTGAGGTCCCATAGCTTGGTGAAATCTTGACGACACAGAGAGCAAGAGTACGGTTTCAAAAGCCAGTATGATTTTTCATGAGATGTCAGACTTGAGGACTTGAAGTTTTTCCTACACTTGGAGCAGGTGTACATCTTTCCACCATGTGTTCGTTGGTGCTTCTTAAAAATCATTCGGTTCAGAAACACCTGGCAACAAACCGAGCATCTGAAGGTTTTACTGTGTTGAGGAGAAGCTGGAGAATCAACAGGGACATGCTGGTCATTCACATCATCTTGGGTCATATTTGAGCTTTTTATGGTGTCCATTTGAATGTGAAAAGTTCATTAGATTAGTTCTTCTTTATATGTAACATCTCATGGGCAGAGATCTTCTCCATGTGACGCTCAAACAGAATTGAACCCAAAGAAACTTCAGTCGTTCTGGTGTGCTGTTGAATGGAAGAAATAAACATGTGATCCAGCGACAAACTAAATCTAAGGATTGAATCTGGAATTCTATAATGGTTGGTGCACATACTGAAAACAGGAGTACCAATTTAAATAAAAATGGATTAAAAGAACAAGAGATTTAGTATAATTGAAATACCGTACTAATAATTATGAAATAATTTTTCGTTTTAGGACACAGTACAGAAATAGAAATAACAATAAGCCAGTGTCTTATTGTGCCGGTCGCAAGCCCACATACAGAGGGTTGTGTCAGGATGGGCATCCGAAGTAAAACTTTGGCCAAATCAATAGCTGCTTTAATAAAGATGTCTCACCATCTATAACCTCCGGCTCTGTACTTAAATAAAGCTCCAGGACCGTAGTCGTGACGTGATCTCCAGGCTTCTCCTGCGGATAAATTACAGTCGATCAGTCTCAGGAGAACAGATTAAGCGTTTAGGTGTCATCAGACTTCTCTTCCATGATGTAACATCAAAACGTAGAACAGAAAACCATATAAATCTGAAAAAACACTCCACTACATGAACAAAAACATGGATATAACTATTTCTTTTACCATTTCACATCATTCATTCATTATTTCTGTCCTAACTTTTTTGAACCCTGTTGCTGGCATCAAATAACACAGTTTTGAAAAACTTTCTGCATAACATACCTTAGCGTAGCTGGAAATTTTGAGTCAATATTTTTAAAACATAATGAATGATCATTTATTTATGACTACATTTTTTTCAGTCTGGACCCACACAAACGGCTGACAAGAGTTTTTTTTAAAAATAAACTGGTGTGAAACATGCACGGAATCAATGAACATATGAATTGTTGTGGAGCATTGTAAGTTATAAAAGTATTCATATACAACAGGTAACCTACTCTCCCTCAAGTGAATCTGGAAAAAATACACGTGCTTTTTGCACAACCCCTCGTTGTTTAGTGACGCTACCATGTGCCGAAGTCCCCGGATGTAATTTGTCTTTACCGAATGATGAAATCTGGACGAGCCTCTGGTGATCCTAATCCGACGTCTCACTGTGGACACATGGGATTATAAATTCACCCTACATTCACAGAAAAATCTACCGCTGCCATTATTCCAGCGCTGTTTTCCTGCAGGACGCAACAGTGCTAAGGCACATGACCGGAAGTCGATATCGACCCCTCCCCTTGACTCCTCCCCTCTTCTCAAACGGACCCTCTCCCCATAAACAGCTACTGTAGGTACACAGGCCAATTAATTATTTATGATGTACTGTATGTAAACTTGTATAAACTTTTTTACATAGAATTTTACAAGTAGTTTGCAGCAGAGATAAATGTCTGCTGTCATGTTTATTCAGATCTCTACGTTACATAGAGAGTCAGTCTAAATTATATCAAAATGACATCTCTAGAAAGTCTTGTATGTTACAAGAGCTGCATAACAGTCTTCATTACTCAATTTATATAAAGTATATGATAACATTGAAGTTTGGCTTATTGGTATGCTGCAATTGCAATGACATTTAGACTACAGTAGAATTTAGATTGAGATTAAAGATTAAGATTAAATCATCTTCAGATCTCTGAAGATTATTTCTTTATGATCTATTTATTAATCCCCGAAGGAAAGGTATTTGTCCAATCTAGTGTTAGTATATGTTGTTAATCACATGAATACTGTAGTTTATATGTGTGCAGACCTGGGAGACACACACACACACACACGCACGTACACACACACAAACACACACACACACACACACACACGCACACGCATACAGGGGGCCTGTAAACAGGCAGATGTGTGGTGGACAGATCCTTCATGGTGTGCCCCCATCTTATAAAGGGTATAGTGCCTTGGTCAAGGGCAGTTCTTGAGCAAGGCACTTCACGAATTTTCACTCTTTTTTTTGTCATTCTTCCACCAAGTCATCTTCAGAGTGTGAGCTGACAGTGGGAGGTGTCAGCTCATCTCCCAGCCACTGCCGAGGCGCCCTTGAGCAAGGCACCGCCCCCTTACAAGCTGCTCATTTGGGGCGCAGACTCATCACTCTGCCTCCCCCTACACTGCTTGCTGTAATTGCATGCCTACAGGCCCTAGTGTGTTGTGTTCAGGGGCCTGTACACAACAATGTATGTATATACACTGTACTGTATCCATGTAACTGTAAAGAATGTAAAGCATGACAATTTCACCATTGGGGATTATTAAAGTGGACTTTCTTCTTTCTTCTCCATCAGTCTACCCTATCCTCTCTTCTGCACCTCCCCTTAACAACTCCCGTCTCTGCTACCTCCACTCCGCCTCCTCCCTCGCTTCTGTACCTACGGACCGTTTTGCTCCTACAGGACCGTGAACGCGCCTCAAGTTACTTCACGGTGAAACTAAAGTCTTACGCCTATGTCAAGTTCGCATCCAATCAAATTTGTCCTTAAGTTACTTCTAGCCAATCACAGCAGTTGTGAAACATGACAGGGGTTAGACTGTCGCTGTTTAGTTCAGTGGTTTCTGACCATTTCCATCACATTGAATTTAATGCCGTTTTTATGTTTCCAGATAGTTTCTTTCTGTCACAATGAGTAACTGCTGTAGAGAAGTTGTCACTCTTCAGTTGGGACACTACTCCAATTTTGTCGGAACTCACTGGTGGAATTTACAGGTAGGAAAACAGCACAGCGGCTAACATTATGCTAGCTAGCTGCGTTAGCTGTGCATGTGTTGACAAACTTCAGCCCCACGCTGAGCTTCAGGTACCGCTAATGCTAGCAGCGTTAGCTCCATGAATGACGCTTCATGTTCGTGTTCGGAGAGAATTGTCCAAGAAGTAAAAGATAAAGTCAACGTGAGGCAACAGGATTGTGGTGCTAAAGCTGCTAATCATGAAGTATCTCATCTCATTGGGTTAGATAAAAATAAATTTAGCCATAGATTAATACAGTCACTGCTGCTATAATAAACCCTTTGGCAAAAATGTATTGACGTCATTAAAAATAATAATTGCACATAAATTGCAAAAAAAAGACCAGTGGTACTTTTATAAAGGTTTCCGTCATGAAACCCTGTTTAAAAAAATAAAAAATAAAATAAAATACATATATATATATATATATATATATATATATATATATATATATATATATATATATATATATGTGTGTGTAAATAAGTGACACAAATACTAAATACATTTAAATGGTCTTTAAAAAGTCACTGTCTACAATATTTAGACTGCAGTTATGGTTACAAACAGTAATGATTTTTATAAATGATCAGCAGGTGAGGAAGTTTTAAATGTTTTACTGTCTTTCTATAACACAATAAAATGGTGTCAATAAGTTGATTATATTATAAAGGTTGGATGACATTAATAAATGTCTTCTTTTACCTGGTTTAGTGTGAAACCCAAAACATTAGTGACAGTTTAATGTTTAGGTGAAGCAAAAGCTGTCATCAGTATAGTATTTTGATCATTTTGTAAATAAAATAATTGATTACTTGCTTATCAAATTACTGGATGATTAATTTTAAGTTGTTTATTCTTGAATTAATTTTAGTTTATCAATGGAGAAATGTCAAACTGGAGAGGCTTTTATATTTGTTGTAAAGGTATTTTTACTAGATATATAATATATATACGTTGTGACATTAAAGTAGTTTTAATTGTTGATTCAGTTTGACAGATGAAGGAATGACGGATGATATTTTTGCAGGATGCATCTTTATCCTACGATACTGAGGCGCCTCCAGGCGACATCCAAAGTGATGTTGTGTTTCGTCAAGGAGAGACTCTGGGCGGACACATCACCCACACACCACGCCTTATTGCCATGGATCTTAAAGGTTAACACTCCTGTCACATGATTTATGCACAAATAGTTTAGATTCATTTGAGTGTTAGCAGCATTTGATTCTTCAGTGTTTGTTGTCAGTGTAACCCACTGTGTGCTCTAGTTTAACATCATGCTCTATACCTTCATCTTCTACGTCACAGGAAGTCTTCGGACTCTGCGTCAGGAGGGAAGTCTTTATGATTCTGGCAAAAACACATCTGCTGTTACATGGTAAAAAAAAAGTCCCTTTATGTATATTGTTGCCCATTTTATTTTTTGACCAATTATTACCAAACAAGGAGCCCGATAATTTAAATTTGGAACTGATACAGATTTACTTAAAAATAAAAACTTAAGTGCTGGATTTTAGAGTAAACAATGATTGAATTTAAATAAATACAATTTACTCAATTTTAATTCTCAAGTGCAAACTTAAGTTACTTGTACGTATTTCAATTGATTTGCGAGTTGAATTTATTCTGTCACCGATCTGCTTGTACGCCACATAAACTTTCCCAATTTAAATGAATGGAAATGCCATAAACCTGTCCCAGCCCCTGAAAACCACTCATTTTTTTTATATTGGAAAAATATAGTTATAAATTACAAATATTGTATAAAAACATAATAACTCAATAAAAGAGAATATAAAGATATAGACTGGTTTTCTTAGGTGTTTTTACCTTGGAAATCAGACGATCTGAGCAAACAGAAGATGCTAATGGAGGCTGGAGGAGAATACAGGAATTTGTTTAATGCTTCTTCAGTTACTTTTGTTTGTCATCACCTAATCACTTAATCAATACTCACTACACACTCAATCCTACACTTTATTGCTGAAATTAATGCAGTGAGAAAGAATCTATACACGGTTTTGTAGTTCCTTGGGTATTCCATCAAGCAAAACCCTGCCCACCTTCTAACCCTGCTACCAAATGACGCTTCAAACCAGTCTTGTCATAATCAGCTTCTTTTGAAATTGCAATTTGTTCGGAAAGTTTGTTTTAACTAAGAGTATTTACAAAAGCTGGCTGAAAAGCTGACAGCTTTTTTTTAAATATAGAAGCACTTGTTTTATTTATTTTCCCTTAACTTAGTCTTCACTGATTTTTGCTTTTTCATATAAATTTTAATCACTTCTAACAAATATTCATCTGGCTCGTATCTCAAAAAACTGTTAAGCCCAGGTACCACTGTACTGCTAGATGGAGAGAAAGAGGGATTAATAAATTGTAAAACTGAAGTTAAACATATTTAAATATCAGCAATTGTTTAAACAAAACAAAAAATGAAATTTTATCACAAGTATTAAAACCAAGAGATTGTGTGAAGTGAAATATGTTGCGTCTGGCAGGGAGGGAAGCATCATGATGCACGAAGAAAGTCCTCCTGCAAAGAATTCCTTCCTTGACGATCTGGACAAGCTGGATGTGAGTGTTTTAAATCAAACCAACATGGTTGTGGTGCAGATTTTCCATTATTATATTGTTCTCAGCACTTTTATCTATTGTGAATTTATTCTGTTATTCACATTAATGATGTTAATTTTTTCATATCTAGAGGGGGGAGATCCTGGCAGAAGCAGATTTTTACTCCAGTCCCCAGCCTCAGTACTCAGGTAAGAAAATTACATTTTTAAACCCCCTGTGAGAAACAGGATTTTGACCGTGATGAAAACTCTCCCACCAGCTGGTGTGATGGATGTGGACACTGTGAACGATCAGCTGGCTCGAGTCCAGCAGGGCTACAACCTGGAGGGCAGCGTGAAGGTGTGGTCCGACTTCCTCAGGATCCACCTGCACCCTCGCACCATCTCTGTCATCCACCAATACAACCACGATGGGTAAATTACAGACTTCATATACTTTTAAATAAAAATGTGTGAGCTCATTTGGATGATTGTGGCTGAACCACTTCAATGAAGTGAAAGATTTTATCTTCAATCATGATGCAAATAGCATTTTTTTCAAAACAAATTGGGATCTTGAAGCATGGATTACATGACACGAGCTGTGTGGAGTCATGTTATGCTTATTTTCAGTTGTTTCTTTCAAATATTTATTGCTTTAGAGCTCCTGAAATCTCTTGATATTTCCATGACCAGGATGTTGACAGACCAAAGTTTAAAGGTTCATTTTTGGCTGAAGCTTTATGGTTTCTTTCTCGTGATTTTCCCCAATTCCTTGTGTTTTATGTACGTGTGTGTATTGGTATATCTGTTTCTGTATGTGTGTGTCCAGGGAGGTTCAGCGTCTGGAGACGCTTGGCCAGGGAAAGGCTCTCCTACAGGGGTCGGTGCTGGAGGAGCTGGAGGACAAACTGCACTTCTTCGTTGAGGAGTGTGATTACCTTCAGGTAACTCTGGCGTCCACTCGAGGTGTTTCAGGGTTTTCAGCTGGGCACCGCTTTTCCAGTTCAGTCATATACGTCCTGTTTACCTCCCAGGGTTTCCAGGTTTTGTGTGACTTGGCGGATGGCTTCGCTGGTCTGGGTTCAAAGGTCACAGAGATGCTGCAGGATTCCTACCATGGAAAAGGCATCCTGACCTGGGGAGTCGCACCTGTTAGCCACCCGGATTCAGTGAGTCACCTCAGGGTGACTGTTTCCTGAGGTCTGGCTTCTACAAATGGGCTTCTGTCCTCATGGCTTTCTTTCTACCCAACTAGACCCCCATGAAGGACCTCTACCACCAGCTGAACTGCACGTTAGGGACGGTCCACTTGGCCAGTAACAGCTCATTCTTCTGCCCGCTGACTCTGCGTGGTGGACTAGACAGACGACCTTCCTCTCCTGTGACGTTCCCACACCTAACTCATGATGTGAGATTCTACTTCTGGATTTATTACTGTAGTAATATTACTGTTAATCTTTTAAAGACGTTTTTAAACGTCAGATACAATGACCTGGATTTTAATGTTTCTTTTTTCCATTCAATTTTAATGCTAAATCACTAGAAACTTTTTCTGAGACGTTCAGTTTGAAGGTGATTTCAAACTCAGACTAACGCGACCGTCTCCCCCCTCCCCGTCCAGCCCTCCCTTTGGTATCACTCCAGCTCCATCTTGGCATTGGCTTTCGATGCCCTCACTTCGCCTTACAGGCTGAGGAGCCACAGCATTCCCATGTGGCAGATGGCAGACATGCTGGCTGTGTCTGGGCGGAAGGTGATTCCAAACTGCTGTTTTGTTTACTCCGTTGTGTCTCTGAGCTGATCAGCTACTTCACCAGCGTGTTTAAAATTCCAGGTAGTGGCTGCTTATGGTGCCGTACCGTTTCCCATGATGCATGGCAGCTCACTCCCTGATGTTCTGAGTGCCCAGATGGATGCGCTGCCGTGGAAACCTCTGTCGGCTTGTCCTGAAGCCGACAACGGTCTGTGCTACGGCCAGTTGGTGACGCTGAAAGGCTTTGAGGGTCAGAGACTAACCAGGTCAGAACGTACGGGTAGATTAACGTACTGCTCAAGTTTTTCAGGCAACAGACACATAGACGTGTTTGGCAATTTATTGGCTCTAAAGAAATTAAAGCTGATGAACAGATTCGATGACACAAACCCAGAATTTCTGTTGACAAGTGCAGCATCAACACATTGTTAAAATATTTGGCAGCACGCTCCATTAAAGTTGTGAAATGCTTGTATACTAACACAGAAGTTATTCTCGGAATATTTTTTTAACTTGAAGACAACTTAGATGTAATTTATAAGACATTTATAGTGTGAATTTATCCAGTAGGATAAAAAAAAACATTATTTGTGTGTCTGCAGTGTGTCTTAACATGTTACCCCCCAGTGTCTCCTCCTTTTCTATAACAGTTTCCTACACATCTATTGTATTTCTTTGTATATGGATAGTATGTACTATTTATGTACTATATTAATGGTAGGCCCCCCTAATCGGTTTGATACACACCGTTCATCTTTCGACCTACTTTTTAATCTTAGCACCTGACTGTGTTCGCTCCAAAATGACGATCGACACTTGTTGAAGAATAAGTAATGAACATGTCATCAGGACAGCTTCTGCTATGAAAACGTGACTGCATAGAAAACTGGCAAGAATGAACCAATATCCACCTGGACTTCTGATTTATAATAGTGTTTTATGAAGTCACCTACTTGTTCTTCTTTACACTAGAGATATCATGTGGTGGTATTTTGACTACAGTATTTTCCACACTATAAGGCGCACCTTCAATGAATACCCCTTTTGAAACTTTATATATATAAGGTTTACTGGATTATAAGGCTCACTCTTGATTTTTGAGAAAATTAAAGGCTTGTAGGTGTGCCTTATAGTGTGGAAAATACCGTGTTTCTAAATTCTTGCAGTGGCTCATAGGAACACGTAACAATCTTTGATGTAATTCTGACATAATTTTGGTTTCATCAGCTCTCTGGCTGCAGGGACTAAACCCCCCACCCCACTGCACAGCCTCCACAGTGGGGAAGACATGTTGGCTGCCTACATCAGATCCTTCTATCCGACAGCACCTATGTGAGTCACACTGTGTTAAACCAACAGCTACTAACCAGGATGGTAAGGGTTAACCTGTGCCCTTCTGTCAGTGCTGTGCAGCTGCTGGCGACCCCCAGTCAGCTGACGCCGCCGTTCCCTCAGATGTTCAGTCGGTCCGTCGGTTCTCAGGGGTTCCTGCAGAACCTGCCTCCCCCTCCCACCTGTGAGCAGCACTCGTTTCATTTCACGCTTTCAGTTTCTCCTCCTTGTGTTTGATGTTCTTACAATGTGTCTCTGCAGCCCCACCCTCGGTGGTCTCCTCCGTGCCCGTCCTGACCTCCCTCCAGTCGGGGCCCGCTCTCGACCCCTGGCTGTCAGAACTGTATCGTGGCGCAAGTGCTGTTGATATCCGCCGCGTGGCCCCCAGTTTTCTCTCCCAGGGGCCCGAAATGGCAGATTACCAGGAGGCCCTTGAGCAGCTACGCCTACTGGCCCGGTGTTACCGTGACAACAGTGGTGGAGTGATGTGTTCTTCTTCAGAGGAGGATGATGATGATTGACAGTGGCGGTTGGAGGTGTTGACCTGAGACTTGGTTTGTTCACTGCGATGAAGATGCCTGTGGGGGGCTGGGACTCAACACCGGGGGAGGGGGGCCCGAAGGAAGCAGAACATTAAATAACAGGAAGTTAGACCTCTACATGAGACGCACGTTGGGCTGAAGGTGGTGGTTCTGGAACCGTGAGACTGAACATGGCAGAATAGTTTGTCTTCACATAAAGAGATGCGGGTGTCTCCAGTCCAGAGGATCCCCGGATTAGAATAACAGCTCACATGTTGGTGCACTTTAACCTCATTTTCACTATTGCACTGAAACTGCTCATCCTATCACCAGGGGCCAAAGTGACCTGAGGTTTGAACAAAGCAGGGTCAACATATCCAAGGTGTTTGTCCAGCTTCAACTTGTCAACCCAGGGTTTCCCCTTGTAGCGTGGATGTTCACACAAATCACAAACGCAGGAGTCTGTCGGCAGCAGAGCGACATTGAAGAGCAAAACGGAACTGAATGATGACGTTACTTATTTTTATACCTGTGTGTGAATGAATCTCTTTCCTGTCAGAGCACAGCAGGAACAGTACTGTGTATTTCATTAAATGACTTGCTTCAATTACCCTAGTGGAAATGAGCTTCATTCTATCGGTGGTGTCAAAACACGTGGCTAATAAACGCCACTCGGTGATATTTTCACATCAGTACAAGATCTGATCTACAGTTTTTTCTGCACTGAGACACACTGGAATATAAAGTTCATCTGAGAACTCATCAATGAATGGTTTACTTTAACTTTTTTCATTTATAAGGGACATTGGATTATAAGAAATTGAGAAAAGGGCTTTTAGGTGCACCTGTAGTGCAGAAAATACTGCATTTCAGTTTCTGCTGCAGCACTCGTACCTGCTGTAACAGATTAGATGTACAGCATTAGTTACTATAACGATGTGCTCTTAAGTGAACCACCAGGTTTTAAGCCAATTGGTTCCTTCTGAGGAAATCACCTTGAAATTTACTATGTTTGTGTCTTGGGATAATGTGCACTTTCAATTCTGTCAAGGTTCTGAATTTAATGGATCACACAATGTTTATGATTCAAAAGACAAACATCTGAATTTAATAGTCGAGCTGTAATCTGATGGATTCACTGCTGTAATCCAAAAATACCGCATATTTCAAGAATAAAACCATTGATTCACAGATTTTATCTGTTACAAATAAAAACCACAAAGACAAATTCAGAACAGCCTCTTTTTTTTAATTTGAATTAAAACATTACAAGAATTCCACAAAGGTGAGATGTTACAACATTCCCACCGAGCATTCTGACAAAAACGGTATGCCTTTACGTATGATTAAAAAAAGTGTAAGACGCCATTAAACTTATAAAACTGACATTGCGCCTGATGTTTCATCAACACCTCCATCCACGACAGCTCTAAAGAAAAATATGTGGAGTAAAATTCAAATGAAGTGGAGAAGCATGTGCATAAAAGACATCGAGTTGACTGCCTGGTATTCTACAGCTATTTATCAAAAAATGGGGGGCAAGGTACAACTGGGGGGTTTGGGGAATGTAACTGGAAAACACGGGGAAACTGATAACAGCTCATTGACAAATAGTCCAATATCTGAACTAAGAGCGGGAACGGGAGCGAGAACGAGACTGGGAGCGGGATTTGGAACGAGACTCTGAACGGGAAGCCGACCGGGAGCGGGAGCGGGCTTTAGCGGGCGAGGGGGAACGGGACTTGGACTTGGATTTAGACCTGGCTCTAGATTTTGTTTCTGCAGGCGAGCGTGAACGGGAGCGGGAAGCCCTCTCCGGCTCGCCTCCTTCATCATCACTCTTGGGGGGCTCGTGGCCCTTTGAGCCAGATTTCCTTGAGTGATCTTTAATGCCTGACCTGGAACGAGACCTGGAGCGAGAGCGGGATCTGGACCGGGAATCATCCTTCTTGAGCTTCTTTCCTTCTTTTTTACTCTTTTTGCTCTTGGGGCTGCGACTCCTGCTGTGGTCCTTGTTCTTCTGAGCGCCGTTGCTGCGCTCCTCTTCCTCTTTTTTGCTCTTGCTCTTGTTCTTCTTGCTACGGGAGCGGCTGCGGGAACGGGATGCCGCCCTGCATACAAAGTCAGAAGAATTTGGTGTTGGAAAGAAAAAAAAAAAGGAACTATTTCCACACATTTCTAAGTTTATTTTACCAGTAAAAAAGAGAAGGCCAAATGATAATTTGGCTAACTTCCCAGAGATGACATCACCAGCTCTTACAGTTTACACGTCTCACCTGGAGTGGGAGCGGCTACGGCTGCTGCTCTCGCTTCGGCTGCGGCTCTTGCGAGATCTGCGACTCCTGGAGCGAGACCTGAGATGACAAACATCAAAAATGGCCGTTATTCTATAGGGTTATTAGTTTCTCCTGCTTATAACCCTTGGGAACTGTTTGGGCTCAAAAGGGACATTTTTGTTGCTTTTATGCGTTTTTCTCTCATTAAATCAGTTAAGGCTAAATAAATGAAACCTTGCCATTAATTTTCTTATTAATCTTTCCTAATTCCTTAATGTCTGTCATTGGAAGTGTATAGAATAGCAGATTTTCACTGTACACACAATACCTAAAATGGTCAAAAATGGTCCAATTGATTCCCATTATAACCACATATTTTTCATATACTATAAGCATATGTATATACTGTATTGGCCCGAATATAAGACGACCCTGATTATAAGACGAACCCTCTTTTTCAAGAGGGTTTGAAAAAAGACTTTTGAACACCAAATTTAATTTTTATACAGAAAATAATTACAGTACATCTGAAAAAAATAATTATAACAATATATTCGACAGAAAAAGCATGTTATTTTGCCTCATTCAAATCATGCAAAAACAGTCTATCACATCTTAATATCTGAACATTTAAATATGTAAACTAAAGTGCAATCACATTTGTAAATGAATGGCTTCTGGTTTTTGAAATAAACCAATCTACTGATAAAACAACAAGATTGCAATAACTGCATTAACTATCAAAGTGAAGTCTAACTAAATGTAGTCTTGAAACAAATCTGAATAAGGAAAAACATTGCAATAAAATAATGAAAACTGGTTTAAACTTGGGAGTAGCTGAGATCTGTCATGTCAGAACGTTACTCCCGATTGTCGCTACGTTTCTCCATTTTCTGTTATCTCTTCTCTTCTTTTCTTTCTTACTGCTATTTTTTATTTTTCTTCGTCGTAACGGGTTCACTTTGGCCTGGGGAGTTAAGTTCAGCATTCGCTTTAATGATATATGGCGCCATCTAGCGTTGTGAATGGGTATAATGTCTAGACCCCAAATGTAAAGACGACCCACACTTTTTCAGTCTTATTTCAATGCAAAAACACAGTCTTATATTCGCACCAATACGGTATATTATCTATATATATTACTATATACAATAATGCTAGCATGTTATAATGAAACATGATCCTCATTGTCTGCAGCAAGACACTGCCCCCACAACCCAGACACAGACCCACTGTCTTTTACACACCAGAAAAAAAATGTTTTTTCATTCATCCAATAGTTGTAATATCTTTATCACAAGTATTAAACTGTGCACTAACTTTTGGAAATATTCAATATTTTGTGATTTTCCCATTGGAAGAAAAACAGGGTTCTGATGGCAAATTCCGTATAAACATATACTGTATAATAATAATAATAAACTTTACATCTATGGATAGGTCTCTTTACATCTATGGATAGGTCTGAAGTAATGGAAAAGATCTCATGCATTAAAATTAAAAAAAATATTTCTGTATTACCTTTTTTTTTTTTTAAAAGACTTATGAGACAGCCTTTTTGTGACCCGATTAGGTAATGTGTGTAGCCATTTTAAAAGATCCCTGAGGGTTAAATCTAAATGAAGATATTATTCAAGTGGTGCAATTAACAATCTTTCCAATGAAAGCACATGAGATGTGCTGCTAGGTTACCGCAACGTGTCTTACCTGGAACGGCTGCGACTGCGGGAATAAGAGCGTCTGCGTTTGGCTCCAGGGCGGTCCTCAATGAGCCGGATCTTCCTCCCATTCACTTCAGTACCGTCCAGCTTGTCCAGAGCCCTCTTCATGTCAGAGTAGAGCCGAAACTCAATCACCCCCTCGTTCTTCCGGCCCTTATGGGTGTCTGCATAAGTCACTTCTCCTGCCTGCCTCATGTAATCCTGAGGAGAAATTAAAATAAATTGACATGCTTCTTTGATTTCGAGTTCACACCACTAGCGTTAGCATCTCGGGCTGTCGGCTATGAGTCGTGGGTCTTGCCTATTAACTCATTCAGTGCCAACCATTTTCAGAGCAGCGATCAACCATTTTCAGAGCAGCGATCCGCACACGGCCTGCTGTTTTAGAGCATTTTCACCAATATTTGAAGACCCACTGAATACCGAGTTATATGACTATGCAAACACTGAAAACACCAAAGAAAGAGGAAAAACGGTTTGTTTTTACATTTTTGCCTTCTTTAGTTACTGGCAGTAGAACATAGGCTGGTTTCACCAAAAAGAATAAAGAACATTGGCTTTTTATGAAAACCATACAGTAATTAATATCTGTCGACGTCAGTGAACGGTTGGATTCCAGTTAATGTCTAGAGACATTAGTGGTACTGAATATGTTCAAAGAAGTTTATTCTTGCCTCCGTCTCCAAACTGTTTGTACACGAGGGACAAGTTGGAGTTTATAAGAACAGGTCTTTTCCCTGGCCTACTTGGAAACATTTTGTTCTGATGTAGCTCTATACAAATAAAACTGAATTCTTTTTCCATAAACATGGTTAAATCAACTTACTCATTTTCCTCAACCAAAAAGGATAAAGAACACTGATGACAAGAAAAAAAAAAATCCAGGATTGGCTCAAAAAACAAGTTTGGAATTCACATAAAATGCAGTTCAAAACTGAAATTTTAAGTAATAATGGTAGCATAAAGAAAAAGATTAAATTAAAGATTATCCACTTTATTCATCCACACAATTTGGAAATTATCGTATTATTATCTCTCCAGTTTTGCACATGCAATATATATATACACATACATATATACATATATATACATACATGCATACATACATACATATGTTAGTCAGAGCACACACTAACATTCCAAACAGGCCTCTGAACAAATACAACACACTAGGGGCCTGTATGTATGCAATCGGTACAGGACAGGTGGAGGGACGGGTCTCGAGCCATACCAAAAAAGTCATACCTTCAAGTCCTGCCAGCTGCAGCGGCTGGAAAGGTTCTCAACAATGAGCCGATAATCTGTCCTTATTGGCGGACCATATCTGTCTCTTCCCCAACGACCATATCCACCTTTTAACGTAACAAGGAAAAAACAGGAAAAATGAGGGTCGAAAAGCAACAGAGATGGTATAATTCTCCTAAACTCAAAGCTAAACACTACTAAATATGTTGAAATTCATTTGGGAAAGGGAAACAAAGAAGGTGAAAAGAAAAGATTCAAAAAGACTAACAGAAGGGAAAAAACATTAAGCCTTAAAAAATAATACTGACTTTATACAAGTTGAAATCTCTAAAATCCTAAACCTATACAGGACTAGTGTAGCTGATTTATTTTGGTTATGAAAAACTCAAGTAGGCCTATTTTCTACATAAAAAAGAAAAGAAAATTTAAGAAACTTATTGAGGAAGTACTTACGGTGAACTAAACCAAGTTTCTAAGCTATCCTATCTAAAACAGTTCACTGTTATAAAACATATCTTTTTTCAGGCACCTATAAGAGCTGAACCCACATCTGTTCCTAACCCCATGGCATCCTCACCACCCGGCCTGGGCCTAATGGGAAAAGCGGTCTTCATTCACAATGGCTCCCTTTTTTGGTCTGCCCAGAGGCCCAGAATGGTCAAACCACACTCTTGGAAAGGGGGGACACCATGGCCAGCAATAGGGGCAGGCAGTCAGCAAAGGACTCTTTCAATTAAAACATTGAGGTTCTTTGTTAAATCTTTACCTTTAAATTGACAGTCATCTTATATAAAATAAAAAATGGAATAAGACATCAAGATATTTGACATTCAAAGTTATTTAACAGTATTTAAATGAAGACATTAATTTCCCTTCCATCAGTAAGCCATTTCCCCATCACACATACAAATACTACTACATTTTTTAAGTCATCATATGGAAATCAAGATATTTATCCAAGTCATTGGTGGCTCTGGTGCACCCAAATTTGTATCACGTCCTGTGTTCTGATGCTGAAAGACTCAAGCGCCGCAATTAGCTTTGCTCTCATACCATCAGGCAATGTGTCTGTAGTTTATTTATCCAGGTCACGGCTATACAAAGCTGTTTAAATCAATCCACTGGACTTTAACAAAGTTTCTTGAAGATGTTTCACCTCTCATCCAAGAGGCTTCTTCAGTTTTGGTGGTGGTTGGTCTAATCCGGACTCATTAAACCTGTGAGGTGTGGTCACCTGTGCTCAGTGTTATTCATATTCCAATGACCAGTCAAGACCTGTATGGCTCCTCAACAATGGTTGATGGGGGTGCCAGGGGGTGTCATTAGACGGTCATTGAAATGGGAGTTTCACCACCTTCCTGTATAATGGCGTTTCTAAAGGACCTGATTGTAAATTGGTGAAAGATGACGATGCAGACAGCCCCCCTATCAAAGATGGCTCATGCTACAGACTTTCATTAGCATGAAAAGGCCCAGTGAGACCCGCATTTCACGACTTCCCTTTGATACTCCCTGGCACTCCCATTAGCCATCGTTTAGGAGCCAGACATGTCTTGACTTTGGCACTTGGTATAGCATTGACCACACCTCAGGGTTAAGAAGCTGAGACAAGACTAACCACCAATAGAACTGAAGATGCCTCTTGAATCAGAGTTGAAACATTTTCAAGGAACTGTCTCAAAGTCCAGTGGATTGATTTAAAACAGCTTTGGACCATGTATTTGCATGACAAAAGGAAACTGGAGTCCCAAGTGCCCTAACCAGCCACACCCTTTTGTTAATCAAATCATCAGAAACCTGGAGGGCTCACGGTGATAAGGAAAAGGCCAAAACAAGATGACATTAAGAGGAGAGGGTGTGTGAAACTCAGGGGGATAAATATAAGTGAGTTTCATGTTAAGATGAGTGACTTCACAAACAGAGAATAGGCCAGGATGACAAAGTAGCACTATAGCTGGGCTTCATGTCCTCAAATCACCAACTCTCAGTAACCACCCAAATTTTTAGACCTTCATTTGATTCTGATACACTTATAAATTGGCTGAAAAATACAAACATGCCAATATTTGTATTTCAACTCAATTGAACAAAAGTCAATAAATTAAAAAAAGGTCAATAATTCAGTACTCCAGCTCCACAGGAAAAGTGTTTGCATAACTAACAAAATCAATATCTTCTCTACATCATGAAAATCTCCACACCCAACCTGTCATCCACAGACAAGTGCCAGCTAAGAGTGTCAGCAAATTAATTTCTATTGCGGAGACTAGGATATAATTGAATGCACTTCAGCCACCAAGGACAAGCTTTAAATTTTGCCCCTTGGAAATTTAAAGTTAAGGTTTCCTGATAAGAATGAAAACCCTCATCAATGACAATATTAATGTGAAATAACTACAATACTCTAACAGAACTTACTTCTTCCCCCATAACCACCATCACGACGGGGTCCCTTGGTGTGCTCCACAATGACCCTTTCTCCACACAGCTCCTTGCCGTTCAGGTCATAAACAGCATCGTCTGCATCACGGGCATCATCAAATTCAACAAATCCATAACTTAAAAGAAAAGAAAGGAACAAAACATACATTAACATTTTACTCAAACACACCAGAGGACGCCATCTACAACAGGCCAATTATCAAAACCACAGATTAAAAAAAGTGTATCCCAATCGTTATATTCTTAATGGCAGTGTTCTTGTCCCGTTGTATTTCAAATAAAATGGAATAATCTCATTGGTTTCATAGTGATCTGAAAGAGTAGCAAAGAACATTCTTTTTGCTTGCAGGTAGTCCTAAAGATACAAACATCCAACTAACATTCCTAAATGTGATGGAATACTGTAAAATACTGTACTACAGTATTTTATTTAATTAGATATATACTTTAATAATCCCGGAGGAAATTGTACTATGCGTTATGTTGTTTTTATGTCCTGCAATTGTTTCTGGTCTTAGGGGCTATTACTTTAGTATCTAAAGTAGTACGTAATGTCATAATAACCTCAAATGGAGATGACAGATTGAAATCTCATAAATGACGATTTATGAACAAATGTTTTTGTAAGATTGAGGAATACGTGTAATAATTCATGAAAATAATCAACCAACACTAAATAGAGTAGTGTACTGGCATTTCTCGCCGATACAAATACATAGGAATACGTAAAGAGACATAGGAACCACCACGTTCGGTATTATGTAATAACTAAGATAGCTCTATAAATAGACAAACACAATGGCCGTCGATACATGCTACCGGAGTTGTAAGGCCGTTCTGCAACACAAGACTGTCCTCATTCATTCATTAGAAGGACGTTCTCAAGCTAATAATACATCATGCTCAGAGTGCGCCTGTTTGGCTAGCGGCTAACTTGAATACACACAGCCTTTTGTGACATTGCCACGTCTAAGGTTGACTTACTAGGAAACGAAGGTTGGAATAGCGAAGAAAACAAATCTCACAAATAGCTAATTTGAAATGATATCTGACTTACATCGAGAAAGCTGACACTGTATCATCGAAAAAAACTAACAACCACGCATTTACCTCACAATATCGAAGACTTATGGATAACCATGCATTCTAGCTAGCTAAATTAGCTTTAGCAGGCCGCCGCCGCTGCAACGCACAGGCCCCAAAACGGCACGCAATGTTCGCGGTGCGGCCTTGTGTGTACGCTTACACCAGCCTCAACAATAAACGTCGACAAACAGCCGATACGTTACCCATTTTTTAGGTCGACTTCGAGTATCTTCCCGTAGCCTTTGAAAAACCTCTCCACATCCTTTTCTCTGGCTCTGTAGCTCAACCTTCCAATATACACCCTCGACATCTTGTTAGCTTCGACGTGCTAAAGCCTACAAGACTGGACGAACACACAACGGAGAGCGCGAGGCCGCAAAGATACATAAAGGCGCTTCGTCGATACAATAGGTCGCGTTTGAAGAGGGCGTGGCCTCTGCGTGTCCTCTAACGCCTGAATTTAGACTGGCAGGAAGCTCCAATTTTTTTTTTCCTATACCAAAGTTGAAGATGATAATACATTTTCCTACAACATAAAAATGTATGTTCAAATCTGTTTTTTGTAGAGCATTGGTTTTGAGGTTATTTCTTTTCAAAAATGTTAAAATTACTAATTTCATTTTCGAAATCTAAGTAAATGGGGGGGAGGTGGCGAGGTCAGCACGGGGTTGAATGGAATTTAATTTAATTTTAATTTAATTTTATACTGTTTTTATATATATATATATATATATATACAATATATATTTTTATACTGTTTATATTTTAATACTGTAAAAATTTTTAAATTTTATACTGTTTATATTTTAATTTTATACTGTTTATATTTTATTTATAGTTTAGTATATAAGTCCTGTTAGTGCTGCATGTGTCTGTCTGTTAGTGTAATGTATGTCTTGTGGTATGTCCTGTGATGTCAGTGTTTCTTTTTCTCCTGGTGTTTATCCAGTATTATTTGTTATGTAATGCCTGAGCAGTGGATATATACAATTTCCTCAGGGATTAATAAAGTATCTATCTATCTATCTATCTATCTATCTATCTATCTATCTATCTATCTATCTATCTATCTATCTATCTATCTATCTATCTATCTATCTATCTATCTATCTATCTATCTATCTAAATGTTAGTAAAAATCTTCAGTTTTCGGATTATTATTTGGCAAATTTAACGACAAGAAAATATAGCAAATTAATAGGGTTGTAAACAATTTTAGTTAATAGTTAATAACACATTCTCTTACATAGTTACGGTTATATGAATCATGACAGAAATGTGTCGAACACAAAAAAAATACATGTACATACATAATTTTAAATGTTTTTTGAATAGATATCACTGGAGATCTGTTTTCAATAACAGCAAATTTACCTAACGACACAAAGTCCATTAAAATGACTTTGGAGGCCTTGTTGACAAACACCTAACATATTTTAGAGTTTACAGTTGATTGCAAGCATCGAAACAAATAATATCAGTGAGTATGATGTTGTTGCTGTGCTCATTTAAACCTGAGTTAACGATTAAATGATAACCAGTACTGCTGATAACGCTGATAACTCTAAGTGATCACCAGAGGTGTGTTTCAAATGTCACACCTCTCCGTCCCGGACTTTTGACCAGTGGCGACACGTCTGTGTCGCGGTGGGCGGGGCTTACAAACACTAAGTGGTTATTGTCGGAAAGAGGTGTCCGGCTCACGTGCTGCTGTTATTTCTCGTCAGAGTAACTTTTTCCACCAACATGCCCGCAGAGTTGGGATTCTGCCTTCTGTTCAAAGGTGAACGTGTGGCAGCCTTTTGTCTTCAATGGGCTGACAAATATGAAGTCCCTTTAGGGGGGAAATAACGGTGCGCCACGTTAGCCGAATGTTAGCTACCCAGCAACAGGTCGGGTGATCGGGTCAAGTCAACCGGGTGGAGCTGATATGGAGCGCTCGACATTCTCGAAGTATTCCTGGATCGATTTTGTCTTCTCTGTGATCGGAGTCTGCACGTTTCTGGTCGACTGGGGCTCGGACGTATGGGTGGCGACGGAGTTCTACACCCGGGGGGACTTCTTCTGGTTCGGGGTGCTGGTCGGCCTCATGGTCCTGTCGTCGGTCGTGGTTCAGCTGTTCAGCTGGTTCTGGCTCAAATACGACCGAGAGCTGCCGGGGTTCAGGGAGCTGACCGGAGGAGGGACCGTGCTGTTCGGGGACAGAGTGAAGCTCTCCTGCCTCTTACATGTGCTGCAGCTGGGCTTCCTCTGCAGGTAAAGTCTGATCAGATTAGATTAGATTAGTAATCTAATCTAATAATACTAATCCAATGACAGTACGATTGAATAGTTAAATCTTTCTGTTTATGTATGTATCTATCAATCTGTTTATCTATGTGTGTGTATACATATTTATATATATAATATATAAGAGAGAGACAGCATTATATACATCTGCTTATTTATGCAAAAAAAGATACAATAACAACTTTTTCAATCATCCTGTAGTTATATTATAAAGGAGATGTTGTTTTGTTATACTGGAACTGAACGTTAAGTTAATTCTGTACCCCAAACTGGATATTCCTTGAGTTGCTCAGATAGTATTTGACAGGAGCTGTGACCGTGAAGCTAAAGCCAGGCGTGGCAACTAGTAAATCCAGTGTCTCAGAAAAGAAGTGAATGCACGAAATGTGCAAATAATGGTTTAATGAGGTATGAAAAGATTTCAATATGTATGAGTCAGTGCGTCATGGCTGAATGCCTCTTAGAAGAATGTTGGGCTCTATGAGTTTGGTATGTGATAGATGTTGTGAATCTTCTCCATAGGCTCATCTCTGCCATACGCCAAGGCTTTAGGGTTTGGTGGTGGAAGCAAGAAGGATCGGAGTATGCTGTTTACCTGACACACGACCTCAGCATGCTACGGCTGATTGAGACCTTCTATGAGAGCGCTCCACAGCTTACCCTGATGATCTATGTCATGCTGTGCACAAACAAGGCCAGAACTGTTCAGTGTGAGTTCTCTCTAATTTGATTTATTACTTACCTATAATAAAAACACTTTCATCTGAGGATAGTATTTTATATTTTTGTCTTTAATTCTGTCTATCATGCACTCACAAACAATTAGATTTTTTCTTACACCAATGGTGCGTAAATGACCAAAAAGGAAGCACACAACACATTTCTATATATCGTTAGCACAGAATGAAGCAGGGGTAGGAGTGTTCATGATCCTCACAGAGTTATGGTATGATGCTGTTCAGAAGTCTGAATGTCCTGGTATTGACGCCTCCATACCCCCTCCCTGGTGAGAAGAACATAAACAGTGGTTGAATCCATGATGTTTCTGGAGAACAGTGCTGGTTGTAGATGTAAAGCAGGAACAGGTGGAGGCACAGATGATCCAAATGAGTCACACTTCCTGGGTTTTGGTGTGTTTTGACACATCACCACTACGTTGCGTTTACATCCTGTTGCTTGCTAAACTGACAACTTGACCTTTGTGTTTGCAGTTGTGAGCATCGCTGCCTCAACCACCTCCATAGCTTGGATGGTGGTGGATTATCACCGCTCTCTGCGCTCCTTCCTCCCAGACAAAGCCCAGCAGGGGTGGGGTTCCTCTTTAATGTACTTCCTGTGGAACCTTCTGCTAATTGCCCCACGTGTGGCAGTCCTCGCCCTCTTTGCCTCTGTCCTGCCTAGGTACATTGCTGTCCACTTCTTTGTACTGTGGCTGGTCTTTGTATATTGGGCTTGGCGACAGAGGACAGATTTCATGGACAGCGTCAGTGGGGAGTGGCTCTACAGGGCCACTGTGGGACTTATTTGGTATTTCAGCTGGTTTAACGTCGCCGAGGGTCGGACCAGAGGACGGAGCATCATCTACCATTCCTTCATCATTGCTGATGGAGGCATCCTGCTGGTTACCTGGTGGTGCTACAGAGACCCTGTTCAGTCTGAGTCGTATGCCCTGGCTCTGCTCACCACTCTGCCTCTAACCTACCTCCTTGGAGTTCTCCTCAAAGCCGTCTACTACTGCTGCTTCCACCCAAAGCTCTGGAGGCCCCCAGTAAGGGACCCAGAACTGCCCAACGATCTGCCTGATGCCGAAGTGTCTTATAGAGACTTCTCCATTCAGGACAGTTCCCTGTCCTCCCAGTTTGTCAACAAGAGAATGGCCTGCCATGCAACTTATTTCTACCGTGGACTCATTAAAAACACTGATGGCTCAAACAGTGCATAGCTGATACATACTGTATGTGCTGTATGAATTAGTGTGTGAGACAGACAACTATGTCCTCCTGTTACCCTCAGTGTTACCAATAAAACATCACAGTCTCTCTTATGACCTTTCTAAACACAGGCTCAAAGCAGTTCATGAAACTAAGAGTGGGCAAATCTGTTTATCCCAACTGATAGGATGTATTTTTAATCTTTTCTCAACTGTATTCGAAACTTTGGTACTTGGTTCAGCTATTTTCTAGACTATCAAAGACTTCTCTTTGACACATTTTCTATAAAGCAGATTATATTTTGTCTTTCCATAAGTGGACTACAACTTTTTTCATACATGCCATATGAACCTATTGATTGGATGTTTGAGTTTTGTAATAAACTTGTATTATCCAAAGAGACAACTGCAGGAATTTAGATGATAGCCTTATTTTTTTTCTGTAAAAATGTCAATGATGAATGAAAAAACAAGAAGTATATTATTGATGAAATACTGAATAGTACTGATAGTATGTTAATATTGTTATTGGACGAAATAAGGGCTTTGTAAGTGTAACGTGTCCTGACATGTTTTCAACATTGACATGTCTGTCAAGGTAAATTAATTCAACAAAGATTGGATTTGTCAGGTTTTTACACATCTAAATGTGTGTGTTGTTTTTAACATGTTATATCTGCTGCTACTGAAACCCATGGAAGGCCTTTGAATGTACATTTAAATGTAAGCTCTCTTTAGTTTTTGCTCCATTACATTATTGAAACAGTTGTGTAGATCCATTTGACAAGGGAATAGCTTTAATTGACGGTATAAAATAAATTACAAAGTTCTTACATGTCAGCAAAGACTCATCCATTAGTGACAGAAGTTGCTGCTGTAGCCCAGAGGTTATATTTGAACAAAAGCCAGACTTGTTTTACTCAGTCATCAGGTGTTGGTTTATTTAAATGTCATGTGTTAGACATCTGTATTTATTCCATTGTCAGTACAGACTGATCCAAACACACTTTGCTGGTATTGTTTTGAATGAAACAGTTAAAACAAGTTGCCATGTTATTGTGTATGTTGTTTTCAGCCTGTTTGGTTTCTTTATTTGTTTTTGGAAATGCTCATACAAACTGCTGTTGATCTGTTTATTTATTACGTACAAATACACTACTGAAACCACGAGTCAAGGTCAGCGCTGCTTGTCCACCGTTTGTAATGTCGTGTAATTTTATTTGTGGTTTTGTGTTGCGTTGGCATTTGTTGGATCGTACCTGATTTACTTGATGATCATAGAAGTCAGCTCCCTTTTTCTAAATAATGTACATGTAAACATGAATACTGCTGAATATAAATGTTAAATGAATGCTTTAACATTAATATCCAGCAGTAAAAGTATGTAAACGTATAATGATGGTCACAGTCCTCTAGTATAGATTTAAAATGTACTACAGTAACTGTAAAGGAGGGTCAGTTTGTAGGTGTCTGACCCTCAGAGAAGTCAGACTGCTTCTCCTTTTGTTCTCAATTCTGTGTGGAAGGATGAGAGTGAATGCAGCTAACTGCATTCAATCTCAAGATGTATTAAAAAAAAAACAATTCTGTTTCATTATACACATGCTGCTCCAAATGAGAACCCAGAGGTCATATTGACTCAACTGCTTGTGAAAATCCATGGAAATACACGTAGTTACACATAAACACAAACCATGTACAAGTAGTGCTGTCATATTATTTTGTACAGTAGTGATTAAAAGAGCTAAATTGATCATGGAACACAATCCAACATTGAAGTGGTAGACGAGTGAAAGTGTTATGTACAGTATATACTTCTTGCTGCACCTTATGTGACCTTCTATGAGACCCAATATTCAGTGGTAAAAAACAAATTTCTCAAATTTCAGCTTAACAAACAGGTGTATTGGTCTGCTGGGATGCCTTAGCTTAGCATCATAGGTCTGTATGAGGGGGATTTTGGAGCTTCCAATGTCTAGTCTTGTGAAGGAGGACAATTATTCCAAGACAAGGCCGGAGCTGATGGAACAAGGTGGACTAACTCTGGCACCAGAGGTGATTTCTCTAAAACTGCAAGCAAAGTTCAGCTTCCTCTAAAATGTCAAAAATGAAATAGTCAAATATGTACTGTTGTGTTCATCTCAACAACAAGTTTGTTCAGAATCAGCTACGTATAACAAATCAACAGATTCTATCTTGTTAACTTCACACATTCCCTCAATGAATTTGCCCGTAGGAGCTGATCGTCCACTTCAGTGGAACTCCATGGAAAAGTTTTTTCATTGCCTTGAAACTTGACGGTCATTGGACAAATACCATGATTTTGTCCCACTGCTGGAATCTCCGAGGGTGAATGGACCAGTGGATCGATCTCGGCTAGCCAGGACACTGGGTTTCCTTATGATGGTTGGACGATCAATGGAAAGGATAAATGCCTTTTATAATTGCCAGTTTTTTTGAGACATGCACCGTCACTTGGGCATTGGGAGCTCAGTCCCACTGAATAGTTAGCAAGTGAAGTAGAAAGACATACGGCAACAAAGTGCTTGGTATTCATTTGGCCTTATTGATGTGACTTTCTCGCTCTGTCGAGCAAACTGTATTCATGCGTGATGACAGGAGTGAATCATCCAACAAAGGGAACTACAGGGAGTTCCCAGAAACATTATCTAAATATGAGTCTGTCTTGGTCACACAATTCCAGTCATTAGTTACGTTTTCTGGTATCATTCTATCCAGAATGACTTGATCTCTTCTTCACACAGAAAGGACTCAAACTCGTAACCCAACAGCGACACCCAACGCACAACTGTGCCGCCTCCTTATAACCCAAAAACAAAGTAACTATGACTATAACACAGACATTAAACAAAATCTATTGCCTCAATTTTCATACCTCACAAATGTGCTCCTATCTACCCACTCCACCATTCTGCCCATGTAATGTTATATATAATGTGGAAAGGTTATGTCTCAACACCGTTCACAAGATTTGTTATTGTTGGGTTGAAATATTTTCCCTAACACATTGGTACTAAACACAGATGATGCAGTTCATGATGCAGTAATCCATTTGTAAACCATTGTGACTGGTGACACCAATATTATAAATACCATTTAATTAGTTTAATTAGTACTTTATCAATTAAAGGAAACATTTCTGAAAGTGTTTCCGTAAACTGAAGGGACAATACTTCAACTGAATATATAGTAACAGGGTAATTTATGTCTTGCCACTGTGCAAGACAATACAAAGAAAACCAGCGCAGATATTAATAAAACCAAGTGCAAAATGTAATTGCATGCATCTGACTGTATACATCAGGTTTTTCAAGAAAAAATATCAAAATTATAATGTAGAAGTCTCAAAATCCTACAAAGCCAAGTGCATCATGTTATACTTGTCATACTACACTTGGCTTTTAGAAATAAAAAACAGTCAATATCAGATTAATGCAGAAGCATCTTGGATAAGAGGCCATAATGCTTCAGGTATCCAAGGTTACATGAAATTTTAGGTGTTATAAATAATATATGCAATGTCCAAACTCTTCTTTGATCCAGGAAGCAAGTCACGGTACTGTAATCCGGATTCTGAAACTGGATTAAGATGCTTCACAAACAGGATCCTGTTGCACTGACAATCACTGCCACCTGGCCCAAATCATTTTTACTTTGCCTATGAGTGAGAGAGTGGCATAAATAAAGTAAATCTCAAGCAAAATAATTAAGAAGCACAAAAATAAATTAACCGATATCATAAGAACAAGCAAACGATTATACTATCAAAAAAGTTGCATGAAAATAAAAACAATATACAGTATGACTTGTCATTCCGGACTGGCTGTTTTCCAAGCAAAATGAAAATTGCTGAAGTAATTCCACTCTTCAAAAATTAAAACAAACATGCATTTAATAATTACAGACCAATCTCACTTTTGCCTCAATTTTCAAAAATTTTAGAGAAACTTTTCAACTCTCGACTTGAAAAGTTTCTTGAGAAATATCACATAATTAATGAAGGTCAGTATGGTTTTCGAACCAAAAGAACTACATCAATGGCAATATCGGAAGCTATTGAAGAAATAACTAATGCACTGGAGCAGAAAAAGTATGCAGTTGGTCTCTTCATTGATCTGAAAAAAGCATTTGATACTATTAACCACGTAATATTACTAAATAAAATGGAAAGATATGGATTTAGGGGGTTGGCTGGGGAGTGGTTAAAAAGTTATTTAACAGGGCGGGTACAGTTTGTAAAAATGGGTCCACATTCATCAGATGTACTTGGCATTGCTTGTGGTGTCCCCCAGGGGTCAGTGTTGGGGCCCAAACTGTGTAATCTGTACATAAATTATATATTTAACACAACCAAAGTCCTGAAACTCATACTATTTGCAGATGACACAAATATATTTTACAGTAGTGATTATTATTTTGAGCTTGAAAACACAGTAAACAAGAAACTAAACACAATAAAAGAATGGATGGATTCAAATAAATTATTTTTGAATATAAATAAAACCAAGGTAATGATGTTTGGAAATCGCAACATAATGTCTGAACAGAAAATAAGTATTGATGGCACTCAAATTGAATTTGTATGTGAAAATAATTTTTTAGGAGTTATAATTGATAGTAAATTGTCATGGAAACCCCATGTCAGACACATAAAAACAAAAATCTCCAAAACCCTCTCAATTATAAATAAAGCAAAACTACACCTTGATGGAAATGCACTCCGTACTTTATACTGCACCTTGGTCCTCCCATACTTTACATATTGTGTTGAAGTTTGGGTAAATACCAGAACACAATTAATCCTCTGATCATACTACAGAAAAGAGCAGTGCAGATCATTCACAAGGTTGGTTTTCTTGAACATACTCATAACCTGTTTACGCAGTCAAAGTTGCTAAAATTTCATGATCTTGTACAATATCATACATCAATAGTTTTATATAAAGCATTCAACAAATTATTACCACCTAACCTCCAACGATTCTTTATAACTCCAGTCAGGGCTCATCACTTGAGAGGTTTTGGATATTTTTCATTGCGGAGAGCTCAAACCACGCTTAAACGTTTTTGTGTGTCTGTGTGCAGAGTGAAACTATGGAACAATCTGGACTCACAACACAACAAATGCCAAAGTACTGATCAATTCCAACTGTTGTATAAACATCGTCTCAGGTCAAAATATAGAGATGAGGGTCTCTAACTCAAACTGCTGTTCTGTTTGTTAACATGGGCTCAGTGTTTCTTGATCATCGTTGGTATTTGTTAATTACTATTGTTGGTATATTGTACATTACCATTGTTGGTATATTGTACATTACCATTGTTGGTATATTGTACATTACCATTGTTGGTATATTGTGCCTTCCTTACATTGTTGTGTCGAATTGCAATTGCAATGTGATAATTTCATTGTTGCCCATGGCGACGCCATCACGATGCAATTATTGTGTGGCTGTCCTTGAATGAAGTAGCAGTGACGCTCAGTGTGTTGATCTCTGAATCAGGAACTGGGGTAGGATTACATAAGTTTTCTTCTTCCCACTCCCTTTCAGGCAGAATTGTATTGTTGAGTAATGATCTTTGCTCATTATTTGCTTATTTAATTATTTTGTTTGTTTATTGTTTTGTTTTTCCTTGCCTGAAATAAATGAAAAAATGAAGAAAAAAAAATGAATGAAATGAATCCTAAGATTTTTGCAGGCATATTGTTTATTGAAGACAAACAGATGCCCCCCTATTAACAGGACCATACCCACACTGACCAGGGCAGGAGGAAGCAGTGTCCCCGTCTCTCCACTAGGGGGCGGGCTCTCTCAGCCTGCATGCGGGCTCCGTTCCGTTTCGCTCTGGGCTGCATTCGGCGTTGTGTTTCGTGAAGCTTCAGGACAGGAATAACAGACACCTGCGACAAAACTGTATCGTCTTAAACGAAGACATTACGTTACTAATTCATCAGAGTCTGTCTACTCCGCTGGAATACTGACCGGTAAGAGTGTGATCTGTAGCGTTATAGACGCTCGTTAACACGTCATAGACTGTTAATACATAAAATGTTAGCTAACGGGGGATGCTTCATATATCAAATTACAATAAATAAGAATGGACACAGATAAAGGAATGGGAAGTCCACGGGTAGTTATTTTAGGAGTCGTGTTTCTGTTGAAAGTCGTTGTGAATGGAGGAAATCTGTTGTTTTTCTTGCTAATTTTTCTGCGCAGCGATGTTAAATTAGATTGTAGCTGTTCCGTCCATGCGGGCCCCTCCCTCCGCTGTGACTGCGTCATAGCATGGCCCCTGAAGGAGAGGGGTATTTATTATTTGGTCAAAGTTTAAACGCTAGATTTCCTGAATAACACTGTTATTTTTAAGTGATTGTCATGTAAATGATTTAATCTTTTATGTTATTCAGCTGCTGTTTGAGTCTGAGGGAGGATCAGAGATGTTCTACACCTGTGGGCCCAACGAGGCCATGGTCGTGTCAGGTAGCAGGATGGCCTTTTACAGCTTTACATTCTCAATATATTCATACATTACATACATATTACGGCTGTAATTCAAACTCTACAAATATACAAACAGATGATTCTGATGTTCCAGATAAGAATAAGTTTTTTTTTTTTTACTCATGGTGCCCAAATTAAACTGTATGATTTCATCAGATCTGACTTGAGACTGTTTGGATCTCCTCCAGGGGTCTGTCGATCTCCTCCGATGATGATCGCTGGAGGCCGAGTGTTTGTAATCCCATGCATTCAGCAGATACAGAGGTTTGCCAAACAACAACAGCAATAACAACAACAAAAAAAAGTTATTTTCTGCGCATAACACTTGGTTATATATTTTGTCTTTCATTGTTTGGATTATGTTTTTGTGTTGGTCTGAGCTACAACAAACGACCTGAATGATAACATGAACAAGAACAAAGATGGGTTTTAAAACAAGCCCGTTAACATACTGCAACATGATTATCACTGTAAATCCTTGACTGTAGTTCCGGAATGACCAAGAGAAACATTCAAATAGAAACCAGCCTCCATCTCCTTACCAAATAAAAAAGATCATTGACACCTGTAATATGTCTTGTAATATAACTAGTGCTTCACATAATCCATTGATTACCTGATAGGAACAGGTTAATTTCAATCTCTATCAATATAAATATATTTAGTCTAGAAGGTTGGATGCCTTCAGATCTCCCAGTGTAAATTTTCCTCCATTCATTCCAGTCCATCACATTGCACCATGGTTGCACCTTGCATTGATTCTCTATATTTAAACTGCTGCATGTCAGTACAAGCAGAAACCAGTGATTTCTATCTTTCATGTCTTAACCTGTCTTTCTCCAGGATTTCCCTGAACACTCTAACCCTGAATGTGAAGAGTGATAAAGTCTACACTCGCCATGGGGTTCCCATCTCTGTAACTGGCATTGCCCAGGTCAGAGTGCACGTTTTCTTCACCACAGAGAATGTTTTGTTGAAATGGCAGCTGAACTAAACACTGTAATATGGATAAAGCTGGACGGATGTGTATTGATTTATCATGACTCCACATTAGAGTGTGGCATTTATCAAACGAGGCTGAGACACCATTGATAAATGATTATAGGATAGATAAAAAGAGTCTTTTATCCTTGAATGAAGCAGCCTGTGGTAAAATAACAAATCTTAAATATTAGTGTTGAGTACAAACCAGTCCAAATTTGCAGTCTTGATGGATTTGTATCAGCATATGATTTGTGTTTACATGTAAAGCCAGCTGTTGTTTTGCTGTGCTCTGTGCTAGTTATTGTGATGATTGTAATGATTCTACTGATTATGCAAGTGTTTCACTGTAGATTTAATAATTCACCACTTTTCCTGCAGATGAAGATCCAGGGCCAGAATAAACAAATGCTGGCCGCAGCCTGCCAAATGTTCATGGGGAAGTCAGAGCCTGAGATTGCTCAGATTGCCTTGGAGACGCTGGAGGGGCACCAGCGTGCCATCATTGCTCACCTGACTGTGGAAGTAAGGATTTGATGTTTTAGTCTTTTAAGAATATACTGTATTTAAGGTGTCAGGGAAGAAGGAAATCAAGCATGGGATGGCATGCAGCAAAAGGAAGCCTGCTGCAAGGTCTCCATCCATGGGCTGATCCTGGGGCGTGGATCGCACCATGATGGTTGTCTAGTTCAGTGCTTGTTTTGACTTATAAAGTTCATGTTAAAGGTTTCTTGATTGTTGTAAATGATAATTGATGCTACTACCAGGGTAGAACTTGTCAAACATTTTCCTGTTTTTTTGATGTAACACTCCAGCCTCCACACCAGTTATTGTCTTCCTCTTACAGGAGATCTACAAGGACCGAAAGAAGTTCTCCGAGCAGGTTTTTAAGGTGGCTTCATCTGACCTGGTCAACATGGGAATCAGTGTGGTCAGCTACACGCTGAAAGACGTCCACGACGACCAGGTAACCACATACCTTAAGATTAATGTCCTTAAGATTAATCATTTTACAAACGGCAAAATTCAATGTAATACAGCATACTGTCCAAAAATATTGGGATGGTGTGTAAAATTGAAAAGGAATCTGACGGTATGCATTCAGTAGGAAATATTTAATTGAAAAAGAACAAAGGCAACATGTCAGATCTTCTTTTTGAAAATTGTGCTCCCGATTTGAGTTTGGTACCAGCAGCAAATAAAAAGAAAAGGTTTAGACATTGGCCAAAAAAATACAGAACGGTTTTGAGATGCTTCAGAAAAAAACCCACGTGGAACATTTCTGAATGAATCAGATTAACAGATTGATAACTGAGTACAAAAGGAGCATCTCAGTCTGGCTGGGTGTTTCTGAAGTAAAGATGGGGAGGGATTCACAATTCTGTGAAACACATCGGGCCAATAGTGCAGAAATTATTGTAGTGTGAAATTATTGGGACAGTGTTGTTTGGCCATGATCTTCAGGTGGTATCCAGTTTAAAGCAGTAACAGAAGACATGACAAAATAAAGCTTCGGGAAAGAAACTGAAATATTGAACAGGTCATGTGGTTCATAATCAAACATTGTGACATCAAATTATTTTGTCCGACTTGTTAGGAAATACTTGTATGTATGATTTTATGTGTAATCTAAGATTGAATTCAGATGACTGTCTTAGTATTTAAAACAAACCGCACAAAGTAGAATCACACAGTCAGTCCTACGGTTTACTTTAGTGCTTCCTGTGATACATTTTTCCATTGACGGCGTAAAGAGAACAGTGTCATAAATGGACAAATCTATAATGAATTTCTACAAGTATCAATGAATCCACCATCAATGCAGAATGTTGCTCTAAATTTCCAAACTCATTCTGGTTCTTAGGACTATCTGCACTCTCTGGGGAAGGCTCGGACAGCCCAGGTACAGAAAGACGCTCGCATTGGAGAGGCCAAAAACAAGCGAGATGCTGTGATCAGGGTGAGATATTGACGTGTCATTTATTTTTTATTACAACGGTTTTGTTTCAAATATAAACACCTTCTTTACACATAGCACCAGGATCAATTAGAGAAGAAATTATTTTGAGAAGCACAAAGACTCATTTATTTTCAGAAGTTTATTTGTAGAGGAGAAAATTGTCATCATTTCTCTTTCGCTTTGTCTTTCTTGTTGAGTCACCAGTGATCCAGTGATATTAGATATACTGTATGTGTTGTGTTGTGTGTCTGTCCTGCTTGTACGTTTTTTCATGAGTTATTCCCACTGATTCCTTTATTCCTTCTTCCTTTGTCTTTCTGCAGGAGGCGCACGCAATGCAGGAGAAAGTGTCTGCTCAGTACAAGAATGAGATCGACATGGCCAAGGCCCAGAGGGACTACGAGCTGAAGAAGGCCGCCTACGACATCGAGGTCAACACGAAGAAGGCTGAGTCGGAGATGGCCTACCAGCTGCAGGTACGCAGGAGAGAACGCAATCTGGGCGATGCTGCTAAAGGACTGATTTTTAGGTTTTTCAAAGGAAAAGTAGGAGCCAGCATTTGTGCTTCAGTAGCACAGCGTTGGCTAGCACCTGGCTAGGTCCATATGGACTCTGGTAATAACAGAAAGCAGAGTGGAGGGATCAGTAAGATGATAAATTTACATGCATACCAGTTTTCTTTGATTGGTACAGGTAGAATATAGTGATGACTCAAGAAACCTTTGTGTGTGTTTCAGAAGAATCTAATGATGAAGCCTTGTTTGTGTGTAAACACTGTATCTTGATTTGTCAGGTAGCGAAGACGAAGCAGCGCATTGAGGAGGAGAAGATGCAGGTCCAGGTGGTGGAGCGCACGCAGCAGATTATGCTCCAGGAGCAGGAGATCACCCGCCGCGAGAAGGAGCTGGAGGCCAAGGTGAAGAAACCTGCAGAAGCTGAGAGGTTCCGGCTGGAGAAGCTGGCTGAGGCTCAGCGGTGAGCTACATATTTTATCTCAGTTTACGACTTTCAGCACAAACTGACTGATATAGAGCAATCATGTGATCAAAAGTTAGTAAAATAGGGTGGTTTTTATGTTTAAACTCTAATGCAGTGGAAATCCATGTCCGACATGAGTCCTGTTTCATGTTAGGATGGGGTTGCGTTGCTCTTTGGTTCACTGTCTCTGCATTTCTCTCCCCATCCAGTCTGAAGCTGATCATGGAGGCAGAGGCTGAAGCAGAATCCATCAGGGTGAGTCACAGATCATCCTGGAGAACCCCCATCTATCTGTCTGATGTTTTAGCACATTTAATCTGTTGTTCCAGAATGGGTTTTCCTCAGTGACACATACTAAAATGTTTTTTTTTTCCAGATTTATTGATATTGCTTGCAGAAATACTAATAAAATGTGATTTTTTTTTTAGCTGTGATTGTCTGTGTTGTACATCAGTCAATCTTCATAGGGTGTAGAGAGAGCAGTCAGTCCCTGGAACCGTTCATCAACTGTCTCTTGTTTGCGACCGAGTTCCCACCAAACCCCACTGACACACTGACATTTTCTTTGACATTTGAGACTTTCTAAGACAGGAATATGATGAACTAAACTTTTGTCTAATCTTCAGGTGAAAGGTGAGGCTGAGGCATTTGCAGTGGAGGCCAAAGGTCGCGCCGAAGCAGAGCAAATGACGAAGAAGGCGGAGGCCTTCCAACAGTACAAGGAAGGAGCCATGGTGGACATGCTGCTGGAGAAACTTCCTTTGGTGAGTGATGACGTTCTGTACCATCACTAACAACTATGTACTATGGCTTTTACTTCTAGTAATTCATTTGGTGTAGCTGTTGTGCCTTAAACAAATCAGAATTCACATTTTACCCACTGCTGGTAACTTAACAAAGGACAAATTGAAAACCCTTGGTGAAGTACGTTCACAAAGAAAGACTAAATATAATAAAAAATTAAAACCGTAGGCTCTTGATTATGATATATTTTGAATCACACAAGATGTATTTATAAAAATCAGCCTATTAATGTAATGTTTGAGGTAATTATTTGTCCTTATGTTGAGTTACACAAAGAAATTATGTTTCATGATACACTCATAGAACTTATGCACAAGTAATTAAATATTGAGCAGAGTATGATAACCAGTTGAGTAATAAGTAGATGGACATTTTAATTTTTAATTTTTTTAAATTTTATATACTGGTTTGATCCCCGAAGGGAAATTAAGAAAGCACACTCTAGCTACTGATTACAAACGCATGCATACATATTTGTGAGTACAGGCCCCTGTATCACACACACACACAAAGGGGCCTGTAGGCATGCAGGGGAGGTAGAGTGGCAGGCAGCTCCTTCTTGGTGCGCCTCAAATGAGCAATTTGTAAAGGGGACGGCACCTTGCTCAAGGGTGCCTCGGCAGTGCTCCGGAGATGAGCTGACACCTCCCACTGTTAGCTCACCTCTTGGTATTTTTGGGGGGGCGGGAGTGGGAATCGAACCGCCGATCTCAAATCATAGGACGACCCGCTCTACCGCCCGCTTTACCACTGAGCCACTGCCGCCCATTGACATGAAAATATCCAGAAGATTATTCTTATATTTTCATCTGCATGATTGTGAACAGCAGCAAGTAGATGGTGACAGGAGCATCTATTGTTAGAAGTTTGACATTGGAAAATCATCAATCAGAATTTCTTTATGTGAAATAATGTTTACATTTCCTGATCTAATTGAAACCCAACAACCCCCGGGTCCTGCTGGACGCCCGTGTTTCAACAACACCTATCCATCATCCATTAGATAGCGGAAGAGATCAGCAAGCCCCTGTGTGATGCCAACAAGGTGACCATGGTATCCAGTGGAGGCGGTGAGGTGGGGGCGGCCAAGCTGTCAGGAGAGGTGCTGGATATCATGAGTCGCCTCCCCGAGATGGTGGAGAAGCTGACCGGAGTCTCTATCTCCCAGGTAACACGTTCCTGTGTGCACACTGAGCGTTACTGAGCATTTTTCTTACTTGCTTTCTTCTGTCTGATAGTTTTCATATGAAATATAGAATGAAAGCTACAAGAATCAATATTTTAACAGATCTTTTTTCAATAGTTTGTGTGGAACTAACATCTTCATTTTATGACTTTCACATGGATGAAATAAGAGAAGAAATTTGTCTACTTTAATATCCGTCAATCCCAGGGCAAATTGATAATCCCACTGGATTATAGTTCAGGTCGTTGGTTTAAACCCAGGTGATGAACTGAACCTGATGGACGTAAAATCCTACAGATGTTCAGACATAAAGTGTGTGATTCTGAACTGTCGTTCCCTCAGGTGTCCTGTACAGACTAAAGGGAACCGGCCAGTCTGCTGACCAATCAGATCCATCCTCTGACTGTCCTACAGCGGCCTGTGCTCTCTGCGTGGGTCTGCTAACAGTTACAGCCTCTGTCCTCGTCGCACTGCATCTAATGTGTCTCTGTGTTGTTAAGATAACATGCTTTTATTTTCTTGTTTATTTGTGTTTTTGTTTCCATCTATCCAGGGTGGTGTACTACGAAGGTAGAGTATTGTGTTTACACGGTGGTACATTGAGCCTCAAGTCAGTCTCATCACAAAAAGGCTTCTTGTTTAACCTAGCAGAATCACCATGGTAACCTACATGTCTACGTTCACATCCAATCTTGGTGCGTAAGTCACTGAAATTTAAACGATCGGATTTGTGTCGACTGAATTGAGCTTCTTGAACCCGTAGATGTAAATGCAGACTGAGTCCAGATGAGTTTACATTCAGTGTCTCACGTTAAATTCAGCCTTCCGATTTCAAGACATACTTTTCCATTTGATATTCTCTTTAAGCAATATAGATTCCCATCTGAAGGAGTGCATGACATTCTTTATGCAAACGCTCTGAGCTATATGTGCAGCACCACCAGCTCCACACATCTCGTTGTCAGTGCATTGCTGTTTGCACAAAATGAACATTATATTGAAAAGGCATTAGTTTCGTCGTATTTATTGTGCAGTTAATTCGATTAATTTTGCTTCTAGCTGAATCTTAAATAGTTTTAAGTCCACAATATCAGGTTGAAAGGTCAAGATCTCTGGGTCATTCTATGATGAAGCGTCTCATGAATGCACCACGTGATACTTTTATGAGAATAATACTGAATCTGAAATTCAGGGTTAAGGAAGAAGGTAATCAATCCTCAGAATTTCTGTCTGTGGTGAACTTCGTAGTATACCTCCACCGCTGTGGTCACTGTTAGCCTTTGTTTTTATTTATTTTGAGGTTTATATGTTTATATGTCCACTGGTACTGTTACTCTCAGCATGAACACAACCGTACTTTCATATGTAACGGCCTCACGACTTGATTTTCATTAGTTTGTCCACATTTTTAAGTGAATTGAAAAACCATCAAAAGGTAACAGGAGCCTCTGAACATCCCATAATACCTTATACTTCACACGTCTCATGTCCTTGACTCTTCAGCACTGTCAGACTAAAGAGACTGCCTATTCATGTGCTTTTGTCGTCATCTGTCCCCACTGTGTACCAACCTCATCGTGTTCTTCATGACTGCCTGTCTGCTGCCTTGCTGCCAAACCTTAAGTGTATCTTAACAGGAAAGTTTAATACAATCATTCAAACCTTCATTTACTAACACTATTAATATATGTAGTTTAATTCTATACCAGAACTACAGCCTCTTGTAGCCAACACTCATTTCTCGTGCAATTCTGACATAATTTATACGCAGTATAGTGAATTGAAGGGATGTAAAAAGAATCATTTTGTTGTCTTGCAATTTTTTGAATCTGTCTTGATGGCTGCAAACTAATAATAACTAGGTAACTGAAACTGAGCTAAAAGTAAATGTGAATGCCGTTACTATGTTTTATATATTTTTTTACCCCCATCATTATTTATTTATTTTGTTTGTGGCCTGCATCTGTGATATCTGTAGATGACTTCTCTTTTTGTCCTAATCAATCAAGGATCACGTGTTCACACTGAAACCTGTTCCCCTCACATAAAACTATTAGCAAATGTGTTCATTAACCCTAACCCCCATCAGGTAGCTGTCCCTGACCTCAGGTTCCGTACTGAGCATTACATGTTCCTCATGTGATATGTAATATTACTGTATCTGTTAGGATTCTGTCCCATCCTAAGGACACTAAAACACATCCAGACCAATCAGGGTCCATTGAGACCTGACCACCATGCCACTCAGTTCACATGTTTACATTGCTTTAAATATGTTTAAATACATGTAGGTAAAGTTGTGTTATTATAGCTACTTGTGTAACTAAAATAAATGTAATTTAAATAATGGCTTTTAGTATTCTATCATGCTGCGCAGTCATTATGAGAAAGTGTATCCAAATACTGAAATACTACACATTTTAGTTTTCAGTGAGAACCTGATTTGATGGGTATTTAGGAGACTCTCACTGGTTGAATAAGCAATCATCAATAGACCGCAGCTTCAACTTCAAGGAGAGGATATTTTATGGTTAAGACCAGACTGAGGAATGCTGAGACTTTGTATAGGAAGACTAAATTATATTGGAGTCAGTACGTCTGACTCCAATAATATAACGATAATCCTGAAAATCCTCAAACAACTGCCTTATTCCAAAACTTTGTCGCCCTGTCGCCCTCTACCTCACCAATCATCATGTCTGGCTCGGTATAAAACATGTTTCACGTGGACACGGTACCTTACATGAAAAACAACTTAAACTTGAGGAATCCTACAGGCACTAGATTAAACCATGAATTGTAATTTATTTGTTCTGTGATACTCAAACTGGTCTGTTTGTGAATGTTTAGTCTACACTGCTCGTTGATGTACAGTCGAATATATATTGAAATTAATTTCTGAAGATTATGCATTTGAAAATCAATACTACTGACATGCATGCATTGGCACACCACACTTGAACTATTATTTAAGCTTACCTACTGTATGTTTTCGTTTAAGTTGTTTTATGTTACTTCACTGTGGAATTACCAAAGTAAGAGGATGACTAAAGAGATGGAAATATGATTGTTTTTGACTCATGGAGTGTTTTAGGTGTGATGATGCGCTGAAGTGGAATTTCAAATCTAGATTTTTACCGTATATATTTGATACAGTAGCACTGCTTGCCTCACACATCATCAACTAACAACTGTAGTAACTTTTACTGACAACCAGCTGGTATCCCATGTTCCCTTGTTCCAGAATTGTGGTTTTTTTTTAATGTTATTTCTAGTGAAATTACTGTATTGGAAGATTCCATTGTGTTGTTATTTTTGATTATTGTTAATGTTTGTGCAATTTCGGTCATTTATTCTTTACAAAAATGTTGTTCTGGATTCCTGTACACGGTAAACTTGCCAATAAACTGCAGAATGAAAAACTCATATCATTGACAGTTTCTAAAAAGAGATGCTATGTGGGGCTTACTTTGCTTGTGTATTATTTAGTTAAATTTTCATTTGTGTGTTTTTGATTGTTTATTTTTTCTTTCATTTTTAAATTGTCAATGGATGAAATGTTATTGCTTTAAAATAGTTTTTACATAATGTTCTATCAAGAACAGTTCCAGTATGCATGATGACATGTTAGGTCTTCCATTTATTGATCTATCAAATATGTTAATTTTAGATATCAGATTAAGATAGGATTTAATTTATTGTCCCGAGAGGGAAATTTGTCTTTGTAAATCTCTGTTCAAATTTAGACACAATAAAAACCACCATTTGAAAAACCTCATAAAAAACGTTATATCATGTGTGAATACATACCAGAATATGTGTAACTTGTACAGGAATGTACGTCTAATAATTGCATGGTGTGCATAATACATAGTGTGCATAAAAAAATTTAAATTTAAAAATAAAGGTACATGCAGATGGTGCATACAGTGCTTTGGGCTAAACTCAGCAGGAATCAGGACTGAGCTGGTTGTTGCTTCCAGTCTCCCCTTCGGTCTGCAGGCTGACATCGGGCTGGAGGAGCTGTTGTGTTTCGGTACTGATTATACTCACGTACACGTATTTGATTTGAATGTTGACACAGAAAATACTTCAGCAGAGACGCCTCTATGATCTCTATTGACATTAATTAGTGTTATGCTAAAGAACAGTCAATATCTCCGATTTAATACAGAAACTTACAATTTATACTGAGGAAGACGCTCTCAGCCTAGCTCACAGATTAGACACATGAATGCGCTGAACCAGACGCTAATTCTGTCAAGTTAGATAAAATAATCCACAATTAACCGGATTTTGTCTTAAAAATTAAGACACAAATTAAGTTTTCCACTGACGGCCATTAAAACAGCTTGTAGTTTAATAAAAGTTATTGGGTTGCATATAATAGTAATAGTTTAAATCTATGACAATTTTAAGTTATTCAATAAATATATTGTTAGGCATTGGGACTTTTCTTTCTACAACGGAATAGATACGACTGAACATGGGTTTTATTTTGAAATATGTAACCGGAAGCTGTGGGTAACCTGACTCTGTTGAGGAGAGCTGGAGGGAAAAAAAGGAAAAAAAGAACGAAGAAAAAAACGGCGTGTCTGAGTGGTTTGTGGGGTGGATTTGGACAAAGTTTCCCAACTGTCCCGACCCGAGGAAGCTCCGGGGGGGTTGACGGGGAATCGATTTTACCGGTAATTAACACAAGAGTTGTTAGTCGGTGGTAAATAGTCTGTTATTTTCAGTGTGTCGGAGAACACTGAGGTCCCAGGCGCCGGAAGTCTGCTTGAAGCTGCGTCTCCTACTGAGGCAGCGGCGTCGACGTTTTTTTTTTTCCTCTCTCCCGTTTTTTTTATTCGAGACTTTTTTTTTTTCTCTTTTTTTATTTTCACCCAGCGAGATGAGCAGGGAGTGAGGAATGGAGGCGTAGGGAGCACGGCTGTTTGTGTTTACTACGCGACAAGCTAGTTAAGCATATGATTATACAGGCCTGCTTGTAGCGAGAGCAAGCAGCGAACAAAAGGAGAAAATTAATGGAGGCAAGTTAGCTAGCGTTAGCTAGTTGTCCTCCTGTGCTAACGTTAGCCATGTTTGTTTATAACTCACATAGCTCATCAAACGCTTGACAGCTGGTCTTGTGCATTAAATCACATCTTAGCGGAGTGTTTTGCAAGCACCTTATGATTAGATCAGTTCCCGACAATTTAATTTCTGTAAGAGTTCCATTACTGCTAATAGCCCGCTAGCTTGCTAGCTAGCTAGCTGGCTAGCTTTTGCAGCAACTTGATTAGAAACTGTCTGCAGCCCTGATGATGACAACTGATGACAGACTTGGTCATTTGTTTTTCTAGGCCTTGCATTATAATTTATTTTGCAACTGCAGAAAGCAGAGAATGCTCATGAAAAGGAAAACATTTCCTAAATCTACACTTCCAATTTTCCCCCCCCCATGCATATGCATTACTTCACTTTGAACAGTGCTGCAGTTTATTAAAAGTTTCATGGGCCTATAGAACTTCTCAGTGATCATGTTATTTCAGGTGAACTAACATGTAATTCATTAAATACCTGCCTTTTATTTGTATGTAACAAAACTACCAAACATGACATTTATGGGTTTTAAGCTGTAAACAGTAAACCAAACATCAAAATCTCTTTTCCTGTTTTCTATAAAAGAAGCAGATTATATGAAAAATAAAGTGAAAATGCATGCCGAAATGGTAGAAACTGACACTTCCTTCTTTATGCTACAAAGAACGTGATGTATGTGTGTCAGAAGGAACTTGTCAGGAAACAGAAGGTTGGTATTTATTTTGGGAGAGTACACCTCTGTGTCACTTCTCCATGTAACTACACAGCATATTTTTTAAACAAATTTTTTATTAGCTTGTTGCCAATAAAGCAAATAGCCTAAAGAGCGTGTAAATAGCAACATGATCTGTTTAAAGGACCCATGGGGATGTGCATGGGCTGTGGAACAAAGCATTATCAAAAGCCTTGAGTGATGATTAGTTTTTCTCAACTCTTCTGGCCTCCTGTGGTTTTTAATGTTCATGGCTCCCATAATTGAACATCTTTGCCTGATTCCTTTCACATCCTCTTCTCTGTAAAAAAAAAAAAAAACCCCCAACAACACAAATCTAAAAAAAATTCCCAGGCAACTCTTTTGACAGCTGCCTTGCAATTCTGCAATGGATCCCTCTAAACATTTGCAGCAAAGTGGTATATCTGCGCATTTTTATTATAACCGAAGCTAAAACGTAGAAACATAGGCTAACTGGCTTGTGTTTTATACCGACCCTGAAACGTAAAATATTCAGTGTGTTAGCTGATTGAGGGGAGGATAGAAGGAAAGGAAGCAAACTAAGATGGTTTAAACACAGCCTTGCATGGTCTCGTTTCACATGAAAGTAAAAAAAAAAGAAAAGAAAAAAGAGCACAGTAAGAAGGTGGAAGAGGAGGGCGGGTATTTTATAAGTTTGTTGCTTTTTAATTACAGAAATAATGGACGATTCCCCTTTCAACTCATCATACTTTTGGTCTCCCGTCCCCACTGTACAAGGACAGGTAGAGACAAACTTATTGTTGGAATTATCTTTAAATACATATGGTATACTGGTATGTGCTATGTCAAACGATACCCAGATGGATCTTCACTCTGTTAATGGAAATACTTAAAACATAAAATCATACCATACAAATGGTTATGTTCACGTAGTCTTTGGCTTAACCTCACGATGACGTTGTTGACTTGGTGAGGGTTCAGTTGATGGTAATGATGATCATGATCACTCCTGTCCGTCTCATCTCTTCAACCTCTCTCTCTGTTCCTTTTTTTTCTTTGGCTTTTTGCATCTCATCACGCATTTGTTCTTTGTTTTCCTCGCCGTTTCCTTCGTCTTCACTGCTTATTTTAACTTTATTTGTCTCATCTTCTTCGTTGTCTTTCCTCTTCTATTTTTTTGTCTGTTTAATGTTTCATCCAATCTGCCCTACATTCTTTTTCTTACCTTTTTTTTTCATAATTTTATTCCTCAACTCTTCTCATATTCTACCTGTTTTCGTTTTTTAATGGTGTCCTTCCCTGTGCATTCACCAATCACATGCATCTTCCCTCTGAATGACTTCACCTTCCTCCTTTCTTTCCTTCTACCACCAACCTGCTCCTCCACTCATCCCTATCTAGATCGAGAATGTCATGTTTCTCAACAAGACAAAGGAGCAGCTAGGTCCAGAGAAGGCTAATGCGCCCACCTTCCCTCACTCCTCTGCGTCGTCCACCTCGTCCCCTCACTACCCCACCGCGGTGCTCGCCATCCCAGGCTCAGTGGACGCAGGGGCCGGGGTGCGTGTGGTCCCCAAACAGGAAGGAGGTGGGACCACCGCAGCAGCTGGTGGTGGGGGCAACAGTGGTGGCACATCTTTAAGTGTGGTTGGAGGACATCTACACCAGTCGCACACCTCCCAGAACATCACTGTTGTGCCTGTTCCCTCTACAGGTATCATGACTGCAGGTGAGTGGGCTAACGTGTCCTTTTACCTTCTGGAATCATCACATCCCAGACTTAATTTGTCATTTCTGGATTATCCTATTGTAATTGTCAATATCACTTTAGAATGTAGATATGAGGCAGAAACTACACAAATAATCAACTGTAGGAAATATATATCTTTTGTATCCAGGAAAATGGTTTGGTTTACAATTTCAGTGACATTTGCTAGATGTGTAGTTGCGTTATTGGCATGTAAATTTAGACCAGTGGGAATTTAGTGCTGAAGTAAATCTGTCAAAGTTAGTAGAGTGATCAAGGCAGTCGGAGACTGCAACATCCGGTAACGTCAGCACATTTTTGTGCCTCTGGCTTCCTGAAAATGTTGCTTTTTGTTTTGTGATTATATCTCATCAGGTTTCCGAGATGTGTACCTAAAAAGGTATAAAAATAGAAATTTGACCTTGATACTAGTTTTTCAAGGTCAAGCTTGCGATCTAATTTTCATCCCTTTGTCTCCCTGAATATAATGCTTTCTGTTTCATCTTTTTATCTGCAACGGTTGTGAAGATATGTGGTGGACAGACGGACGGACACACAAACACTGATAATTACAGTAAAAGTAGCTTCAAGTGTTGACGGGGGAAAAAATAAAATGTGCTGAGCCACCAAAACAAATTTTTATCTGGTTATAGACCGCCGATAAATAGCATTTAACTAGTTACCTCAATATACATTTGGCACTAAATAACCTCGCTTCCAAAAAAGGTTCTGTACATGGTTGATCAAGAATATTGATCCACATGATCTGTTATATGACACAAGAACTGAGCAGTAGGTGAAGGGAATTCAGGCTGCGTCTCTGACTTTGGTTGGGGAACAAATGGGCGACAGCCAGATGACAGTTGTTCTTTTCCTCTCAGCGGGATTAGTGATCACCACCCCTCAAGGCACACTGGTCCCCTCCGCCACCACGCAGTCCTTTGTAACTGGACCCCACACCGCCACTACCATGATAGTGTCCACATTGCAGCCCTCAAATGCAGGTAAAACACAGATGCAGTACATAGTAGCTTCAGTCGTTTTAACTTTTTGAATGCAAATCAGCACTGTTGTTGCACAGATGAATTTTTTGCTGGCCAATGAGCACCTTCTACCCTTATAGTTTACACTATTTTCTTATTTATATTCAAATATTGAGCTTTTTCTCATCACGTGGTTGACAATAATTTAATTATTTAACAAGCACATGTTATGGATTCCACATCACCAACACTTGTAATTTATTCTGACTGGCTGTGCAGTAGATATTTTGTATTTTAATGATAAGGACAGTGTTGTGTGACACTAGTAAACCCTAAAGTTACTCTCATGGAGATGCGATCGTAGCTGTGTGACCCTCAGCTTTGTCCTTCAGTGAAACACACCAGTGAGTGAGGATTCTGAGGATACATGTCGGTTTATTCACACACCTTTTGTGTTGTCACATCCATACAGATAGAAAAAAAATACACATATCTCTTTCATATACCCTACCCTCTTAGGATATGATGTTACTTCTTTCCAAGTCATCCCTACACAGCAGCCTGTGGGATGTAATCTTTCATTACATCACAGATTTCCATGTTTTCCAAACAACGTTTTCCCTCCATCTCCTCCATCATTCTGTTTTTATTTTTTTTACTTTTCTCTTATTTCCAGACAAGAAAGAGGACATTGCTGTTCCTCCTGCAGTTGTCATGCCGACACCATCAAAACGAGGCAGGAAGAGCAAACAAGTGATGGGCAGAGTGACTGGAGTGGGTGGGGTCCTTCCTTCAGGAAGCGATGCATTAATATTAGCGCACCTTGCCGCTGGCGGACAGGTGAGGGTGTGTTTTATTCCTTTTCTTCTGCTCGTAGTGTTTTGTTAGGGGACACATGGCTGTTCCTAATTTTTACTATACAGCATGTTTCATAATTCATATTCTGTGCTGTTGTGTTTCAGCACCACACTGCTGACCCCTATGACCTTTCAAATGATGAAGATGATCATACAAACAAAGATGGCCCAAAATCCTACAGGTAAAGGATTGATATTCAAAATCTTTGTTGTTTGTTTGTAAATATTGATTATTTAGAACAGGTCATCTGCTAATACAGATGTTTTAGAAGCTGCTTGTGAGCAAACCTATATATAACTAAATAAAAATTACTATAATCTACATCTTTTTTATTTGTCTTATTTTTCACTCGCCAAGGTGTCGGATGTGTGCAGTGACGTTCTTCAGCAAGTCAGACATGCAGATTCATGCCAAGTCCCACACTGAGGCCAAGCCCCACAAGTGCCCCCACTGCTCCAAGTCGTTTGCCAACTCCAGCTACCTGTCCCAGCACATCCGCATCCACAGTGGGGCAAAACCGTACACCTGCACCTACTGCCAGAAAACGTTCAGGCAGCTCAGTCACCTACAGCAGCACACACGGTACTGGGCTGGATGGTTTGCGTGTTGTGGTCCTATGAGTGTGTGTGTGTGTGTTTTCTATTGTTAAAGCATGTGTGTGGTGACTGGGTGGAGAGATCGACTTTCAGAGTAGTGTTGACAGTGTAAAGCTCTTTTTGCACAGTCTAGAAAGTGTGATTCTACCCAAAGAACCTGTAACCTTTTAGTCTCAGGAGCATTTTGTCAGTTGTCTTTTTCCCCCCGCTGATAAAAACCAACAAAAATGAGGAAAATGAGTCCACTAATGGATGAAAAGTGACACATGATCACTTTAACAAATTACTATTTGGCAGTGGTTTGTTTTTTGTTTGCGTCTCTTTGCTGGTTTGAAGATTTTTACAAAGGTAGCTGCATTAAACTGCTGCTAGAACTCGACCAATTTGAAATATTCAGCATCTCAAGTCCCCCGTCGTTCCTATTGGAAAATACTACCCCCTTCCAGGGGCGTGGGGGGTGTAGCTTGGATCTTAGTACCTGCTATAGAAACGTGGCTGTGACATCACCTTTAGGCTTGAAGCGCTTATAGGATTCATTCCTATCAGACCTAGTGTTTTGTACTGCATGCATGATGCCTTATCTTTATTGCATTTTCTGTGGATGCGTCTCCACTGTCACACAACTCCCTTCATCTTCCTTTCTTTGGTTTGAAACACATCCTGGAGGCCTTCACTGGAGCCACCTATTAACTCATTGACTGCCAGCACTTTGTAGCAATAGATCTCCTCCGGTGGACATCTATCTGTGTTTTTTCTTTCTGTTCTTGACCGATCACCAGACGTTTCGCTCAGAGCGACACCGTGTTCGCTTGAAGGTGAGCTCTGACATTGTTGCATCGTAAGCTGCCTCAACCTTTTCTGTCTTCCTCTTGATTTGCCATCTCCTGTTCCATAACTGGATCAGTCGTCGTGACGCTGAATTCCATAATTAGAAACTTGGAATTTCACTGAAAAGCTGTAGCCAGCCCTCCCTGTTTAAAAAATATAACTGACTTTTATCGACTTCTTTCGCAGCCGGTGAGTTAAAAAGCTTGCGGTGCATTTCATTAACATGTGAAGTAAATAAATCGGTGGGAATAGAATCGGTTAAGGTCACAGTGGAGAGATATTGTCACAGATTGTCTTCATTCCAGAATAGATTGGTCGGTAGTGAGGATGCTGTCAGCTTGAATGTCAGTCAAACTTAACTTTGACTTCTATGCATGATGATTGGCTGCTCCCCAGTCTGCTTGCATGTTTTCACACACCATCGTGATCATATTCGCACCCCAGATAAAGCTACTAATGTGATGTCTTGTAGTAATTACTGTAGATGTAACTATTGTGCAACCATTGAGCACGTGTCTTCCATTCACGCCATCACATCCTTTACGTTTAACCCTGTCTGACACCATCATGTTTTCATCGCCCTTATTGGAATGCACTGGTTTTACTTTAACAGGATGACACACACCCCACTGGCCTGCCATTTATCTTGAATGTACGTTTCAATTCGACCGTCGCGGCGCCACACATTCATAAGACATCCTCACACTCCTCTCAACGCAGGGCGCCATCAAATGGAGAGACTGCCAAGAGAGAGAGAGAGCGAGCGAGAGAGAGAGCGAGAGAGAGAGAGAGAGAGAAAAGCGTGGCTGTGCTTGCTGTATGTTTTTGTTCTGTGTTTTCACGACTCAGACGCAGCACAAAGAGCACACTGTCAAACCTAATGAGCTACGATCAGAGAGCCTTCGCAGCATGATTTGGTCTTCGGTTCATGGTGAAGTTTAGTCATTCTGTAGTTTAAAAAACCTCTCGCTGTTTCTCTTTCTGTTTCTCTCTCTCTCCACCTCCTCGACCCTCGACCCTGGTTTCCCCATGTCAGAAACCACACTGAGGCCAAGCCCCACAAGTGCCCCCACTGCTCCAAGTCGTTTGCCAACTCCAGCTACCTGTCCCAGCACATCCGCATCCACACGGGGGCCAAGCCCTACTCCTGCTCCTACTGCCAGAAAACATTCAGGCAGCTCAGTCACCTACAGCAGCACACACGGTACTGGGCTGGGCTCGCAGGGGTTGAATGGCCGCGTTTGTTTCTGTGTGGGCAGGAATGGGAGCAGGTGAACGATCTGATGTTGGTTTGAGTCGAGGTTTGTCGCTGTACCTTTTCTAAATAAGTCAAATCAGGACTGGGTTTTCTAACACGGGACATTTTCTTCACATCGGGGACATGCTACGCATTGCTCAGCACCTTTAGTGGTTTATTGGCACCACCATTGCCATTTCAAGTCATGTTCCAGAGCCTCCTGCCTCACAATACAACAGTCTTAATGCAGAATGACGTCTAAAATCTAAAATCTGATATGGAATACAGCCACAGCATCTGTTGTTGCTTAATTTAATAGATATAATAGTTGATAAAACAAGAAGACATCAGGTTGAAATACAAGCCTATGATCTTAATGCAATTAAAATGATGATGTTAAATGATGGAATGAAAGCGTTACACTTGAATGACACGCTGCAAATAAAAATAAGATATAGTAGGACCTAGCAATGTTGCACAACATTATTTTATTATGCAGATGCATGAAGACAAATGTTATTTGTAAGTGTGATGAACTAATGAACTGAAGCTGTGCCTGTTTGACGTTTCAGAATCCACACTGGTGACAGACCGTACAAATGTAACCATCCTGGCTGTGAAAAATCTTTCACTCAGCTGTCCAACCTGCAGGTAAATGACTTCACAGGTTCAATCCTCTCTGCTGGACTCATGACAGGCTCATCTACAGATTGTTTGTGTTTCTTTTTGATGAAAACAAATGTTTTTGTCACATGAAAACAACACCAAAAAAAATGTATTCTTAAAAGGAGTGACACCAGACATGCACTCTTATTTGGAAATAGGAGCAAACCTTAGTTTTCGAACGCTTTAGACATCGAACAAATCGGAATTCGACCAAAAAATTCGGAATTTTTTTGTCTTAGAAGTCGGAAAAAATTTGGAAGTTGAACGTGCTTGGCGGCAATGTAATGGAAAAAATGTATTTGGAATTCGAACAAATCGCTTTTGGAACAGCCTTCCGCAACGAACTGTGGTCGGAAACCGAGGTTTGCCTGTATTTCCAATCATTATTGACAACTTCTCCCTTTCCATCTCTGCATCTCTTCTGTCCGTCTGCAGTCTCATCGTCGCCAGCACAACAAAGACAAGCCATACAAGTGCCACAATTGTAACCGGGGTTACACAGATGCTGCCAGCCTGGAGGTGCACCTTTCCACCCACACCGTCAAGCACGCCAAGCTGTTCTCCTGCGGTCTCTGTAACCGCTCATACACCTCGGTAGGCTCTCATAACTCAAACACCAGGCTTGCATGTAGTACCAGTTTGCACCAGGTTGTTGTCATGTCTCTCCTGACATCATGTCCTCTACCCCCCCCCCCCCAACTCCAGGAGACGTATCTAATGAAACATATGAGGAAGCACAACCCCGACCCGCTAACAGTGGCAGCGACAGTAGCCGCTCAGACGGCTCAGGGCCTTACGCCAGGCGGAGGCGGACGAGGCCGGGGTCGCGGTCGGGGGAGAGGAGGAGGCGGCGCCAGAGCGGGCCAGCTCCAAAGCCAGACTAACCCTAACAACACCACCCAGAACCCCAACCCCGGACCCCCTGGCAGCTACCAGTCACACCAGCAGCCTACCGAAGCTGTGGTTCAATGCCCATTTGACCTGCACCAGTACAAGACAGTGTCAGCCAGCGAGATTCAGTACAAACCCGTCGCTGTGGGTGACCTGCCAGTGACCCACAAAGACCTTTGTCTCACCGTCTCTACGTCAGCGATACAGGTGGAGCACATGAACTCCTAGGCTGTCTCCACACTCTGTGTGAGGGGGTATTGAATTGTGTCTGCAGTGTCAGGAGGTCCACATCCACAGGTAACTGGGCTGTACTCAGTGTTGTAGACGCCGCCAGTAAGAAAGACGTGACTCATTCTGGCCAGGTCTCCCTTGAAAGAGGTTGTTAATCCTAACAGAATCTTTATCGTTAAGTTAAAAAAAAAACGCCAACAACAACGGGTGAAATGTTTCACCCGCCTGCTATCGAGGCGTTTAAACTGGGTCACTGATAATTGGATTAAAAGATGTGACAAGAAGCTAGTGGAATCAGTTCTGACTAGAGTTACATTATTTACCTGGATTCCAGTAAAATCTAATCCATCCAACGTCATTTTCTTCCGTACCCAAAGCTTTAATGCTGAGCACATTGAAGTACTTGTTAGGATGCAGGTATTTTACAATCTGCCTCTTGACGTGTGAGCCCACCTGTGTGAAGTTATTCTCAGTAGTAATGCTGACTTAGGACTCTGATACAAGCAGATTGTTTTTAAATCTGGATTTGCATTCTTCCAAAAAACCTAAGCTGAGATCATTTATACATTTTAAATCTTTACAGTAGGGACAGTGATCTGCTTTAGACCTACCGGTAATTTTCTCCAGACATTATCATTCACATCTAATCATCTGTGAGTGGACGGACCAGTCATCAGCTCTCTTGATTTGTTAAATACAATTAATACACTGATCCTAAACCAGCAGTCCTCCTCTGAGAAATCTTGTTCAAAGAGGCTCACTGACATCCTTTCTTTATTATTGCATTGTGTGCAATATCATAGGAGGATGGAGATGTAAAATATCTGTAGATTTACATTTCATATTACTTGTCCAGAGAGTGATGAGATTTTTTTGAACGCATCCAGATCACATTGCTCTGAACATTATCCGTTATTTAGTTGAAACCAAATCAAGAGAGAGAAACATGGAAAAGCATAAATCATCAACAAGATTCATAATTGCAAATGAAATGTGATAAACAAGACTTTACCATGATCGGAATGGCTTTCATAAGGACCCGACCAGGTTGCCGTGGACAACCGTTTTAATCAGAAAGACTGAATTAAAGCCTTAGAAAAGAAAAAAAAACACATAAAAGAAGAGTGGAGCAGAAGCGAAATAATGTGGTGCATTGTGGGAGTAAACTAAAACCTGGGACTGAATTTCAAGGTGTGCATTTCACAAGTCGTGATGTCCTAATCTACAACCACCCCCCTCAGACAGCGAAAGCATTGAGGAAACACTTTTTGGGGCCCAAAATGTTTAGCAAAAGAAAAAAGAGTTGATGAATGCACTAAATGTGAGAAACCTGCAGCAGAAAGAGATGGAAACACCAGGTGGGGTGTGAGGGGTCACGGAGAAAGCACTTGATGAAGCTTGTACTTCATGCCTATGTTTGTCATTGTGTACTTTTTTAATATATCATGTATGTATTTTTCTACCAACAGAGAAATGTGTGAACAAAGTTAAGAGAGAAAGCAACACGAGTCCATGAATGTGAAGGGAGCAGATGGAAAACTCCTGACAAAAGTGTTTCCCAACCAATGTTTTTAACCATTTAAATCCTTCCTGTCATTCATTTGATGATTAGTAATTGTCTTCTATGTATCAAATGAGTGACAACAGCCCTAAATTGTCATTGTCAGTGCAGTTGTTGGGGAAATTATCGGATAAAAATCATTGACAGGTACTGTTATCAATCTTTTTTTAAAGCTCTTTTCATACATATTATTACTACTTTCATTATAACTGTATTGCAAATGTTATCCACATTATTATCAATCTGAGGCATTATTGCAGTATGCTGTACATAAAATAGATAGAAAATACTTTTTCATTTGTAAAAGGGAAGTACGTCCTGTATAAAGCATATATGGAAACTAAAGGAACATAACAAGTACCAAATAACTGCCTGTATCCCAGGTCACCTGTAGCAAGGTTTGGACTGTATTCTCCGTGCTCAGCAGAGCCTGCAACTGAATAATAAAATCCTCGCCCAAAGAATTAGGAAATTGGCCAAAAAAACATTTCTTGAATGTGTGACTATGCAACATTTAACCACACCTAACATTGTGGCATTCATTCCAATCATATCGTGACCCGAAAAGGTTTAGCTCGGTTTAATTTTACGTTTAAATGTAGGAATCCTTCCTCTCTATTGGGACTACATTGCTGTGACATTGTGAAAAGGTGGCCCATTGTGTGAAACCAGTTTTTAACATTGACCACTATAGAACATTAGGTAAATGAACTGGGGATTATCTTGATGAATCATGAGTTCTGAAACTGTCTGTGACGCTGGTGACCTGGGACACGGCTTCCATGTTTTGTGCACAATCTGTCTCTACCCAGTCAAAATGTTCAAGCAGCCTTTGCAACTGGCTGATTGTCTTCATGTATACTCCTTGTATTTCATTGTGTCATTTTTATGAGAAATTACACATTCTCGATATTCTTGTTCATGTTATTACTGATGCTTCTGAAAATAATACAATTATTAATTACCCTTTATGCTACACCTTTGCATACTGTATGCACAGTTACACCTCTTGCTCATCTGAAAAGACTGTTTCTTCCCTGAAGGAGAATAAAGTAACAGTTAAACCGTTTATGGTGAGAAACTTGCACTGTTTTAAATCCAGACTGTAGGAGTGATAAGGTCTATCTGACTAAAAGTCTCAGGCCAATGCTGTGTCTACATTTTGTGTATTATTCATCAAAGCCGTTTTCAATTTTAGTTTTTTAACTATCGTTTTATGATTAGATTCTTACTATTCAGCTGTGAATTTGGAGACACAATAGAGAAAATTGTGTCTCCAAATTTACACTGTATATGTCTCCATATACATACATATATATAATATATAAATTATATATATAATGTATAAATTATATATATATAATATAAACTTTATATATATAATATAAACTTTATATATATATACATTATATATATATATATATATATATATATATATATATATATATATATATATACACACACGCACACGTGTGTGTTGAAAAAAAACAAAAAAAAGCAAAATGTTTCATAAAAACGAGTTGTGACGTACCCTCAATTTAACTTTAAATGCGTTTCGTTTATTTTTAATTTATTTAAATTATTATTTTCGTCGACAACGTGACGTAATGGATGCCAGTGCCTGCACGATGCCGTCTCCTTCGAGCGGGACACTCCGTGTAACGAAACAAGCCATCCATGTTGACATAGGCGGGGTTTGCGCTGAGCCAGCCAATCAGAACTGCTTGTCTGAAACGCCCTCCCAAACTTTCAAATTCAAAAATCCAAAGGCGGTGGAGGATTATACGGGTAGCATTAGTAGATCTGACTTAATGTAAAGGTAAGTTACTGACAAACTAAATGATATTTAGAGGGAGTAAAAGCATGTTTAAAATATAAAAAAAACTTTAACAAGTACTTCAACGCGGGTGCTGAAGCTCTTGTTCGTTCGTTATCAACAGTGAGCAGCTAGCTAACGTTGGTAACACGAACGTCTTGTTTTTGCTGCGGCTCCGTAAACACGCTCACATTGCAGGTTGAGGCAGTAAAAGAGGACTCTCACTAGAGGTTGTAATTTACGGATTTAAACAGATAATGTTAGCTTTGTTCAGCCGGTTCTTGGCCTTGTGGTCCATCGGTGTTGCTGGAGCATTTCCCGGCTGGCTGCAGCCGAGAGGCGGGCAGTGGCTTTGAATGTAGGAAGCCTCAGTCTTGAACGCATGTAGGTGGTGTTACATCGGAACCACCGTCTTTAGCATCTCGGCAAACTTTTCCTGTTCTGATGTTCTGTAAAGCTGTTTGTTAATTTTACATTGTTTACAATTCCAAAAAAATGATACACAAGAATATAAACACATTCTTTACATTCTTACTTTTGATTTCTATGAACTCTTTAAAATTATTTTTGTGTTCTGCAAACATTACAATTCCATGTGTCTTTTCAGTCGGATATAAAGCTGTGACCTGAGACGTGGGTTAAACATTTGTTCTGACATGGAGCAGATGAGTTTCTTTTGCATCCAGATCATTGGAACATTATCCATTTCCTGGGGAAATGGATGCTTACCTCTGTAACACAAATGTCAAGATTGCAAACTCTGGTCCTGGATGAGTTTGATGGGACAGAAACACTCATGAATGTAATGTACGTTCTGTTTAAATCTCTACAGACCATGTCCCGCTTACCTGTAAAAACCAAAAGGCACTTCCCAAGCACCAGTACTGGCTCTGACAATGACCAAGAAATGATACCTGCACAGGTATGCGGGAAATTTATTTCCTATTCCTTTTTATTTAAAAGATGGTGTTTCTGTTCTATTTCGCTGCTGCACCTCAATTTGACGTTAAAATTGATCGTCTGAGCAATGAAGCCAAGTGTTATATCATATACAATACTAGTAATTATTGGACTGTGACACATGTACACACGATGTAATATACTCTGATATAAAATGGAGACATTTTATAACTGCAGCATAATTTTTGCTGCTTCTGTATTATAATTGATCCTATTGTCCAGCAATCATATTTTTGTATCTGCAGTCCCTGGTAAAAGTCCTGTATCTTATCCAAGCTGTCGGAACAACAAAATAATAACTTGACTTGTAGCTGATCAGTTGGAAACAGAAATGGCTTATATATGATGTACGTAGGTGTGTATAAAAAGGAACGCAGTACACAAGACCTTCACGTGAAGCGCAAACTGACCTCAACATAAAAAGATTCAACCTGAAGACCCAGTCTGCTGCTGAGGGGTCAGACTTCCATGCCGTGTTCAAACTCCAAGTTAAGAAAAAGATTTTGAAGAAACCAGTGAAGTTGTTGACAAGCACAGATCAGGCTGTTTGTTGATTGATGGTCCAGAGCATGCAGTGGTCTGTGTGACTGAATTAGTACTCAAAAACCAGAATTAAATAGAATACAACTAAAACTGTTGTTGCATTTTGCAGCTTAGAGAAAGAATGGGCTGTAGAAAAGTGGCAGAAGGATTATTTTTGTGATGATTCATCCTTTGAACTGCATCCCAGTCGCTGAAAATACTGCATAAGACCTGAATCCACACGGATCCAAGACTCACCAAGAAAACTGTCAAGTGTGGTGGTGGAGGGAAAAAAATATCTGTGTTTGGGGCTACATCCCTCATGGGGGTGGGCAAGAATGAATGGCAACATCAACAACCTGAATTATTACTAAATTATTATTAAATTCTTACATTCCAAATCACAAATTAAATGGTAAAACTCAATGAATGTTACAAGACTTTATTTTGGTATAAAATCATAATCCATAGGCTTTTCGTATACGTCTGATTCCAGCTGATTAACTACAAGTCACTACAAGACAAGACATTTGTCAGGGACGGTACCTGGTAAAATGGAACAAATCAGTCATGGGACTAATGAACGGATCACGTGTCCTAGAGTAAACGTCTCTATAGCCGTGAAATAATAATAATGTGTCATGAGTGTTTATTATAGGAGGTGGTCTACTGTCTGAGATCATTTTTCTGTATCTCTATGCTGTACTGTTTCCTTTGTTTGTAGAAGAAGGTCCGTACCGACACAGAGCCTGTGAAGCCGCAGGCGGCCTCTACGATCATCGGTAGCAGGCGGCCTGTTATGGCAGCACGCAAGGCTGCTGTTTGTAAGTCAGTTCATCACCAGGTGTCTTAGAAGCTTTGTCACTAAAGATAGAAACTGCACAGAACTTCTTGTGCAGGGATTTGTACCCCATAACTCATCACTCAATAAAGCATTTAATACATAATGCAATTCTCTAGATGTTTATTTACATCATTTACATGAGAGCAATGTAACGAGATAAAGCACAAAATAATATGAGGCAAGATTTTAGGCACAGTATTTATTCTTACAAGTTGTTATAAAACAAAAACTTGATTCTATCATGGCTGTGTAATTAATTATTTTGAGGGTGTGTTGATCTCTTCAGGACCTCTTCCTCTCTCTTTGTTTGTCACTCAGCCAAACCAGCCAGAGGCACGGAAGCTGCTACTGTGTGTGCTGGTCCTTCCAAACGTAAGATGAATTCTTTTTGTTTTTGAGATTTCGTACTTCGTGTCCACAGACCCTTTTCTGGAATTGGATTGTAGTTTAAATTTAGATATGGATGACCAGGTTTTAGTTGTGTCCTTGACCAATGGTAGAAAGAAAACGCAGCTGTTGTGAACATGAGGTGTTGGTATAAAGACAGTAAATTCTCTGGATGTATATGTCATTTCAACATGAGTGTCTCAGTTCAGTGTTGTTGGGGTTTTTTTCTTGCTTCAGGTATCGTAAAACCATCTGTAGCTTCTGCAGCTTCTGCAAGGGGAGGAAACGTCAAACAGCCTGTCGCCTCCACCTCTGCCAAAGCAGGTTAGAAATCCATTCCACTTTGCAAAAAATGTAAGGAATGAAAAGTTACTGATAATTATTACTATAACTAACACTAACATTATCAGCATGTAGCATGAGGGGGTCTTGCTTTTATTTTAAATTTGCCTTTTTTATCACAGACTTATCATATTAGGATCCATGGACTGAAGCAACCAAACATAATTCAGCCAACTTTACATTTATTATTTATACCTGTGCTGTGCATTACAAAATGCCCGTTTTTAAATACATCAAAACACTGGAAAAGGATCTTTGATTTCTGAATTGAAACCCGTTGATGTTGTTGTGTACAGGGGTCACCAAACGGCATGCATGGGACCTGAAGGGCAAGGTCAGCGACATGGAGGGCAAGATTTCTAACTACAAGACCAAAATTAAATCTGCCAACCAGGAGAATGAAGTCCTGAAGGAGACGATGCTCCTGAATCAAACTGAAGTTTCTGAGCTGAAGAGACAGCTGGAGAGCCAGAGGAGGCAGATCAGGTTCATATTTTATCATATTATCGTGTCTCTAAAAGATTTTGTTATTACTATTATTATTATATTTATACGTCTTTTCTTCTTGTTGGTTTTAGTGAGTATGAGCAAGAGCTGAAGGCGTTGTCAGGAGTCCAGGACGAGTTGGAGAAAGTCTCTGGTGAAAAGAACACCATTCAAAATGAGCTCTCCCACTTACAAGACAAATACAAAGTCATGGAAACTCTCTTAAAAAGCCAAGAGACCGAGCTGCAAACCCTCCAGGTATAACGGCTGTTGCTGCTGGACAGGAGCTAATTCTGCTCATTTTTTGTTTGGGTGGAATTAGCACAACAAATGACAATAAATTAAAATGGGTAATGTTGTAATCATAGATGGTAAATTTCCAGTAATCAGTGGATTACTACTGAGTTAAATAAATTCTTTCAGAGAGAACAATTCACACTCACACCCTCAATCCACGGAAAACTTTGCCGTGAAAAATTCCCCTAAATTGCGCTCTATTGGTGATAGAGAACCCAGAAAGAACATATGAGTTACATAGAAAAGCCCAAAGTGGAGTGGAACCTGGGACAGCGCTACCCGCTCTACCGATGTTAATTCTGTGAATTGTCAAATCCATTGAGAAAATCTTATGAGGGTAAGGTATCTTATTTTTATTGTCATTGAAAATGATCTTGTGTTAACTCCATTTTATAAAGTATTGTCTGTGAACAACAGGAAAATGAGTTTTGTTAACAGGTTGGCGATTGGATGAATATTCTCAATCATTTTCATTGATGTACCAGAATAAAGTGTAATTACACATCCGCTACATTAGGTGGCAGTGGCACCTTCACGTTATTAACTGTAATTACTGGCGCGTGTGGAGGAAGGTTTTACTCCATCATTGGTTCAACGTTAACAGTTCAGCTGAAACAATACTTTACTCTTGTCATCCTTCTACGGTTGAATGTGACAGAAATCCAGTTTTTGGGTGCGTTTCCTCCGACTCCAGGTGAAGCTGTCCGTTCAGGAGTCGACTCTGACCCGCGTGCAGGAGACCCTCAGAGACACCGAGGAGGAGGTCCGCTCGCTCAGAGAGAGGGTGGCCGAGCAGAAGGATGAGCTTCACGCCAGGGAAATGGAACGCCGACAGCTCCACAACACCATCCAAGAGCTTAAGGTGAGTTAACCTATGGGGTCATGTGACCATCAACGGCTGCCTCGCCTCCATTTGTAGTTCAAGTGTGCTGAAAAAAAACCCACTGATGACATGTCATTTCTTCTTTCTTTTCTTCTCAAGCTCTTGTGTTTATTTGCGTACAGATTTGTTCATCTGTTTTCCTCTTACAGGGTAATATCAGGGTCTTTTGCAGAGTGCGCCCACTGCTGGATGGAGGCCCCAGCAAACACATTCAGCTGCCGGCCAGTGATGACAAGACGATAACACTCGCCAAAACAGAGGAGGTGAGAATCCTGACACCTTACCACATCTATGACTAGATAATACACTTTAGGAAAATTCATATTGAAATATCCTTCATTATTTCTACAATATATTAAGTGTGTAATCGATATATATATAGTAGAACAACATTTATATTCTCTAGATGTCAGATTGATGCTCCATCATCATAAGCATGTCTTAAAGAAGGGACAGAAAAACATGTTGCTCAAATATAAAACTAGATTCTGCTTTCCAGTCTCACACAGGAAAAACTGCCGACACTCAGAAGAATTACAACTTCAGTTTTGACCGAGTGTTTGGTCCCGTGGCTTCACAACAGGAGGTAAGCAGCACATACATCCATCATAATTTGTAACATCCTGCAGAATATTTAATTATGATTAAATTCCTGGTAATTGTGTCACTTGGTATTCAGATCTTCGAGGAGATCTCCCTGCTGGTGCAGTCGGTGCTGGACGGCTACAACGTCTGCTGCTTCGCCTACGGCCAGACAGGAAGTGGAAAGACATACACCATGGTGGGAAACGAGTTTGATGAGACCAGAGGCGTCATTCCCAGAGCTGTGCAGCAAATATTCAGAGCATCAGAGAAGCTGGGAACACAAGGCTGGGAGGTTGGTGTGAACAGTAAATAATAGGTCATCATGTTCAAAATTTAACGCATGAAGTACATCCTGAGAAAAATCGCTAGAATCAGTACTAATATCATTGTCTTATATCACTTATTATGATGGTTCTTTTATAAGATGTCCAGAACCAGAGAGTTACATTAAAAAGCATAATTTTTAATTCTTGTAATTTTCAGTAGTGTTTCCCTTTTATTTTACAAATACCAGTTAGAAGTAATTACATCAGTACTGAGGACTCCGCTCGTGGTTTTCAGTCTTATTGCAGGCACCAATGGGGAAATTCTGAAAGGTTGCAGAAAGGAAAGTCTTTGGCAATCATGTCTTTGATTTTTGACTTGTCTGTTTCTTACTTTGAACTGAACTGTCATAGATTCTGTTTTCATCCCTGGATAAGATCAAATATGAAGCAAGTAAACATCCTTTAATTTCTTTTTCTTTCCTTATTTCTTTTTTTTAAATGTCAGTTCACGTTCACAGCAAGCTTTGTTGAAATTTACAACGAGAGCCTACGGGACCTCCTCTATACCGGAAAGGCCAAAAACAGGCCTGAGCATGAGATCCGGAAGTCTTCCACCAATGAGGTGACCATCACCAACCTCACCTATGAACACGTCTCCACCGAGGATCAGGTGCGGCACACAAGAGTTCCCTGAATGACTGGGAACAACATTTGTGCATTAAAAAAAAAAAAAAAAAAAAAAGGCAGCCTAAAAATTATAGATGAAACAACTCTGACAACATTTTAGAAAAAGTTTTTGTTTATATCATTATTCAAAGCGAATAATTGCGACGACCCCCTCCTCTTGCCAGGTTCTTGGCCTGATTGCATTAGCCAATGAGAATCGCTCTACAGCCCAGACCAGCCAGAATGACCTCTCATCCCGCTCCCATTCAGTCTTCCAGCTGGATATTGAGGGAGTGAATGCTGGCAGGGACATCAAATGCAAGTGTGAGTATAGTCGTGTTGATTCATCTGAGGTTGTTTGGAAATGTAACCCTCTTTCTACAGTTAATGTCAAAATGGATGCGGTTTCTGCAAATGTGTCATTTGCTATATCTATAATTGGGTGTCAGGAATTTAAATTTGTGATTTTTTTTAATTTTATTTTTTTTAAATGAAGGCCTTTTCTTGTTCGATGTGTTTTCCAGCCACCTTGTGCCTGGTGGACTTGGCTGGCAGTGAGCGGATGCTGAAGAGTCAGTCTCAGGGCGAACGTTTCAAAGAGATGACGGCCATCAATGGCTCCCTGTCCAACCTGGGAATCGTCATCAATGCACTGGCCAACAAGGTGTGTGTACGCAGTCGTCTGGATGAAACTGTCTGTCCGGCTTTACCTGTGACGATAACATCTTGACATGTCAAGGCTGGGAATTTTTCAGTATTCATTTTAGTGATCGTGGTGATTTTGTTGGTCTTCCAGGAGAACTACATCCCATACAGGAACTCCAAACTGACCTACCTTCTGCAAGGCGTTTTGGGGGGAAACAGCAAAACGTATGTTTTCACAATCAACTCAAGAGATTCACTTTTTGTGTCAACAGATGCTGATTTTCTTTTTGTGTTACTGGATCTCAGTGCAATGAATCACCAGGTTTAACCAGGGATATTGATAAAGTGTGTTAATAAATTGTCAGGTTTGTATTGAAAATTAATATTACCAGATACTATTGTCATTGTTGACGTCTTAGCCAATAAATACAACTGATGAAATGAAGCCAGTTCATGTTCATTGACCTGATAACATCTAAAGTACGCTAGGTGGCAGTGGGCAGGTTGGTTGGTAGTCTATACGTGGTTAGGAAATGAGACATTCAGAATTTAATATTTTTTTGTTTATTATGTCTTTTTTTTTTTTCTTGCAACCTAGTCTGATGTTCGTGAACATCGCTCCGGAGCCAGACAGCTTCAAGGAAACCCTCAACTCCTTGAGGTTTGCCAGTAAGGTCAGTGTTAGCATTGTAAAAAGATGACGGCATGCATTGAATACACAAAGTGAACTTCATCATAAAATTAAATAAACTGCGATTGAAACGTGTAACAAGGGTTTTATCTATGACGTAATTAACGGTAGTGTCCTGTTATTTCATCTGTTAACCAGAAAATAATTACACTCGTTCCTGAGTAAATGTCCAAAACTTAGTCTGGACATGCTAACAAAGTCGCGATCAATGGTTTACATGTTTCTCTGTCCTCGGGACTTTAGTTTCAATGTCATTTAATTAAAATCTGTTTGATGAAGTGAGATCTGAAAACCGTTAATGGTATGAATTTGTCTTGGTGTACACGCCGCTCTACCAATCCCTGTGAGGAGTCTAACAGTTGTGACGTTTGCTGTCCTTACAGGTGAACGACTGTGTCATTGGGACTGCGAGTGCCAACAGGAAGTAGAGCTCAGCTCTGCCAAGCCTCAAACTCAACTTCAGTAGTTTTCCCACACAACATGACAGGTGCAGTGGAACTGTTGAACGACCTTTAACTAATCAAGACCCTGTTGTCCTCAGGGTCTTGATTAGTTATGACTAATATGGCCTTTTTTAAACATTGTATAGTTGTGTGTAAAACAAGTGGAAAAATGTGCATATGTGTTTGTAGTCGAGTTGACTACGAGTTAACAGCTTCACTCGTAATCTGTCTGAAACAGTTCTTCTCAATTGGACCCCATATGTGAAGGAAATTATTACCAATTATTCACTGTTAGTTTTCATGTCGATGGTATTTCAGTTTCTTTCATGTAACCTGATGGATCAAATACAGTTTTATTCAAGTAATTTTCTGTCTTTATTTGTTTGTTAAGTGTTTGTTTTGTATTTTTTTCCATGTACTCTGATTCCTAATGGTATTTTAATAAAGGTTTCATATTTGAGCTTCTTACAGTAATATTCCTTCTGGTTCCCTCCATTGCACAGATTTGTTTATTCAATAATTAAGTATGTTGTGGTAAATGTGGTAACCACGGAAACAGCTTCCCAAATCAAATAATTGTCTTCATGTTGAAACTCTACTGAGGTCTGTGTTGTTCGTCTTTGTCTTGGAGCCAGCTCTCAGGTTAATTTGACTCTCAGAACATCTAGTTACCTTTTTGGTGACTGAGCTGCAGACTTCTTTGTATTTCTTTGTATTTCTTCATGGTGACACATCAACCCAGGAAGTTAAAGATTGAACAGCTTCCAGTCAAATTCACAGCCTGGATCTTCACTATTTCTGTAAGACACTGAGTGTCTTTCTTTCATCCTAAACTTTCGTACTCTTTTTTTTTTTTTTTTTTTTTTTCAGTCCTAGTTTACTTTTTCTGTTCTGTAGGACATTCACAGACACACAAAGGGAATAAACGTGTACAGTATTACCAAACTAGTATATCGATTTTCGAATGGGATTAAATTAAAGTTGAACGGGTACATACATTCTCACCAGCAATGTTTCAACTCAGCCTGCTGTATTAAAATAAATGTATTACAATAAGTTCATTTTGTGGATAACTTTAATCTGCCCTTTAGTAGACTGAAGAAAAAAAAACTACCCAAGTTATTGACTTGGAATTAAAATTTACACTATTATTGTACTGTAATCTGAATGGGTATTCACAATAAAAGTTCCATCCCAAAGTAATGTAGAATATGAACTTGTTCCTAGTGATCTGTTTTTGCACGTTGAACGTGATTTTCTCTTCACGTCAACAAACAAATTTATGTCAAATTCTGTCGCTTCATCCGTACAGAGAACTGTTAACGGGGTGAAAACAACGCGTCGTCCTCATACAGAGACCTGATCTCCGGCTCCTTTATTTTCTGTCGGCCAAAGTCTGGCTGGTGCGTCTCGGGGGTGTTAAAGGCGACGCGCCGCCGTCTGCCGCGGTCCACGGAGCGGATGAGGAGGAGGACGCGCAGACATGGCCCTGAAAGTTCGGGACGTGGACAAAGCGTGGGGACTCTGTACCGTCAGCTCGGCCACGGACCGAACCTCTGAAGGCTGCAGCAGCGTCGCCTGAAACGGTGAGTGGACCGTGGGCAGCGGGCGGCTTTGCGTGTCGGTAAAGCCCGCCGTGAACTAGCTAGCAGGCTAACGTCACATCTGCTTCCCCGACGGGAGACTGACGGGAGGAGGAGGACGAGTCCGGCCGGACTCGGTGATGTCAGGTCGGTCTGCTCCCTCCGCTGCCTCAGCCCTGGATGTGTGTCCACAGACAGTGTGTTAGTAGTCAGCTGTTGATTTCCTCCCACGCATGAACAACATTTAAGTGGCGTTTTGCCCACGTAGCCTTTGTGATGTGGACACTTGGTGTTCGTTATCCACGGATCCCGCTGCTCCAGTGGGATTCTCGTGACTGTCACGATTATCGTGTCAGATTATCGTGTCGTGGTGTCTGTAATCCACGCGATGCGTGTCACGAGATGTTCCTAACATGCGTGTAAACAAGATACTAATAAACAATGCGTAGTTTGTTGTGGGTGTAAACACACAGACACACAAACACGACATAATCCAGACAACAGGCTGCTGGTCTACATCACGTGTCAAACTCAAGGCCCGGGGGCCAAGTGTGGCCCGCCAAATCATTTTATGTGGCCCGCGAGAGCATAAAAGGTCAGAGTGTCAAAAAATAAATAGGTCAAAAGTGTGATTTGGCCAAAACTACACTTCCCACAATGCAATAATTCAGCCTATTTTAATTTTGACTAAACCATTTTGAACGAAGTTAATGTCCTAACTTATGTTTGATGTTATTTTTCTTTATTCACTTGAATAGTTTGATCCTTGATAAATGGAGTTCTGTGGGTTTAATAAACTGACAAATTAAATTATTTGTGTTATAACAGAGAAACAATCAAAAATATGTGTAACTGTGTGTGTAACTGTAATGTTTGAATCTTGAATCAATAACTAATTCAGAGTTATTTAATATTAAGGAGTAGTTACATTTATTTTACATTACATTGAGTTACATTTATTTTACATTACATTGAGTTACATCTGGCTCTTTGAGGACAGCCATTATGCTGATGTGGCCCTCGGTGAAAACGAGTTTGACACCCCTGATTTACATGTTGTCTGGTGTGTGTGTTTAAGAAATCGTATGAGCAAATCATCCCATTTAATCCCAACATTCATCTTTGACACCTTCAAACAGGATGACAAATGGTCTAGAGTTATGTAACCAGAATGCACATAAATCACATCAAATTTAACACAAAACAAATCAAAAACAGAAAAACATGTCTTCATGGATAATCTGGATCAAACAGTTGCTCTCCCTCCTGGATTAAGTAGCCGGTTGTTCCTCCTTTAGCAGCATCAGGATCCAAACTCCAGAGAGCAGTCTGTGACGTCCCTGTGGGGAGTTCTCATGGTCTCTTTGTTGTTTCTTGTCCCGTGAGGGGTTCCCATAGCGTGTCATCCTTTATACATTTTAAATGCTCATATTTGTTTGGCAAAGTTTTTTCTCTGGATGCCCTTCCTGCTACGACCCTTTACATGGATCCAGGATTGGGACCGGCCTACAGTGGGTACTTATGCCCTCGTAGGGCTGCAGATGCCAGTGATTGAACCCGGGTTCAGCATACGCTCTACCACTGACCTACATCCCCAGCTGTAACTATTAATATGTTACGTGTAAATTATCAGACACGTTAAAGACGACTCTTGGAAACCGATTTTGTAGTCGGTTGATTGAAGCTTGTTTTTGTGTTTTCACCCACTTGTCTTTAAATGGTTTCCAGTCTGTTGGATTCTTGTGTGTTTTACTCTGTTGTGTTCTTTAAGATATAACTGATGTTGAGAATTATGGATTTATATTTTTAAGTCTTTGAGGTCTCAATCTGATTTCTACTGTTCCCTTTTTCTTTTACCATGTGCTGATGTCCTAATTATAGTTTGTTTGAACTGACTTTGTTAATTTGAACGCTGTTCTGTCTTCTTGTATTCTCTTCCAGCCTTGTGGCTATCTATTAAATGATTATTTTAGTTTTGACATCACTACAGACGGTTGAGCCGGAGTATTACCATCTTGTTTCCCCTAACCTCTCCTGATGTTGACTGTCAATGAGCTCCAACAAGCTGATTCAGGTCTGAGACGTGGGAACACTGTGTGAAACCTTGAATGTCTTGGGGATGCTCAGACGTCTGCCTGCCTCTGCTTTTTACTTGGAGATCAGCTCAACCTCCTAACAGATATATTACCATGGTTACCATCTTAGTCCAGATTTCAGTTAAAACAGTGGTCTCCAACCACCTGGTCGCGACTTGGTACCGGGCCACAGGCCATTAGGACTCAGAGAACATTTGAATTACCACTACAGTGGTACCTCTACTTACGAAATTAATTGGTTCCGGAAGAAATTACGTAAGCAGAAAATTTCGTAAGTAGAGACCCGTTTTCCATGCAAATGCCCTAATCCGTTCCAAGCCCACAAAATTTCCGACATAAATGTTTTATAAAGCATAAAAATGCATCAAAACATGTAACAAATACATGTGACAGTTTGATTATTACACAATAAATGAGAGTTGTATATAATGTAAAAAACAAAGAATAGAGTAAAGAATACAAATGTCATTTACCTTTTAACTGCTGTCCTCCTTGTTTTTTGCCCTCTTTGGTTCATGCCCTCTTGCCCCACCATGAACAACAGAGTGAATTCCAGTCCTCCTTTTGAACTTCTCCAACCACCCACGCGATGCCTTAAACTCCTTAAACTTCCTTTAGTTTTAATAACGTGGTGATTGTAGATGCATTACACCCATATTCTTTGGTGAGATCAACCAATCGCATCGCTTTTTCATGCTCTTCTATTATCTCTTGCTTTGTTTGTACGGACAAAAAAACTCTTTTCTTCGTCTTTTCTTTTCCTCTTTTCTCCGTCACTTTCTTGGGGTCGATGGTGAATACCTACTCAAAAAGTTATTATATTTGTGCAAAACTATCAGACTACCTCACGGGTCGAGACCCGAATGCCGAAAAAACTCCATAAGCACTGTTCTAGCTCCACACAGAGGTGGAGTGGCATCCCTCTTAGCCAATGGGATACCAGGAAGATACGTAATAGGTAATAGCCAATGGCAGAGCAGCTATGAGAATGTTGTGTTCAGGAACCTGTGGGAGATTCAAGTATCAGCCGATACTGTGTTTTTATTCGAGTATCAGCCGATACTGTGTTTTTGTTCGAGTATCAGCCGATACTGTGTTTTTACATTATGTAAGTTGAAATCTCTTTCGTAAGTAGAGGTAATATTTTCCTGCTAAGAAATTTCATAAGTAGAAAATTTTGTAAGTAGAGACATTCATAAGTAGAGGTATCACTGTACTTTACAGTCACTGATCTCCTTTAGGTAACATCGTCTACACAATTTCCTCCGGGATTAATAAAGTATCTTTCTTTCTTTCTATCTATCTATCTATCTATCTATCTATCTATCTATCTATCTATCTATCTATCTATCTATCTATCTATCTATCTATCTATCTATCTATCTATCTATCTATCTATCTATCTATCTATCTATCTATCTATCTATCTATCTATCTATCTACACAAGTTGTAGTCTACCTGTGTGCTCCTACCTCCACTCTTATAGGTCACTCTATGTTCCTGCCTCTTCTGGAAGAAAGTATTCACTACAGCCATTCCCATCCTTTTTGCAAAGTCAACTACCATCTGTCCTTCTGCGTTCCTCTCCTGGACACCAAACCTGCCCATCACATCCTCATCACCTCTGTTTCCTGCAGCAACATGTCCATTGAAGTCTGCACCAATGACAACTGTCTCTCTTCTAGGTTTACTCTGCATCAATTCATCAAAGTCCAGCCAGAATTTCTCCTTCTCCTCCAGCTCACATCCTACCTGTGGAGCATACCCACTAACAACATTGAACATCACACCTTCTATTTCTAGCTTCAGACTCATCACTCTATCTGACACTCTTTTTACCTCCAGGACATTCCTAACAAACTCCTCCTTCAAGATAACTCCTACTCCATTTCTCTTCCTATTTACACCATGATAGAACAACTTGAACCCTGCTCCTAAACTTCTAGCCTTGCTACCTTTCCACCTGGTCTCCTGTACACACAGTATGTCTACCTTCCTCCTCTGCATCATGTCAACCAACTCTCTACCTTTTCCTGTCATAGTTCCAACATTCAACGTCCCTACTCTCAGTCCTATACTGTTGGCTTTCCTCTTCTCTCTCTTTCTACAAACACACTTTCCTCCTCTCCTTCTTCGACCAACACTAATTCAATTTCCACCGGCACCCTGTAGGTCAACAGCACCGATGGCGGTCGTTGTTAACCCGGGCCTCGACCGATCCGGTATGGAAGTCATAGATTCAATTTGCATGTTTGATTTGGCAAAGGTTTATGTCGGATGCCCTTCCTGACGCAACCCTCTGTATTTATCTGGGATTTTGACTGGCACAATAAGACACTGGCTTGTGTCCTCTTCCGGCTACATTATCCATCCATCCCTCCATCCCTCCATCCATCCATCCATCCATCCATTTATTTTCTTCCTGTTGTCCAGAGTTGGGATGCAGTGGCAACTTCCAGAGGTTTTTCTGGGGCAGAAGAGAAATCTTTCAGACTCTGTTTGTCTTCACAGCTCGCCTTCTCCCCCAGGTGGAGAAGACTCTGTGAAGACACAGTAATTCATAACTTTTCCTTCCTATCTGGCAGATTTGGTGACGACAGAGAATAAGAAACCCACCTTCTGTCAATTATCTTTGATTGATGACTTTGACCTCTTTGACCGTATGAAGTCCCGCTCCTTCCGGTGTATACCCCGCCCCAACTTCCGGTGTATGTCCCGCCCCCACTTCCGGTGTATATCCCGCCCCTTCCGGTGAATACCCCTCCCTATTGGGTGACGTCACATAAATTTAAAATACAGAAAAAATATATCCCGCCCCTTCCGGTGAATGTCCCGCACCTTTCCGGTGAATATCCCTCCCTCCCTCCCTCATAAACATGATTAAACCCGCACGCTTTAATACCATCATATCACACACCCCTAAATGCCTGATTAGTTGAATAGTTGTAAAGTAAAATTATATTCTAGATTGACCAATCTAAAACTGGCAGGAGTTACATCTGATGTTTGTTCATTTATTTCTCTACAAAATGAAACCTGATTAAAGAAAAATAAGTCAGAAAATAGTGAAGGGAAAGTTAGTAAACTAAATGTCTCATTTTTACACAATACAACATGTTTGGTTGTCTGGGAAAACCTGTCGGAAGTCACTGACGTTCATTTATTGCTTAGAGTCAAAATAGAAAGATTTTAGCTGTTTTGATATTTTTATGAGTTTTGTACTTTCAACACGGTACCAAATATATCATGGTGAATATGTATTTCAAGAAAACAAATCGACAAAGTACTTATTTTAAAATTTTGCATCCTTCTGTTCAGCTATCCATCGACAAATCCATTGAAAATGATCCAATCATGTTATTCCTTGGTCATATTATGAACTTTATGTGTACAAAAAACTAACTATAAGAAGGATCAGCCAGCAAACATAACCTCACGTTACACTTGCTGTTTACATTACACACACCTATAGGGACCATAGGACTGAGGATGCTGAGACATAGCCGAGGAATCCTGTGGAATATTCAAAGCCATTTTTCTCACTTTTAACCTTTTGACCTATGGCAGATTAAAATGCTCATGACTTATGATCTGAAATCAGTCTCAGTTATGATTAGCAGAGAACTTTTGTGTGTATATATATATATAACAAACTATATATATATAATTTTATTTTTTTTATTATTTATTTATTTATTTATTTATTTATTTTAAATTGTATCAACCTTGCTGTTTCATTCACAAATATATCTTAGCTGGTGTGTTTTTGGCAGCAACTCCTATTACTTTTCAGCTGGGAAGCAAAGAACGAGCCAGGCTTGATCTACATTGGAATCTGACTAAATGCCCAAACGAAACACGAGTACGGTATCATGTTAACGCTAGCTTCAGCAGCTCTGGGTAGCATGGCGTTACTTGGAAACACTTGGGAGTGTAGTAATTGTAAATGTGACTTTAATTGTAAAGTTATATATGAAAATGGAAAATGCATAATTCATGATAATTCCAACGGGATCAAAAAGATTAGATGTCTCATGCAGTTCACAGCCATACACATTTTTTTATTCATAACCAAAGTCCAAAGGATCCACTGTGAGCATGACTTGGCTCTCTATCTTGGGTTCCCACACATATTTCTGAACAAATTTCTACAACTTTTCTGTAACAGTTCCATAAATCGTTAACTATCACGACCAATATACTTACTTAGAGTCCCTTCGACTTTGACTTTATCCGGCACCATCTTCCCATCTGGCACTTGTCCTTGCTTCCCAAACCGCCACAGCTTTCCGGCACTCTTCTGCAGTGAAGAATTAATCTCAAAGGAAGATGGAAATAAGCGAATGCAGTCTTTCTTTGCTTCTGCATGGATTGCAGCCAGGCGAGTAGAAGACAAGTAGAGGCCACTTTCTGGATACAGCTCTTGCTTCCCAGATCTGTTTGTTGGAGTCAAAACACCAGCCTGAAGTTGCATCTGCTCCATTTTGTCCACAAAGCATTCTAATGCCCCAAGGTGCTCACCACCTGGGGCACAAAAGATAAATGACCTCACAGGGATACAGCAGCAATCCTAAAGTCAAGAGAAGGAAGAGACATGTTTGGTCAAAACATCATGAAATCTTTGGATTTAAAAAAAAAGAGTTTTAGCTTCAGTACCCAATAACTACTAATGTCTAAACTAACAATTTTTTTAGACCTTTACAAATATCTATAATTATAATTTTATTTTGCACCATTGATCATTGCCCAGATTATTTTACATTATAGTTCATGTTACACTGCTTGGGTATATACAGTGTAGTACTGAATAGCAATTGGGTACCTCAGGAAAACTGTGATTGAAAAAAGGACTAGTGATAAAGGAACAATTGATATCAACAGAGACAAATAAATTTACCTATACCAGACAGCACATTCTGGAGTTTGGCTTTCTCCTCCTCTAAGTTTCCCACCTCTGCCCTGCATGCCCCACATAGCTTCTGTTTTCTGTTGATTCAAACTCAAACACGGTTCTCCACATTCTGGAATCGGATCACGCTCCAGGATTAAAGTATCTGAAGATGAGCTTGAAGATGTCTCATGTGTAGACATACTAGTTTGGATCTGGTCTTCAAGAACAGCAGCTTGTTGTTGTGTAACAGGACTCTACAGCATTTTGAGAAAGCTGTCTTAGGCTGTTCCAGTAGGAGATGGTGGCTGTCTTTGCTGGTCCAAATCTATCAAAACAGGCTGATGTTTTGATAGGTCTGTAGGTCTATGACGCTGTGAAGGGTAATATTGATGCATATGTGCAGATGACTGAGAAACTAGAAGTTGGCTTTGTGGCCAGATAATTATGGGCTGATGCTGTGGCTGGACAGGTAGAGATGATTCGGTAGATGGAGGTGGGTACACTGGCCAGGCAGTTGGAAACTGGATGACGCCGTGTTCCACAGCATGTGGGGGATCCAGTGCAGAGATGGACTGACCTGCCTGAGGTGAGGATGGAAGGTTGTAGAATCTTTGAGCTGCTGCATCACTTTTTTTAATGTCCTTCTTTGTGGCCTTTTTTTTTATCCACTGTCTTGTGAGCTTTTCCGATGAAGTCCACAGTGGCACTGTAGAACCTGTTGTCAGACCATCATGCAAGAACTTCTTCTCCTGGCTTCAGATCTCTGAGGCAAGCGATGGGTTCATCATCTTTGCTTGGTATATCACAGACAATAAAATTTTTTGCCGTGTATCCATCCTCAAATGTCAAAAATACTAAATGACCTAAAAATCAACACAAAAGTAAATAAAGGAGGT